>NC_069394.1:34481742-34784772 GCF_027475565.1 Acinonyx jubatus | reverse complement strand
TTTTTGTGCTTTTGGGTCAACTTTCATCGCTGAATGCAATCAGATACCACAGCTCGGTACCCTGGATGAGGCACGAATCTGCTGATGGGAATCTGAGACCGACGAAGCTAAAGGAGCCCTTGACACTTCTACATCCTGAAATCTGTCTCAGGCAGTGTAGATTCATAAGAAGGATCCTGTTTGGGAAATACCAGAATCTTATCACATAGATTCATCTCAAATCAAGAACCTTATTTGGAAGCATCTGACAAGATCACTCATCCTATTGCCAAGCAAAGAATGCTTGTCTCCATGTGATTGGAGAGACCTTGGCAAAGCCACATACCCTGAACTTGGACAATGAAGGGGCTTGAAGCTGAGGTGGAATATCTCGGTTGACACTCCAAAATATGTAATATTCCTTTCTCATATTTTGAAGCAGATTTTTGAATAATTGAAAGTGATAATGTTTCTTTTTGTCATGGAAAAGAAAGAAACTATAAGCATTCCTCATGACTTTCTGGGTTTTGTTCATTATCTGCATACTGACCAATGCCATCAGAGGAAAAAAAAAACATGTTTTCATTTTTGAAAAAATACGTACCACTAACTTCTTTTTTTTTTAAGTGTATTTATTTATTTTGAGAAAGAGAGAGTGAGCACGAGTGGGGGAGGGGCAGAGAGCGAGGGAAAGAGAGAGAATCCCAAGCAGGATCCACACTGTCAGTGTAGAGCTCAACGTGGGGCTCGAGCCCACAAATGGGGAGGTCATTACCTGAGTTGAGATCGAGTCGAACACTCAACCAACTGCGCCACCCAGGTGTCCCCATACTACTAACTTCTTTAAAACTATGTGAAGTCAGGGCGCCTGGGTGGCTCAGTCGGTTAAGCCTCCGACTTCAGCTCGGGTCACGATCTCACAGTGGGTGAGTTCCAGCCCCGCATCGGGCTCTGGGCTGATGGCTCAGAGCCTGGAGCCTGCTTCCGATTCTGTGTCTCCCTCTCTCTCTGCCCCTCCCGCGTTCATGCTCTGTCTCTCTCTGTCTCAAAAATAAATAAACGTTAAAAAAAAAAAAAAACCAACTATGTGAAGTCCTGGGGTGCCTGGGTGGCTCAGTGGATTCAGTGTCCGACTCGATCTCAACTCAGGTCATGACCTCCCGGTTCGCAGGTTCGAGCCCCACGTTGGGCTCTACACTGACAGTGTGGATCCTGCTTGGGATTCTCTCTCTTTCCCTCGCTCTCTGCCCCTCCCCCACTCGTGCTCACTCTCTCTCAAAATAAATAAATAAATAAAAACTTTAAAAACGTTTGTGTAATTTTAAAAAAAAAGTCTTCGCCAAGCAAACTGTGATGGACAGAAAACTCCTAGCTCAGGTTCTAGGAGGCACCCCCTAAAAGCTCAGCTGCCTGCGTGCTCACACTGTCTTCTAGAAGAAAGCAGCTCTCTGCATGTTGGTCAGCAGGCATCGGTGCCATAGACCCCATGGACAATCTTGTCTATGCAGTGGATATCTTCATCTTCCCCCAGGCCAGGACTTTGAATCACCATCTTTTTTTTTTTTAACGTTTATTTATTTTTGAGACAGAGAGAGACAGAGCATGAACGGGGGAGGGTCAGAGAGAGAGAGAGACACAGAATCTGAAACAGGCTCCAGGCTCCGAGCTATCAGCACAGAGCCCGATGCGGGGCTTGAACTCACGGACCGCGAGATCATGACCTGAGCAGAAGTCGGCCGCTTAACCGACTGAGCCACCCAAGCGCCCCTGAATCACCATCTTTTTAAGAGACTTTGTCAAATAATAGTAGAAGAAGATTATCAAGCGCACAGAATAAGGCAGGTCATGAAGTGCTTATTGACCTTGAAGCAGAAGTTTGTGTGGGTGCTTAAGACAAAAGGAAAAGGAAAGATGATCCCCCCAGGCAATGCTACTGGGAAGGGTTTGCTCCCAGTTTAGATTATTAGTCACATAGCTTTGGTCATTCTGAATGAGGTAAATCCTTCAGTTCAAGGTCCTGGAATCATCAGTGCAGTTCTGCTGAAAAAAATAAAACAAAACTACAAGCTCTTTGGGCCAAGCCTATATACTTGGAAGAGTAACTTGGTCGGAAGAAGCTTCAAACTTTCTATCACTGAAGCAAATGCTTCTACAGGCTGGAATTGAGAGGGACGATGAAGATTTCTTGCTTTCTCTGCGGTCAGAAAACTATAGCAACCCAAAAGCCCTCAGAATACCTCTGAGCGGTCCTGCTCAATCTTCAAGTGGAAAGTGAATCTGTAATCCTTCCCTTGTTGACATAGATAGCAGCGGTGAGGCAGACCTTGCCAAAGATGACTTCATTGACTTGAGAACAAAAGAAATGAAGTAACATGAATTCAACTTGAAGAACTGTAGAGAATCCTGGGGTTCTTGATCCAAGTCTATTCTTAACTGGCCATTGATTCCATCTGCTACCGCGGACCTTAGTGAGTCTGGGTACCAACCCCATTTCCATCAAAGCAAAAGTTGTTAAAGTCAGTTGTATAGCAATGATGTTTGTCTCACCTTTTCGAAAACCACACAACTTCATATTACCAAAGGAGCCTCCCTGGAGGCAGTTGTGGAAAAGTAGCTGTGGTAAGCAGAATTCTAAGATGGCTTCCAAGGATCCTACCCCCTAGTAGACACAGTTTGTACCATCTCCTCACCTTGAGGGTGGGGAGAATCTGTGAATATGATAGGATAGCCCTCTTGAGATTAGGTTTCTAATCAGCTGTCTTTGAGTTCATCCAAAGGGAGATGATCCGTCTGGGCCAGACCTAATCAGGTGAGTGATTCAAAGGGACTGAGCCCTTCAGAAGGCAGACACACATTCTCCTGCTGGCCTGGAAGCGAGCAAACATCCATGCCAGGAATTGCCTATGGATGCCATGTGGCAAAGAACTTAGGGCAGCACCTAGAAGCTGAGAGTGCTCCCCAGTCAACAGCTAGCAAGAATTTGGAGATCTCAGTCCTATCGTTGGAATTCTGCTAACCATCTGAATACGCCTTGAAGGATACCCTAAGCTTCAGATGACAACTGCAGGGTTCTTAGCTTTATTGTGCGTAGACTTCTGAAACCCTGTGCTTTACTGTGCGTAGACCAACAGAAACCCTGAAATAAGAAGGAAACGGTTCCTCCTCCTGCTCCAAGAGAACAAAACAGACAAACCAAAGGAACAGCAGCATCTTTTTCATTAAAATTACCTTTGAGCAGAATTAACTTATTTTTGTTTTATGTGCACTTTTTTTACTTACTGTAATTAAAAAATATTTTTTTAATGTTTATTTATTTTTGAGAGAGAGAGAGAGAGCGCGCGCGTGAGCACACAAGTGGGGGGAGGGGCAGAGAGAGAGGGAGACACAGAATCTGAAGCAGGCTCCAGGCTCCCAGATGTCAGCATAGAGCCAGATGCGGGGCCTGAACTCACAAACCATGAGATCATGACCTGAGCCGAAGTTGGATGCTTAACTGACTGAGCCACCCAGGTGCCCCTGTAATTTTTTTTTTCAAGAAGTGGTCATTAGTTTTTGCTTGAAAATCAAATTAGGAAAGCATAACTTTTTTGTAATTCTCTAAGAGAAGGGGAAATTATATTACTCCAAGGTAATATAATTAATTACATGCAAAGTTTTATGTATGTGTATATCTGCACTTTTCTGGGAGAGAAGTCCATAGCTCTCAATAGATTCCCAGAGTGGCCCATGATTCCAAAAATGTTTGAAACCATAGATATAACTAGAAAACCCAGTTGTTGAAATCTAGGTAAGAATTAAGGTTGATTTTTTTTTTTAACTCTTTAAGTGGAAACACATACATGAACCTATTCATCCTTTCTTTCCCCAACTTCAAACCTCATTTAATTTCCCCTCCTAGCAACTGGATTTTCACATACTTGGTTTTGGCGTTTACAAGTGGTTGGGGAACTTAGTCCAATTTTGTTTAGATGATCGCAGGTTTCTTTCATCTTTTTTTTTTTTTTTTTTTTTTAGAGGGGTGAGTAGCATTAAGGATAACTTTTAGATGAAAACAAAAGACATATACAACGTCCAGCTCTATTCATTTTCCAAAGCGCTTTTAGTTGAGTGAAGAACAGAGAGACACTTCAACCATGTACTTACGAAAAGTATTTTAAGGTTTATTTTTTTATGTGGACAAAGACCAAGCACTTCGGACTTGGATGCTGTTGAAGGAGGTTCAATAAAAAATTATTGAAAAAAACTTTATTATGTAAAAGTCATTCCTACGTGAAGGCACTGCTACCCATATACCATCAATAGTTACGTGCTTTGAGGTATTTTAATAGTAGGTATTTTAATAGTAGGAGAGACCATTTAGTGCTAATGGTCCAACAGTTTTCAGCCCATGATCTGCATGGACAGGATTTATCCACAGCTTGGGACTGGAAAACCAACTGGCTCACATGAAGATTTCTTCCACAGCACCATAGGCCCGCCCAGCTGAGAGAATAAATTAGAAACTACTATTTGTGACAATGGCAAGATTTTTATTTTTCTTAGTTCTCTCTCCAGCAGCCCATCTAAGACATGTTTTATAATATTGCCTTTCACAAATGTATCACTTCCAATCATTAAGTTTTTTTTTAAGATTTCATTTTTTTCCGAGCAGTTTATGGTTCAAAAAACATCGAGGGGAGGTACTTAAATTTCCCATATTGGGGTGCCTGGTTGGCTCACTCAGCTCAGCGTCTGACTCTTGATCTCACCTCACGTCATGATCTCACAGCTTGTGGGTTCAAGCCCCACGTCAGGCTCTGCACTGACAGTGTGGAACCTACTTGAAATTCTCTCCCTTCCGCTCTCTCTGCCCCTCCCCCACCAATGCACATTCTTTCCCCCCTCAAAAATAAATAAACATTATGAAAAAATGAGAAATTTCCCATATACTCTCTTCCCACACATAGGCACAGCCTCCCACATTATCAACATCACTCACCAAAGGGTAAATCTGTTGCCAAGGATGAACCTACATCAATACATCATAATCACCCAGAGTCTTTAGGGTACCTTTGGGTTCACTCTGTGAGTTGTACAGTCTATGGATTTGGACAAGGTTATGGTGATATATATCTACCATTATAATATCATACAAGATTCTTCTCTAACTCTTAATATTTCTTTTCTTGTGTTTACTTTGGATTTAACTTGCTCTTCTTTCTCTGATTTCCTAGGATGGAAACTTAGGTGATTGATTTTAGATTTTTCTTCTTCTCTACAATGCTATGAATTTCTCTCTAAGCACTGCTTTCATAGCATCCCACAAATTTTTATAAGATGTGGTTTCATTTTCCTTTTGCTCAAAATATATTTTAATTTCTCTTAAGATTTCTTCTTTGACTCATGTGTTACTTAGAAGTGTGTTGTTTAATCTTCATGTACTGAAGGATTTTCCCATTATCTTCCTGTCATTGATTTTTACTTTCATTCCATTGTGGTCTAAAAGCACACATTGTATGATTTCTATTCTTTTATATATTTTTAAAAATTTTTAATGTTTATTTATTTGAGAGAGAGAGAGAGAAAATGAGTGGGGGAAGGGGCAGAGAGAGAGAGCAGGAGACACAGAATCCAAAGCAGGCTCCAGGATCTGAGCTGTCAGCAGAGAGCCCAATACGGGGCTCGAACTCATGAACCATGAGATCACGACCTGAGCTGAAGTCGGATGCCCAACTAACTGAGCCACTCAGGCACCTCTGTTCTTTTATTTGTTAAGATGTGTTTTATGGCCCACAGTGTGGTCTATCTTGGTGAAAGTTCCATGTGAGCTTGAGAAAAATGTGTGTTCTGCTGACGAGGTGGATTTTAAGGCTCTTTCTATCTTGAGGTTCTGCTGCCTTCTAGAGCCTGGGAGCTCTTCACTGCATTGTCTGCATATGGTGGCAGGTGATAATTGCATCAGAGGTTTCAGGGAGCAGGCCTGAAATTTCATACTATTCTGTTAGGCAGCACACATCCTATTGGACAAAATAGTCACATAGCCCCACGCAGATAATAGGGACAAGAAAATGTGGGCTACCGATGTGCCAACAAAGGGACAGCATAGGTACTGGGAATGTTTTGCTAGTCTCTGCCAATGTCCATGCTTCTGGTAACCAAATGTCTCTTTCATTCTTTCTTCCACACATAGAACACTGCCCCCCGCACCCCTTCATCCTGCAGAGAGGAATAATTCAGTCGCAGTCAGTTACTACATTCAGCTCAAAAACAGGATCTGCAGATGATGCGTTGATGTGCTGTCCTCTTCAGGCTATATATGGCTCCATGTGTGCAAAGTCAGCCGTTGCACCCTCTGGGAGTGAGTACTTAGCTCAAATTTGCACTCTAAGCAACTCACTTGCCTCACCTTGGTCCTGACCCTGCTTTCTGCACATAGTAATATAAAATGGTAGTATGCAGAAATGCCGCATAATCACTCACGTTTGGAAGACAAAATGGAAAACACATAGCGGTTGTAGGGCAATAAAAATTTGAAAGCCTCTAGGCATTCTTACCCTTGATTAGGTCCTAATTCTGCTCTTTGGGAGGAACCTTCCATTGTTTTCTGCGACTCCTGGATCTACCCTCCGGCATGGTCTTTGCTGTACCTCGTTTTCTCTGGTTACAACCGAGGTGTGTGTTTGGGAGGAGGCCCTCCTTGGAAGTAAGATTGGGGGCTTCAACCTTGAATAGCCAAAAGGTTTTTAGTCTGGGTTCCTGCATTAAAAATCTTTATGAGCTTCTCATTCCTTTACTTCCAACCAGTTCCATTTCCCAGTAACCTCACCCCAAATTCATCCTAGACACAGTTTTTGAGCCTGCCTTATTTTTTGTTCCCAGCCACCCTCTTCCCACATGCCTCTTCAGCTTAATGATAGCTACCTTCAACCTGTCAAAAAGGCCACGCCTTCAATCTGATCCCTGATGCAAGGCTCAGCCAATTTGTTCAACTGAGAAAGTTTTCTTGGGACTTTGTTGCCCAAAGCCTTATGTGTTCTTATAGCTTCCAGTTTGAAGGCTAACAAAAGTTTGATCTTCCAACCCTGTGAGACCCTGACTTTCCGGACTTTTCCCTATTTCCTTTTACTTTTGCTTGTAAATTGGCCAGTTTTTTCCTGCTCATCTCTTTCTTTTCGTAGCCTGTCAAATGCAGCCAGTAACAACCAGTATATACTACTGATGTGTTGTTTTCTAATTTCTTCCCACAGAGCTACAAGTTCAACAGGTAGGTGGTGTGCATCCAAAATATCACAGGTGACAACGTTACCAAATTTTTGCCACTGTGTTACATAGATTTCTAGCCATCAGTCTGCAATATGTGTTTTCTTGCCACCTACTGAATGATACCATGAGTTTTGAGATTGCTGTTTTTTAAATTTTTTTTTCAACGTTTATTTATTTTTGGGACAGAGAGAGACAGAGCATGAACGGGGGAGGGGCAGAGAGAGGGAGACACAGAATCGGAAACAGGCTCCAGGCTCTGAGCCATCAGCCCAGAGCCTGACGCGGGGCTCGAACTCCCGGACTGCGAGATCATGACCTGGCTGAAGTCGGACGCTTAACCGACTGCGCCACCCAGGCGCCCCGAGATTGCTGTTTTTAAAAGCACTTTCCAGTACTAATTTCTATATCAGTTGGGATGAGAAATTCTGGTTGCCGTAACAAACAAGCAACCCCATAAGTCAGTGGCTTGACCCAAGTACATATTTCTAGCTGGCATCTCAGTCCTGTGTGGGTCAGCAGAGGTGCTTTGCACCAGGCCGTCATTCAGGAATCAGGCTCTTTTACCTGGGCTTAATACAGTCCAGGGCTTCAGACTCCCCCCCCTGCATCCTCTGAATTTGGGGACATAAAGACAGAGAGTTTGAAATATTTTACAAGAAATCTTAAAACCATACCTGAATATAGCCCCCAGCGCTTTTGTCTACGTGCACTGGCCAGAATTCATTCCCATGTCCTGATGCAAGGGTAACAGGGTAAGTATTCCATGAATGCTTGGAGTGAAGGCATGGTATTTTAACCAGCGCTTGCCAAGATGCATGGCTCTTTGTCCTTCTATCACATGTCTGTCAAAACCAGATTTATTGGAGTGCCTTTCTTTCTTTTTTTTTTAATTTAAAAACAATTTTTTAAAATTTATTTTTCATCTTTGAGAGAGAGAGACAGAGCATGAGCAGGGGAGGGGCAGAGAGAGAGAGGGAGACACAGAATCCAAAGCAGGCTCCAGGCTCCGAGCTGTCAGCACAGAGCCGGACGCGGGGCCGGAACTCACAAACCAGGAGATCATGACTTGAGCCAAAGTCAGACGCTCAACCGACTGAGCCACCCAGGTGCCCCTACTGGAGTTCCTTTCTATCGTTTGTAGATTTCTGTCTCTTCCCCTGCTGGCCAGCTGATAACCAGCACTTCCTATTGCCGTTCATATGCCATCTTGCACAGCCCTCTTCCTGCTTCTATAGTCCCGATATGCTTGGGAGTTGGAAGCCAGGTAACATGCTTATTAGAATTGTGTGTAGTACAAGACTACATGGACTGTGAGTCAGGACCCAGTGGACAGTCGACTTCCTCAGGGGAAAAAAATACATGAGTTCTTTTAACATCCATTTTATTTTCTCATTGACGTGTTTCTCAGCTGTGTTCCTGAGAGGCTGCAGATTGCCGAGCTTTAGAGAAGTGAGAGTTTGTAAATAGGTAACATTTTTATCTTAAAGTAGGGAAGTAGCAGCAGATAATTTTTGATTTCAGTCAATTTCGGATCCAGTTACTTAGTTCTTTTTATTTTTTTTATTTTTTTATTTTTGAGACAGAGACAGAGCATGAACGGGGGAGGGGCAGAGAGAGAGGGAGACAGAATCGGAAGCAGGCGCCAGGCTCTGAGCCATCAGCCCAGAGCCCGACACGAGGCTCGAACTCACGGATCGCGAGATCGTGACCCGAGTCGAAGTCGGACGCTTAACCGACTGAGCCACCCAGGCGCCCCAGATCCAGTTACTTAGTTCTGAGTCACTGGGTGCCACAGCAAGCTGGCACCCTACATTTTAAAGCTTTTTAAGTTTAGTTATTTATTTTGAAAAAGGCAGAGAGCACATGTGAGGGAGGAGGGGCAGGGAGAGAGGGAGAGAGAGAGAGAATCGCAAGCAGTCTCTGTGCTCTCAGTGTGCAGCCCAACTCAGGTCTTGAACTCACAAAGCGTGAGATCACGACCTGAGCCGAAACCAAGAATTGGGCACTCCGCTGAGTCACCCAGGCACCCCCAGATTACAAACCTTTTGACACTGGTTTTGCAGGTGGGTTTTCACATCATCTGCTTAAAACTGAGCCAGACGTTAGAACGAATCTCCCCAAGCTTGCCGATTTGTCTCTCCACAGATTTGAGGGTGGGATTAAGACAAAGCTGAACTGGTCCCTAAAATCCCTGCTAGCTTCAGAGAGACTGGAGGTTCCTATAGTTTTGATCTGGCTCTCTGGCAAACTGGATGTGATTTGTTTTTTTAACATTTGTATTTCCCCTGCCAAGGGCATGCTGTTTGCTTGGACTTCCGATCTCTTTGCCATAATATTTATTCTGTATTATTCCACAGACTCCATGGCAGAATTAATCACTCTTGAAACCTGAATATTAAACTGGCTGGTGGGTTAGAGCATATTCATCTGGAGCTGCTGGAGAAGAGGGCTGCTTCCTTATGGACCCTACTCGTAAAGACAGATGTAGTTGGGGATGGAAAAACCCTCAGATACTTAGGAGTGAGAGCATATGAAGGTAAATCGGGGTTGAGTGGTCAGTCATAGTTAGCATTATAGATTTTCATTATTGTCAGTCCCAGTGTCAGAAATCATTATTTGCCCCCAATATTCATCCTCCCTTTCTTTCTCATAATAGAATGGATGGTTATGTGGGCCCTAAGCTACTCAGAATAAGCACGACCTTACATAGCCTCTCTTGCCATTAACTGTAACCCTGTAATGGGGTAGGGTCCCCTCCCTAAGGAAAGAAAAACACCTCAAGGTAACCTGACTATATGCATACATGACAACATCCCTCACGACCTTGTAACATGAGACCAGTTAATCAGACTGTGTGTTTGTGTGTTACCATATAAGAGAGACAAAGAAGTAAAAAATATATAAAAAACTACATCACATGGCATTCGGGGCTCAGTTCTTTGGGTACGAACCCAACTGAGCGGTGCTGGCATGAATAAAGTTGCTTCTGGGAAAGAAAAGCCTCGGTGTCAGGACTCTGTGTGAGAATCCTGCTACAGTAACCCAGGCCAGGCCAGTGGGAAGGCACAGTGAGAGGAAATCTCACTGTAGGAAAGGGTGTGTCCTACTTCTCTCTGAACCATGATGTGAAAGCCATATGTTGAGCGAGAAGATGAAAGGCACATGGGTCCCTTCAGTGCAGTGACATCACACCAGCTATGAACTGCCCTTTCTGACTTTTATGTAAAAGAGAAGTAAATTACTATCTTGTTTCAGCTACTGTCTGTCTGTGATTTTTTGTGTCACTTGCAGCTGAGTCTAATCCTGATAAAGTCTCCACGTTTAGAATGAATATTCTGGATGAGGCAAAAAGTCCCTTCCTTCCTTCCTTCCTTCCTTCCTTCCTTCCTTCCTTCCTTCCTTCCTTAAAAAAGGTTATTTATTTTGAGAGAGACAGAGTGAGGGAGGGGCAGAGAGAGAGAGAGAGAGAGAGAGAGAGAGAGAGAGAGAGAATCCCAAGCAGGCTCTGCACTGTCAGTGTGGAGCCTGATGTGGGGCTCAATACCATGACCCTGGGATCAGGACCTGAGCATAAATCAAGAGTCAGATGCTTAACCCACTGAGCCTCTCATGTGCCCCTCTTTTTCTTTCTAAGGCAAAGTCTACCTGCACATGAGAATGGAATGGGGAGGTTAAATCTGAAGTCTTTCAGGGCAATTGGTGACCTATTACTGGCTGAGATCTATTTAAAACTCTGCCTTCGAGGTGAAATTTCTACTTTTACCATTTACTAATGGACCAGTGATAACCCCAAATCTGTTCTACTTACAGGAGTGTTTTGGTAAATGTGGTAGATACTCTCTAAATACCTGCACTGACGAAAATTGGGGATATACAAGTTATTAAAATATCATCAGATTTGAAGATTATACATTTCTCATCACCTAAAAAAACAGAAAATATGAATCCCAGTGGGAGGTCGAGAGTCTGGTTGTCAGACACAGTGATGGGTGTAGATTCTAGGGACAGTTAGCAAAGATAAAAACGTGACGACTAAGGTCGTGGAGCCAAAGATCCTGCTTGAGATGCGGGTGACTCTCGCTGATTTACAAAACAAGGTCAACTGCTCAGATCTTTCCCTGACTGAAACCTGGTAACTGTACCTCATTTTAAATAGTTGATCAAGGAGTGCCTGGGTGGCTCAGTTGGTTGAATTTCCGACTCCGGCTCAGGTCACGATCTTGCAGTTTGTGAGTTGGAGCCCCACGTCGGGCTCTGCGCTGACGAGCCTGGAGCCTGCTTCGGATTCTGCGTCTCCCTCTCTCTCTGCCCCTCCCCTGCTCATGCTCTCTTGCTCTCTCTCTCAAAAATACATACACATTTAAAAAAAATTTTTTTTTAAATAGTTGATCAAAAATAAATAAATAGGTGATGAAAAACTTCAAGCTGAATAAATGCTTGGAGGAAATTTCCAACCCCCCCCCCCCCAAAGTTACTTGAAGGATCGCTTGGAACAGTTGGCTCAGGTAATTATTAATCTGCCCACCTTCATGAATCCCATGGGTGTGCTGCTCTCTGGTATAACCCAGGGTGTGGGTTTTGTCCATTTTTCAAAATAGGCATGTAGAGACTTATGCGGCTGGGAGGACGGAATATAGATGAGCTTTTCCTTATTCTTCCCACTAAGTACAACAAAAAGCCCTGAACATTATATATAAAACAAATGTAAGACGACTCAGAGATGGAGAGAAGGCAGAGCAGCTAGAACACTGAAGCCTGAGGAACAGCACAGTTGTGAGTCCTTTGAGCTCTGTTTGCCTTGCATATCTCGGATTTGGAGCTAAAAAAGCCAGCAACCTAGAAATGCCAACAAGCTAAGAAAAAAAAAAAAAAAAAAGCAAAGCCCCAACAAAAGCCTGCTCTCTCCAGCCAAAGGAACAGAAAAAGGGCAGCCTAGCAAGAACAGAAAACTTTCAGTTGGAAGCTGCTCTGCTGTGGCCAAACACCAGAGAAAAAACTATGTCCCCGCCCATACCAGTGCTAGCAGAGGTTGAGTGGAGAGACTAGATGTCTACCCTCATGAGGCTATAACATCAAGTGTGAATGCAAAATGTAAAACTCGCAGCCAGGGTGGTGTTTGAGAGGGCAGAATAGAGGGCCAAGAATTTCATCAGAATTTCACCGTTATAATATCCCGGGGGGGGGGGGGGCCTGGACTTACACCCCTACCCACAGTGAGGCGGCACCCCTTTCCTTCCCATTGGAGTGATACCAGGAGAGGCTTAGTGAAGGGTCAGGACTTGTACCGCTGCCCAGCTGTAACAAGGCCACACCCCACCCTGTGGCGTTGGTTGAGGCCCCATGCAGAGAAGTATCAAGGCACCCCCAACTTTCCCAGCCAGAGAAGTACCAATGCAGGCCAATTGGAAAGCTGGCACTCCCATCCCGTCCAAGTAGTAATGAAGAGCACCCGCTACCCCCAATCAGTATCAACAGAACTGAGTAGGAAATCTGGATTTCAACCCCTACTTGGCGGCAATGAGGCAGCACCCTTCCCCCCCGCCCAAAAGAACAATGTCAGAGAAGGCCAGCTAAAACAGGTTTTCCTAAAATCCAAATTCTCATGATACCCCAAATTCCAGGTTTAAATAAAAGCTCACTCATCATGCCCAAATCCACGAAGAGCCCAAACTGAACGGGCAAAGATAGTCAAGAGACGCCAACATCAAGACGACAGAGATGTCAGAAACATCTAACAAAGATTTTAAAGCAGCCGCCTTAAAAAGCAACTTCACTGAGCACTTAAGAACAGGCTTGAAACAAAACAAAATAGGCCCCGCAAAGAAACAGAAAAGTCTCAGCACAGGAATAGAAAAGAGAAAGCAGAACCAAGGAGAACCTTTAGAACTGAAAACTACAACGGCAGAAATGAAAAACTCAGTGGATGGGCTCAATCACGGAACGGAGGAGACAGAGGAACAAACCAGTGCAGCTGAAGACGGAGCAACAGAAATTATCCAATCTGAACAACAGAGAGAAAATAGACTGGAAAACAACAACAACAACAGAAGAAGCACAACAACAACAACAACGGAGCCTCAGACCTGTGGGACTATAAGAACTGACCTAACATGTCCATCATCAGACTCCTAGAAGGAGAAGAGGAAGAGGATAGCACTGAAAGTGCACTGGATTTCTTGAAAAACAAAAACAACCTAACTATACCGAGAATGAAATAGATCATTTGAATAGCCTTGTAACTATTAAGGAAATGGAATTTTTAATTTTTTTAAAATTCATATTTATTTATTTTTGAGAGAGAGACAGAGTGTGGGCAGGGGAGGGGCAGAGAGAGAGAGAGACAGACAGACAGACAGACAGACAGACAGAATCTGAAGCAGGCTCCAGGCACTAAGCTGTGGGCACAGAGCCCGGCAAGGGGCTCGAACTCACGAACTGTGAGATCATGACCTGAGCCGAAGTCAGGTGCTTCACCAACTGAGCCACCTAGGCGCCCCAGAAATTGAATTTTTTATTAAATGATCTTAAAGAGAAATCTCCAGGCCCAGATGGACTTTCACTGGAGAATTCCACCAGACACTTAAGGAAAAATTAACATCAATTCTACGTAATCCCTTCCAGAAAATAAAACACTTCCCAATTCATTGTATGAAGCTAAGTATTACCCTGATATCTACAGGGGTTTTGAAGGATTTAAGGGGTGATCAAGAAAAAAAAATAAGCCACAAAGGAAGTAACATGCAAGCTTTATTGGGCTGTGTGTGGGCAGTGCTGCATGTGAATGGAAGTCCTTCACAGTATGAGACCATCCAGAGGCTTGTGGCAAGAAGACCACCATCCAGAAGGGAAGGAGGGCAAGGGAACCCCCAGAGGATTAACATGTCCCTAGACATGTAAGTCTGGGTGATTGCTCTTGGCAGCATGGTGGGGAGTCTCTGGGTCAGAGAACTTGGAAAGGCAGCACCTTATAACCACAAGGCTCTATCTTATCAAAGACCAGGAGATGCTGGATTAGATTTTGTGGGGTATGTGAGTCAGGCAAGCCCTACATGGCTAAACATTTGCTTGTTGGTACTATTTTTAAATAATTGCATGTTAGTTGTATAAAAATTTGAGTTTGATGCCAGTGTGCTTTTGAGCTAATGGGTCTCAATCTGCAGTGAAGAATAAACAACCGAGGGCCCAATACACAGAGGCCATCTTTGACTCATTTATATAACAGTAGAGATCTTCCTCAACTTATGGTGGGGTTGTAGACCCAGTAAACCCATCATAAGCTGAAAATACCGTAAGTGGAAAATGCAATTAATACATCTAACCTGTCAAGCATCATAGCCTAGTCTACCTTAAATGTGTTCAGAATTCATTAGACCACAGTTGGGCAAAATCATCTAACACAAAGATAAATCACCTAACAGTTAAATATCTCCTGTAATTTATTGAATACTGAAAGGAAAAAACAGAATGGTTGTATGGGTACAGAATGGTTATAAGTGTGTTGGTTGTTTACCTTGTGATCTCCCGTGGCTAAGTCAGAGCTGACAAAATTAGACATTTTGCTCTATGAAATATCCTGTTAAGAAGATGGAAAGACAAGCTGCAGACTGGGAGAAAATATTTGCAAACCACCTATTTGACAGAAGACTAGTATCTAGAATATATAAAGAATTCAAAATGCAACAGTAAAGAAAACCAAACAATCCATTCAGAAACTGAGCTAAAGGTAAGAAGAGACATTTCACTAAAAACAATACACAAATGACGGGGCACCTGGGTAGCTCATTCGGCTAAGCTTCTAACTCAGTTTCAGCTCAGGTCATGATCTCATGGTTTGTGAGATGGGCCCCATGTCAGGCTCTGTGCTGACAATACAGAGCTTGCTTGGGATTCTCTTTCTACCCCTCCCCTACTCTGTCTCTCTCTCTCTCTCAAAATAAATAAACTTTTTTAAAAAAGTTAAAAAAATAAGGGAAGGGAAACAAAAATAATATAAAAACAGGGAGGGGGACAAAACAGAAGAGACTCGTAAATATGGAGAACAAACTGAGGGTTACCAGAGGGGTTGTGGGGGGGGGGGTGGGCTAAATGGGTAAGGGGCCCTAAGGAATCTACTCCTGAAATCATTGTTGTACTATGGTATGCTAATTTGGATGTATATGCTAATTTGGATGTAAATTTTAAAAACTAAAAAAAGTTAAAAAAAAGATATACAAATGGCAAATAAATACCTGAAAAGATGTTCAACATCATTATCCATTAGAGAAATGCAAATTAAAACCACAGTAAGCTATTGCTAATACCTATCAAAATGTCTAATAAAAAATAGTGACCAGGGGTGCCTGGATGGCTCAGTTGGTTAAGTGTCTGACTTTGGCTCAGGTCATGATATCATGGTTTGTGGGTTTGAGTCCCACATCAGGCTCTGTGCTGACAGCTCAGAGCCTAGAGCCTGCTTCAAGTTCTGTGTCTACCTCTCTCTCTGCCCCTCCCCTGCTTGTGCTCTGTCTATCTCTCTCAAAGATAAATAAACATTAAAAAAAATTTTTTTTAAATAGTGACCATACCAAATGCTGGCAAGGATGTGGAGAAACTATAATCGCTCACATATTGCTGCTGGGAATGCAAAATGGTACAGCTACTCTCGAAAACACTTTGGCAGTTTATTAAAAAACAAAACAAAACAAAACATGCAACTACTACATGGCCCAGCAATTGCACTCCTGGGCATTTACCCCTGATAAATACCCTGTACACAAATATTTATAATGGCTTTATTCATAACAGCCCCAAAATGGAACAATCCATTTGTCCTTCAATGGATGAACAGTCAAACAAACTGGGGTATATCCATACCGTGGAGTACTTCTCAGCAATAAAAAGGAACCAACTATCGATAGATGCAATAGCCTAGCTGAATCTCCAGAAGATTATGTTGAATGAAAGAAGCCAATCCCCAAAGGTTACATACCGTATGAGTCCATTTACATAACACCCTTGAAATGACATAATTCTAGAAATGGAGACTAGATTAGTAATTGCCAAGGGTCAAGGAGAGAAGGGAGTGGGAGGGAAGTGGGTGTGGCTATGAAAAGGCTTCATGATAATTTTTGCGGTGATGGAAATGTTTCATATCCTGACCACATCAATGTCAAAACCCAGGTTGTGATCTTGTACTGCAGTCTTATAGCATGTTACTTTTGGGGGAAACTGGGTAAAGGGACACAAAATCTCTACGTTATTTCTTACCATTGCACATGAATCCTACAGCCATCTCAAAACAAAAAGTTTCATTTAAAAAGTGGAAAACTCTTTTCTGTGCCTGATTACAGATCTAGTAACTTATCAGATGTTCCAGGCAAAGAGCGGCCAGTTTTTATGCTATAAAATATAAGTCTGGGTTTGCAGGCCATTACATAACATGAGGAACCAGAGGTTTCAGGTGTAACTGTTGCACTATAAGCCACTGTTAGATTCTTTGCTACCTTGAAGAGAAATCTGCCAACAACATAAAAGGTGGTTCTTATCAGGCTTTTCCTTGGGCTGTGACTTTATGGCCCTCAAATGGGTCTGGGCTAAGTTGTGTGACCCCTGACCAGTGACGCTCATAAGAACTTACATTATAAACCATCTTGAGAGTCAGAGTAGGAAAGGTCTCTTGATAAAACAGTTCATAATCTCTAATGGGATAAAACTGGATTTGTTTAGGCCTCGCTTCCTTTAGCCTCAGACTTAATCTACATCACAATAATATTTTTACTACTTTTGGGTCAGCTATGCGCCTAACTTCCTGTTACAGAGAACAGAAAGACAAACATTCTCTTGTATGCAGACTACACATGTAGATTTATCACGATCTAAGGGCGGCCTTAACAGTCATTTGGTCCTAATGGCTAATTAGTGCCAAAAAGAAGAGCTGCAGGTCAATTATTCAAAAGCGAAATTCACTGTTTTGAGTAGCTATTCCTCAACTTTTTACCAGTTTGTCTCAGATAATTCCATAAAACCAGCAAGCTCATTTATGGTCTGAGATTTATGCAGAAAAGGAAGAGGGACATGATCTGCCCACCTAGAAACAAGAGAGTGCTTTTCCAGGGAAGGTGATCAGACTGATCCTCAGGAGACCTCAGGTGACACCTGTTACCTCTGGCAATTTTCCATGCTCTGCTGGGTGATCCTTGGTCTTATAGGCTCAGGAACCTAGTTTTGTTACGCTTACCTTCACCAGGCATATGAGATTAGATAAAAAACCCAAACACCAATGCACTGATGTACTGAAAGGCATGTTCCATACATGCTTCAATATCTTTGAGGCTACAAAGAGGATATTTTCTAAGAACCACGAAAAGAAGGTGTCCACTGAGACTTTGGCCTACGAAATCAAAACATAATGGAGACCATAGCCTGGAATACCTAAGTGAGCATGAGCAGCCCATTTTCTCCCTGTAGTCAAGTTGTGTGGGAAGCCAAATCATGAACTGAGTAACGATTAAATTCATTTACCACATCAAAGATAATTGTTGTGATGGGAATACATAATGCCCATATTCTCTTTACAAAAGTCCTCTGTAGGGACACTGACACGGGAAGCCAGAGTAATCAAGAGATGCTCATAAACATGGAAAGAGAACAAGAGAAGTGGGATTAATTGAATATTTAATGGTATCAGGCACACACACAGCATGATACATTCAGCTCACATTAGGAAGGTCCTTGTCCAGGAATTTGAACATTTGTGGCCACCTGGTGACAATCTCCTGCTTCTACCCCCACATCGGAAATGGCCTTTACAGGCAAAAAAAGAGTCAAGATTCAAAAGCTGTCGACTAAGACTTCTTAGTGCCCTACACAGTACCCTGTGGCCAGGCAATGCTTGTATTTCCCTCCATGCCAAGCCCCTCCGGGTAGCATTGTCTTCAGTGAAGATTTCCATGTCAATCCACTATGTTTTGATTTTATAGTTTAGCTCTCAGAGGACCATCTTATTCCAAACTCTTGGGATTCAGCTCAGTAGCCAACAAATAGCAGCAAACAAATATTTTGCAACTTGTTTATCTTGGAAACCACCCCAAGAAGCTGTGTGTCTCAAATCAATAAAGATTTTTCATTTATTGACCCAGGTGGTCATCGGTATAACTTCTCTAAAACCCTTCAAGGTCAAAATAATTTCTGTATCTCTATGGAGGTGGAGGCTTGAGGCTTTTTCCCATGGTCTATATTAGACCAGGCTCCAAATCATTTGCCAAGTAATCACTTCTACCCTCGGTATGGTGTAAATAAACAAAAGAAAGCAACATTGAGCCTACAGCATGCAGGCCAGTAAGCTAAATATTACTTCAAAATACTTGTATTTAGTCTTTATAAGAACTAATGTGTGTGTATATATATATATATATATATATATATATATATATATATATATACATATATATATATATGAAAATAGTTTTTATTTCTCCTTTCAAAGAGTCTGCATTTGTTGTTTTCCACCAGTGGTTCTGATATCTTACTTCTGTCATGGGGTGACATTGGGTGACAAAGCAATTCATCTGCCACAAGGAAGCCCTTCTTGAGGCTGGGTTCATAAACATTATCTATTTATGCCACGGACAGTAATTCCTCTTTTCAGCCATGACATTGCTAGTGAAAAGTGCTTACATTTACTGTGGAATTTTAAGCACAGAATTCCTCTAAGTGGAATGAGAATGGGTCTTTGTTCTTGTACACCCTTAATGTGCAGGTGTCAGCTTTGTTCAGGAGTTTATCATTGGCAATGACAAAGACACACACTGGTTTCTTCACTTGGGTCTCTGGTTCAAATCAGCTTGAATGATGACACACATTTACTGCCACATCCTTTATCAGTTTGTCATCAGATAAAAGAACCTGGACTAGGGATTCAAGTCTAGGTGCCCTCACCACCAGAAAGCAGGAGCCAGAGGCATCGAGAGCCAGGAATTGAATTAGGGAGAGCTTCAAAGTATTTCAGGGTCAGACTCCAGGGTCTCGACCATGTGGAGAGCCTGGTGCCCTAAACTGTGCACATTCAGAAACCTAACTTTCTGGGCCTTTCAACTACATATGCATGCCCAGCAGAGACCTCCCCCTCCCCCCACTGCAAATATGGACCCAAGGGGTTATGAGGCACCTGGCTGGCTCAGTTGGTAGAGCATGCAACTCTTGATCTCAGGGTTGTGAGTTTGAGCTTCATGTTGGGTATAGAGGTTATTTACAAGAAAAAATAATAATACAATAATAAAAATAAAATAAAATATAAAAAAAAATATCTTAGGGGTTAATATACCCAAACACTGCCCCACCGTCCCTCCCAGATTCTTAAGGGTTCTGTGTTGATGAAACAGACTAAAACCTGTGCAGGTGGTTTGTGTTGTAAAGGCATTCACATAGAAGTTTCTGTCTCACTATGACCTTCACACATTTTCTTTGAAGTTCATCAGTCCAAAAATCACTATATTTTTCCTGGAAAGTTATGCTCAGAAAGTTGCCAGACTGAAGCTTTTTCACCCCCTGACATTTAGCTTTACTAGCGTACTAATTGTCAGTTATACTAATATATTAGACTGCTTGGCTGTCAGTGGAAATATAGCCACACACTTACGTATGTCCTTCTTTTCAACCATAACTAATCTATCTTGTGGCCTTGCAAAAATAATTTGGCTTTTCTGTTCTAGGTAATTCCTGTCCTGCAGACATCGGTGCATAATGTGAGATTACAATAACACAACTAACACCAACCACCGTCACCACCCAAATAATAAGAGCATTGAGCATTTCTACATTTTAAGCACTCTTCTAGGTACTTTATATATATTAGCACATTTCACCCTTACCATCTCATCCAATGGGAACGATCATGATCTCCATTTTATAATGGAGGAAACTGAGGCACAGGGAGGCTAGCTAACTTGCCTAAGGTTATACACATATCAAGAGATATGTATAATTGCTCTTTAGAAAAAGAATATTTTTGTTTTTCATCCATAAAAAAGATGCATGCTATGTTTTTTTTTAAAGTTCTTGTGGTGTCTCGGTGGCTCAGTCGGTTAAGCAGCCGACTTCAGATCAGGTCATAATCTCACAGTTTGTAGGTTGGAGCCCCACATGGGGCTCTGTGCTGACAGCTCGTAGCCTGGAGCCTGCTTTGGATTCTGTGTCTCCCTCTCTCTCTGTTCCTCCCTTGCTCGTGTTCTCTCTGTCTCTCAAAAATAAACAAAGCATTAAATTTTTTTTTTTAAAAAGTTCTTACAAGACTGAGAATTACAATTTTTAAAAGTTAAAAACAATTTTTGCACCAAATTCTACCATCCAGAGACAACCACTGATAATATGTAAGTGAACTTTCTCCAAACATCTCTTCATATATTTATATATTTAGGATCATATTGATTTACAGTCATCACGGCGTAAATGGGATCAAGCACACAGTCTTGTATTTTACTATTTCCACTCTATCACGTCACCTGGATGTCAGCCACCCTTTATAGGCATCACAACATTATGTACATCCCTCTGGTTATTAGAACAGTTAGAGCGGATGGGAGCCTCCTGGCCTGGTCAGAAGGGGGGGGGGGGAACTCCAGAAGCGGGGGGACTCTGGAGACCCCCCCCAGACCAGAATGCTTCCAGTCCCTGAAGGACTCATGCCTTGCTTCATGGCAGATTTTATTTTATTTTTGGTTTTTACTATTTTTAAACTTATTTATTTATTTCGAGAGAGAGAGAGAGCATGCGCGCGTGTGCACGAGTGGGAGAGAGAATCCCAAGCAGGCTCTGCACTGACAGCGTGGATCTCACGAACCATGAGGCCACGACCTGAGCAGAAATCAAGAGCTGGCTGCCAATCGACTGAGCCACCCAGGGGCCCCACAGATTTCATTTTAGTCTGACGTTTAACGTAGCCATCCCTGAGCATGCCACAAAAATTCTTCCTAGAATGCAAGCCCAGACGTGCTGCTGGCCAGCGACTCAGGCGTGAGAGCCTGACCCCAGCTCTCTGGGGAATTAGGGTGGGTTCTGGGCCGAGGCTGGTTTAGTGACATCTGGGTCACGTGGCCGGCTGGCACAGCGGAAGCCCAGCATGCAGACACATACCGTTGGTGGCGAAGCTGAACTGAGTAGCCTGGGTTATGTTATTTCAGCCATACGGTGACACGTGACCAGCTGAGAGAAGTCCGAACCTCTCCAGAAAGCCATGCAGATTGCAATGATGAGGACTGTTCCCATGCACCACATGAGGACACACTATCCTCATCAATCTATGTGGACAAAACCTTGCATCATGGTGGCGCTGCTGCCTTAAGTGACGGCCCACACTGGTCAGCTGGGGTTGGGCCCATAGGACTAACTGATATCCTGTGGCCAGCTGAAAGAGAATAATTCCAATGGAGTTCCAAGCATAAAAGCTGATGCCCTGCAGGACACCCTCACACCCTCTCTAACTGGAGGAATCAAGTTAGGAAAGTGGCAGTTTGAGTGGAAGTGCCTACGTGGGGAAATGGGTTTCTAGGCTGACTTTTGAAGGAGAGAAACCTCTGAGGCAGACATACTCATTTTGTCATTATGATCTCTTCAGGGCAGTCGGTGCCGGTCGATGTAGGAATGAATGACTCCAGCTCACCAGAAACACTGCTGGCACATTTTAAGAACTGTTTTAAATTCTATCTTCAGGCTTAAACGAAACACAAAAGGGTGCAAAGAAGAAAATAGACATCGTCCATGGTTCTTTCACCCTCCCCCAAAAGAACCGTGGCTAACATTTAGGTCTATTTCTTTCCAGTTTTTTCTACTCAGCGTTGTTTTTATTTTTATTTTTTTGGAATGTTATTTTACTTCATCTTTTTTTGGGGGGGGGTGGGGAGAGGCAGAGAGAGAGAGAAAATCTCAAGCAGCCTCCCTGCTTAGCTGGGTCATGACCTAAGCTGAAATCAAGAGTTGGGCGCTCGACTGACTGAGCCACCCAGGCGCCCCTACTTTTGTTTTTAAAGAGAGACAAATACCTATCTATACGAGTTCACTTAATATTTTAAACATATGTCTCATTATCATTTAAAAAAATGCTACATAAATGTAAAGTGTAATGGCTGCACCGTATTCCATAATCCAAAGTTCTACCCCATGTTCTACAGCCCCCAAAATAGTCCTTTAAAGCAATGGTCTTTCTTAAAGAGATTGTCTGGGAACCAATGCTTAGATCACTTCTGCCCGGATTCCTCACACACTTTCATAACATCTTCCCTGAGTCGCCCGTAGTGTGGGAGGATGGCAATAGTGAAAGGACGTTCTTCTTGCTTTCGTTTTTAATTTAAATATTTTAAATTAATTCCTATATATGGTAATATATGGTAATCTAACAAACACCCAGCAATATATGTACACATACATACATATATGTAAATATGTTGAATATATATATATTGAAGAAAAGGTTCATTTCTCTGCCCCCAAATTCTCCTCTGCAGAGGTGACCTTGTTGTCAGTTTCTTGTGGGCACCCTTCCGAAGATGTCCTGTGCATGTGTAAGCATGTCTGTAACAGTCATCCCCAATTTTGCTCACACAAATGACAGCATGAACCATACGCTGCTCTTGCCTTGCTTTGTGCCTTTCATATAGAGGGTGTGGCCTTGTGGCTACAGAATCTGGGAGCCAGATTTCCTGGGTTTAAATTCTAGCACTACCATCAATTAGCCATGTACCCTTGACCAAATTACCTAACCACCCGATGCTCCCGTTTCCTCATCTGCAAAATGGGCGTTTGCATGGTGTTATGGGTTGTTTTGCATGGGTGATATGGGTTGAATTGTGCCTCCCCAGAAAAGATATGTTGAAGTTCTAATCCTTAGTACCTCAGAATGTGACCTGATTGGGAAATAGGGTATTTTGAGAGGTTAATTAAGTTAAAATAAGGTCATGAGGGTGGGCCTTACTCTAAAAGGACTGATGATCTTATAAAAGAGGAAATTTGGACACAGATAGGCACACAGAGAGAAGGCCACGTGAAGATGATAGTGACGTGCCCAAAGCCAAGGACTGTCTGGGGCCACCAGAAGCTGGAAGAGAATAGGAAGGACCCTTCCCTACAGGCTTCAGAGGGAGCAGGGCCCTGCAGACACCTTGCTTTCTGACTTCCACCTGCAGGATTGTGAGAAAATAAATTGCCATTGTTCCAGCCACCTAGTTTGTTGTACTTTGTTACAGTGGCTCTAGCAAACAAACTCACATGGATTAACTGAGTTAACATATACCCAGAATTTTAGACTATATCTGATAGTCATCAAATACTATAGAAGGGTTAGCTGCCATTATTACATAGATCTGCCTCATGCTTAAAAATTTTTTTTAATGTTTATTTATTTTTGAGAGAGAGAGAGAGAGAGAGAGAGTGCAAGTGGGGGAGGAGGAGGAGAAGAGAGTGAGGGAGACACAGAATCCGAAGCAGGCTCCAGGCTCTGAGCCGTCAGCACAGAGCCAGACATGGGGCTCGAACTCACAAACTGTGAGTTCATGACTTGGGCTGAAGTCGGATGCTTAACCGACTGAGCCACCCAGAGGCCCCTGCCTCATGCTTTTTAATGAATGCGTATTTTTTCCTGTGGTTTTGAAAAAATTTGTCATTTAAATATATATTATCAAGCCCATAGTATTGTTTAAAAAATAGCACTTCAAGACTTATACTGAAAAATAACAGTACCTTTCTTCACCCACATTAAACCCACAGTCTCACTCCACAAAGGTAAACATTTCAGTCACCTGGATCTTCCTTCCGCTATCTATCCCCATATTTCTAAGTAATGTGCTTATACTGTTACTTCTTGATTTATCAGTTTGAGACTCTTCTGCCTTCCTGTTATGATAAATGAGGATTTTAATATATGACAACCTCTATCCCTACACACACACACACACACACACACACACACACACACACACACGCACCCTCTCATAATATTCACAATATGATTATATAACCATTTTTAGTTATGTAATTGTTAAAATAGATTTTTTAATCTCTGAGACTGAATGGAGATACCAAAGATGAGAACAATGGGTACGAAAAGCCCCCACATTCTAAATAGATAGACAATTCATGCAAGGCTTGCAAATAGGGTGGCCCCAAAATGATTCTTCCAGCCTTACCCACTAACTACCTGTAGTCTGAAGAATTCACTAAGGGATGGGGTGCCTGGCTGGCTCAGTCAGTAGAGCACACAACTCTTGAATTTGGGGTCATGAGTTCAAGCTCCATGTTGGGTGTAGAGATTACTCAAAATCTAAAAAAAAAAAAAAAAAAAAGAATTAACTAGGGAGTTGAAGTGGCCTGTGTTGAGGATTGCTTTGGATGGAGTTAGCAGTGTTGTTTTCCACCACATCCCCAAGCCATGATGGGAGGACTCCTTCCACTCACCCTAAACTTAGTAAAGGGGATTTTAAGAGGACCCTCAGAGAGAATGATAGGTGTTCCCTGAAGTTTGAGGGGGCAGGTGCATACTTGGTGACTGACACTTGAAAAAAGCACAAAGGCCAGAAGCGGGCTGGAGTTCAGGACAAAGAGTCAAGTTTGGCCAACATTTCTGGGGATTAGTAGAGCAAGGATGTGGTTTTCTGCAGGCCAGATTGGATTCTGTAGAAAAGAGCTGCCAATAGGTGGCTCTCAAAAGTTCCCCACCCAACAGTATCACATGGAAGGATAAAAAAACGACTCCAACAAAGAGTGAACAAGCAGAAGCCAAGTGCCAACTGGCGAACTGTCAGTGTGGTCAGTCAAATGAGGCACTTTCCAGCTAAAACACCCCCAGAGATGGAGGTGCTCCCATGAGTCAGCCTCCTTCAGACCTTGAAGGAGGGTACTCATGCCAGATGACAATCCTATAGGCCAAGAGCTTTCCTTCCCCTCCTTTCTAGCCTTTCCATGTCTACATCTAACCCTAGAGAGGAGCCAAGGGCAGCAGAGTGAGCCAGATGGAATGAAGAAATGTCAATCCTCTACCTAGGGTGGCCAGATTTAGCAAATAAAAGTACAGGATGCCCAATTAAATCTGAATTTGAGATAAAAATGTTTCTTTCTTTTTCTTTCTTTCTTTCTTTCTTTCTTTCTTTCTTTCTTTCTTTCTTTCTTTCTTTCTTTCTTTCTTTTTTAGTATAAGTACAGCCTATGTAATATTTGGGACACAGTTCTCCTAAAAGTATCTGTTGCATTCTGGAATTTACATTTAGCTGGGCATTTTGTGTTTGATTTGGCAGCCCTCCCCACCCTTCTTGCCCACTGCAAATTTCAAGCCTGCGTCAGCCCCAAGCTGTGGGAGAGGAGAAGTATAAACTGGATAAGAGCTTAGTGTTCTGATATAAGATTACATTGGACTTTGGATAACCTGAAAAAAATTGAGACTATTCGTTAATAACCTAAAAGTACTCAGAAAACTTACAGAAATTGTCTGATATTTCATCCACGGGGCTGAAAAACTGAGAAGGCAGAGGAGCCTTCCACGTCTGTCTTGTTCAACAAGCTCCTTACAGGTATATTAAGTTCAGCATTTAGGTTATTATTTTTATATAAATATTATTTGTTGCTGAGCCACGTTGTGAAGTACGATTGCATTTCTTTGACAATGTTCTAGTTTTTCTTTGAGTTAATAAATTGCCTACTTAAAGCATTTTTCCGATTTGAAAGCCATTTGTTTCTTTCTCCGTGAACTGTATGCTGATGTCCTCTGTTGAACTGTTGAGCTTTCTCTTACTAATTTAGAAAAGTTATTTATTATTATTTAAGTAATAATATTATAATTATTATAAAATTAGAATTAAATTAAATTAAAATTATTCTAAAGGTTATATTATTATTTATATATTAATAAAATTAACCCCAAAGAATGCTTTTCTAAGGGGAGATTGGAAATGGCAGTAACAGAGGATGAGTGGAACTTTTCCAACGTTTGTGTTGGGAAGCTTAGATTTTCACTATGCCCTGTTGTTAATATCTGGTCTTGCTCTTCCAAAACAGTTTTTCTCAAATCAGTAGTGTCTTTAAATATTCCCTTAATGCTTACATGCGCAATTCTTGGTTAAAATTTTCCCAAGGAGGATGTATATGATTAAGCCACAGCCTATCAGCATTTCTCCCCTTTAGACGTGATCATTCATCCCTGGGATTTATTTCCAAGAAATTAACCCACAGCAGGAAAATAGCTGTAAATCACACCTCACAGAAATTCCAAGAAATTTCTCTTAAGATACTATTACTATGTGGCTGGAACACAGAACACAAAGATTAAAATCTCAAATTTGTTCCTTCCTCTGTTCATGATTTCATGATTCTAATCTCATAACAACGCTCATTATTACTTTCAGTTTCTCATTAGGAAATCAGGACCTTGCTGAGATTTAGTCTCTGAGCTATCTTTGAAGTACTGGGAATTGCACGATAAGGTAAATGTTACATTCCCGACTACTGCCGCCGCATAGAAATTTCCATTGTAAATGGCTGCAAACCACTCAGCTAATTTTCACATGTAATTCTTTTCCAAGAACCCTTTTGTTCTTTAGGGAAATAAAACATTCCAGAAACAAATACGTCAAAGTAGGAATACAAAAATGATTTTAGAAAACAATAGAGAGAAAAATTGCATTTCAGATTCGATGTCAATGAGCCCCACATTTATCAATAATTCCTCAGAAGAGCCCAGGATGAGCTCCATTTTCTTATTTTTATTTATAAATTCAATTTTAAGACTGCAAGGAGGCATGCTGATCCTCCTCTTTCTCTAATTAACTTATTTCTTTAGAATGAATGACATGGAGGAAGGGCTGGATTCCAGAATCCCTTGGCCCTGAAATAAAAAAAAAAATCTTTGCATGTCTTGCAGATGCCAGCCCTGTTTAGTCTCAGCGATGCCATTCTTAGCATATGTCATATTCTGCATTCTTGTTCTGCTTTTCTCTCTTCAATGGGAAACTAGCTTCTTGGGAACCCCCGCCTTAAAAATTGACAAATATTTCCTTACTTTGTCTAGCGGCAGCACACAAGTTCATCTATCAGGTTTTGTGCTTATGTGACACAGTAACAAGATAAAAAATCCAATCATGCACAGATGAATCCGCCAACCAAACATAACGCAAGATAGCCAAAACATGGTAGAGAAAAAACACGAGTGCTTGCTGAGGGACCATTATCTTCCTGGCACATGTTAGGTGCCTTTGTTTTTGCAGTTTTCTTGAACTCTTGCAATGGCTTCCTCAAAGTAGAGAAGAAATCTGAAGGCCAGAGAGTCAGCTACTTGCTGAATGCCTCTCCCTGGTAAATGTCAAGGTGTTCCCACTGCTCCCTGCCTCACACCCAACACTCCAGCCATGCTGAACTGTAGGCAGTTCCTAAGCTGGTAATCATTGTCCAATGTCTCTGGTTCGGGATACAAAATCACCATAATGGGAACAACCCCGATGCAGAGTTTCATGAAATTGATGCAAGGGACCTAGGAGAAATGCTAGAATACAGGCAAACACTGATAAATAAGAGTCTTTCAGAGTGAGACCAGTTAACAATTAAAGAGGAAGAAATGGACATACTAGAAACATTTGAAAATCATAAATTAAGGGAGGCAGCTGAAAAAAAATGAAGGACTTCAACATAGTCCTCAAATGAGCTACCAGACATGTTTTGTTTTATTTTTTAAAGCATACTCTCAAGCCATAAATCAACTAATTTTGTTTATTCTAAAAATTAGGACTGACCACAGCTATTACCTAACTTACATCAAATATATATAACATAGATTGTATTTATAATTTTTCTTTTCACTTTTCAATATCAAATTCTAATCAGTTTTTCACCTTTTTTTTTTTTAATGTTTATTTATTTTGAGAGAGAGAAAGAGACAGTACAAGCTGGAGAGGAGCAGAGAGAGAGAGTGAGAGAGAATCCCAAGCAGGTTCCACACTCAGCATGAAGCTTAACACAGGGCTTGATCCCACAACCCTGCGATCATGACCTGAGCAGAAATCAGAAGTCAGATGTTCAACTGACTGAGCCACCCAGGCATCCCAATTTTTTCCCTATCTTACATGAAACTTTTGTGTTGGGTTCCATTCATATCTTCTGTAGACATTAACTATCTTTGTGAGACCTCCTGTGCTTTGTCTTGCTGTTCCATGCTCTGAGCCTTTGTCCATGGCATTCTATCTGCCTGCTAGACCTTTCTCTGTTCTGTCATCTCTTGTGTGAGAGTTTCCTCTAACGTTTCCTGCCCCATCAGCCAAATGAATGAATATAGGAAGAAACACACAACTTAACAGAAAAGGTAAATTACAAATGAAGTAATTATTTGGTGTCGGGAGATAGTTTTCCATGGTGGTGTAGGCAACAGATTTCCTGGATTGAAACCTGGGCACAGATAAAGAACATTTCTGCCATCATAGAAAGTTCTACTGGGAAGAACTGGAACATACTTGTGAAAACACAAGCAACAGATTAAAACAATAACAAAACACCAAAGACAGGAATTCTAGATTTCTTTTTAAGTAATGGTAGTATCACAGGAATGATTATGCGCTCTGGGACCATGTTGGAGGAGTCCTTACCAATGGGAGAGGCTGGATGTTTAAGCTAAGATTTGAGTAGGAATTAACTAGGAATGTATGTTTAGGAGGGTGAGGGTGCTATGGATTGGTTTGGAAAGACAGTCCCAGGGATAGAGAACTCTGGACAGGGAGAACCTGAAGAGAGGGGGCACAGGACACCTTTGAAGTACACATATCCATCAGGCTCTAATTCTGCAAACAAATTCATGGGTGACATTGTACCTGTATTGAAAAATAAAAGAGGATGTCCTAAATGTGAATTAAGTGCCATAGGAAATAAACTCTCTTGGTTATACCAGGTCAGGGTAATCAGAAAGGATGATGTGTCAGGAGGTTTCCTATTAATTCCTTATTTCCAGTATTTGTTCATTCCACACTTATCACATGTCAAATGGTGGTAAGAATTCTATTAAGAAACTCATTTAATGCCCCAAATAGACTAGAGATGTTACATAATGAATGGAAGTTCGTGATCTTTTTATCTTCAGAAGGCTTTTGTTCCAACTAAACTCACATCTTATTGATGGACGTAGTAATGACGAGTAGAATATCATATTTGGTTTCCAGGGCAGTGTGTCTAAAATGTGGCATTTCAGAAGCCCTTGTAGTGTTTATTAAAAATGCATATTCCCTCTTTTCTTGCCATCAACAAGATGGGCAGAGGCAGAGGCTCAGGTCCTTTCAAGATTTGGCTTCACCTGTAGGGCGCTGGGGTGGCTCAGTCACTTAAGTGTCCGACTTCAGCTCAGGTCATGAAATCACGGTTCATGGGTTTGAGCCCTGCATCGGGCTCTCTACTGTCAGTGCAGAGCTTCCTTGGGAATCCTCTGTCCCCCTGTCTCTCTGCCCTGCCCCTGTCCTCTCTCTCTCAAAAATAAATAAACATTAAAAAAAAAAAAAAACATTTGGCTTCACCTGTGATGCACCATCATGATTACCGGCGGTGAAATGGCCAGTAATACTACTTTCTAAGAGGTGCTGAGGACTGCCCTCTTCCGCTGTGTCCTGGCATGTGGAATTTGTGAAGCTGCCCATGTCTTAGCACCAAGGCCATCTCCGTGTGCTTGCATCCAACTATGAGTCTATGTATGTCAAATTGGTGGGGGTTCTTTGTAGCTGAACAACAACTTAACCTAATTAAGGTTCAAGACAACAAGAAACTAGGGGGATGGGCAGACCCTTGTAAAACTGACAGAGAGGGGAAACCCTGTAGAGTTGTGTGGTAACGCACAAAGGTAGCAAAGAATTTCGAGGATGTTATGAAGAATGCTTCAAATGCAAAAACTAAACAAAGAAAACACTTGGCGCTGGCTTAAGAATATGTATATCTCAAGCCCACTATGAAGCTACTTGGAATTTTTCTGCTGGGATCTATGGAGCTAAAAAGTTCCCTGGGTGATTCTACTGCAGACCAAAGTTTGAGAACTTCCGTCTATTGATGTGATTCTAAAGTGCTTAATGGCAGCCTGGAGCCACGCTGGCTAAATAACAACTGCCTGGAGATTTGTTTTTGTTTTTAATTATTAAGTTAATTCTATACTTTATCTGGAGTTCACTCATTTTTCCTACTCCGGGATCCTATCCAGGATACCACATTACATTTTGTCATTGCGTTTTACAGTCTCTTCTGGTCTGTGATAGCTTCTTCGAGTTTCCTTGGTTTGTCATGACCTTGATAGTTTTGAAGAGTCCTGGCCAGGTTATCTTGTAGAATGCTCAATTTGAGTTTGCCTGATGTTTTTCTCATGGTGAAACCAGGGTTATGGATTGGGGGAAGAATACCTCAGAGGAAGCATCCTTCTAATCACATCATATCAAAGGTATATATCCTCAACAAGACTTATCACTGTTGACGCTAACCTTGATCACATGGCCAGCATAGTGTTTGCCATGTTTCTCTACTGGAAGTTACTCTTCTACTCCAACACTGTAGTCTTTGGAATCGTAAAGCACAACCCATGATCAAGGGGGAGGTGGGAATTCAGCTTCACTTCCTGGAGCGGAGAGGATCTACATAAATTATTTGGAATTCTTGAAATCTTTTTGTAAGGGAGATGTATCTCTTCTTCCCTATTTATTTATTTATTTCATCATTTATGCTTACCAATATGGGCTCATAGATATTTATTGTATATCCTGGGTTGTAATCTAATAGTATGTTATATATTTTGTGCTCAAATTTTCCAGCTTTGGCCACTGGGAGCTTTTTCAGATTGACTCCTGTGTCCCTTTGACATAGCCCCATCCTTTTGTTTTTTGAGCATGTTTGTTTGTTTGTTTTTTATTTTTATTTTTTGATGTTTTCTTTCTTTTTGAGAGTGGGAGAGAGAGACAGAGTATGAGTGGGGGAGGGGCAGAGAGAGAGGGAGACACAGAATCCGAAGCAGGCTCCAGGCTCTGAGCTGTCAGCACATAGCCCGACGTGGGGCTTGAGCTCATGAACTGTGACATCATGACTTGAGCTGAAGTCTGATGCTTAACCGACTGAGCCGCCCAGGTGCCCCTGTTTTTTGAGCATCTTAATGAGATTCTCCAAGTTCGTCTTGTGTATTCCCTGTCTCAACTCTAGAATCAGCTATTTCTCCCAGTAGAGTTTTTCAAAATATAAATTCCTGCCTCTCAACCTCAGTGACTAAAATCCCGTTGGTCTTAGGGAGAGAGCCCAAGAATATGTTATATATTTTCTTAATGAAACAGAACATGCTTATACATTTTCATTCATGTGTTAAGATATCACTATGTTGAATTAGCAAGAGTGAAACACTGGGCCAAAGGGTATACGCCTGTAACATTTTCATAGATTGACAAACTGCCATCCAAAAAGGTTATGATAACATATATTCCCACCAACAATGTACGAGAATGTTCCTTCTTCACACTTGACAATGAAGTCTACTGTTAAAAATTTTTATCTTTGCCAGTCTGATAGGTGAAAAATGGTACCTCAGTGTTCAAATGTTCACACTTTGTGATATCAATTATATTTTCATGTTAATATTAGAATTTTTGTATGTGTATGATCTTCCTATTCATACCTTTTGTCCTTTTTTTCTATTGTTATTAGTACTTTTCTTATGGATTTGCAAAGTTCTTTCTATATTAAGAAAATAAGGATACCCTTCCTTTCTGTGTTGTATTTTTTTCAGCATACATAGTTTTGTAGTTTCCTGGGTGATTCTGAGGACAGCCACATTGGAACAACTACTAGCAAATAGTGTATATATATGTATATATGTATTTTGAGAGAGAGAGAGAAAGAGCATGAGTAGGGGAGGGGCAGAGAGACAGGGAGAGAGAATCCCAAGCAGGCTCCATGCTGTCAGCACAGAGCCCGATGTGGGGCTTGGTCCCACAAACCATGAAATCATGACCTGAGCCGAAACCAAGAATAGGATGCTTAACTGACTGAGCCACCCAGGCTCAGTATATTAATTAGGGTGAATATATTCGATGTGTCAGCCACCTCCAGTCATATGAAAAGGTAACTACTGCCTAGCAGGTGTGGTTTCAGGGTAATGAATATCCCTGTCTGAAATCACCTCAGCTAGTGAGAGTAGGGATTCCTGGTATTAAATCCACCCTTTGAGGGGTAAGGCAGCAATTACCATGGAGATCAGCAGCACACTGACCCATTATTGTGCAATAGCAAGACCGCCCCTCCCCCTTCTTGGGATTGTCCCTAGGATTGGAAACAGTTCAGTCTAAGATAAGGGACACTCTTTTAGCGTATTACTCCAGGACATAACCGTGGCATTGTTAATCAGGCAGCATGAAAGTTCTGATTATCTTGTATACAATCTACCCTGAGGACAGAAGTCATGGAATGCCTCTTTTCCCCTTTTCCACCTTCCATTCCCCAGGTCCTGAAGCCTTGTGATATCAAGATGGAAAGAAAGAACCAAATGTGATATCAAGATGGAAAGAAAGAATCAAGACGGGGCCAAGTGGGAAAGGGGACAGGACAGGATGTCTGGAAGAAGAGGTTCTTCCTCCAAAGGGAGGGCACTGCCACCTGGGTGCCTGAGGGTCACAATAAGGTCCCTCTTTAGTGAGAGAGCCCCAAGAAGGGCAAGCTGGTGGAAATGAGCATGTGAGTCACTCCAGACTTGCTTTGTGGTCTCCAGAATGGATTAGAACTTCTGCTGAACGTAAAAGGGCTGTTTTTCACGTAACTTTGAACTCCGTGTCTGGCTAACCGTATGTGCACTTCCAAGTTTGTGTAGAGGAAGGCTGTGTGTTGAGGGCTCCATTTTGGGACTGGAACCAAGCTGATGAATTAGGGGCACCTCAGACGAAAAGCACAGACCGGTGTTTCTCAAAGTGTGGTCCTAGGACCAGTAGCATCAACAACTAGGAACTCATGAGAAATGCAACTTCTGGCACCCCATCCCAGACCTACCAAATCAAACCTTGGGGATAGGGCCTAGGAGACTCTGTTCTAATAAGCCCTCCAGGTGATTCTAAAGCTAATGTTTGAGAACCACTGCTCTTGATAGGAGCCACTGACATTTGCCTTGGCATCCAAGTTAGCAGAATGGAGCCTGTAAGCAAAAAGAAGGCACCTTGCACAGTAGGGGCACCCAGGAGATTCTCTCTGGGTAGAGCCACACAGTGTATAACTGCCATCTGGATCCTAAAACTTCTGGGTGTTTGTTGGAAATAGATATTTTCCCCAGAGAACTGGTGCCAGTGCCGTGTGCATTTCCCAGATGGGTTTCTAAACAAGAGCCTCCTTGGGGCGCCTGGGTGGCTTAGTAGGTTAAACATCCAACTTCAGCTCAGGTCATGATCTCACGGTTCATGAGTTCGAGCCTCGCGTCAGGCTCTGTGCTGACAGCTCAGAGCTTGGAGCCTGCTTCGGATTCTATGTCTCCGTCTCTCTCTCTGCCCCTCCCTTGTTGATGCTCTGTCTCTCTTCTCTCTCTCTCTCTCTCTCTCTCTCTCTCTCTCTTTCTCTCTCTCTCTCAAAAGCAAATAAAAACATTAAAAATAAACAAATGAATAAATAAAAAATAAAAATAAAATAAACAAGAGCCTCCCACAGGAGGTTCCAGGGGAGGCCCTGGGGAACCATGGCTTGTCTACAGGCAAGGAATTCTTATGTCTGCCCCCACCTGCAGAAGCGGGACTTTGAAGGAGAGCAGTAAGGCTGGGAGGCTCATTCTTCTGTTTCAACATAAGCAGAGTGGGGGCTCATGCAGGTCACTTTGCCTCTCTGGATTTCAGAGTGGACAGACAAACTGGGCTTTATTCATCCAACCCGAAAACGTTTGCCTTGGCAACATGAAAGAACGAGATTTTATGCATCGATCTTGATAGATTTTTCATGGCTCCAAAAGAATTCTGGGCCTGGATCATTTTTTTCAGTTGTCTCTGTCAGCAAGTAACCTTAATGAGTACCAACTTGTGATTTATTGCCAAGTCACATTTTTTGCAAATATTTTCCTATAAAATATTTAAGGCTACATCTGACTTTGAGTCTTTGGAAGAGATTAAGTTTCCCCTAAACGTCTAATGCGTTCCCTCGTGTTTTGGCCACAGTACTGCCAGTGGGAACGCAACGGTCGGGAAGCTGCCCTCGGGACAGCTGGCAGCTTGTCACCCTCCCCTCAATGGACCTTCGCATCAACTGGAAAAGATGCAGCCTACCTAAAATTTTCAAACGATTTCTCAATTACATTCCTCTATTTTAATTCCTTTGCTGGGAGTCCAATTCAAAAATGCCAAATACCAAAATGATTCTTTAAAAAAAATGTTCAGTTTCCAAAGACATCTTAGTCCCTGCCTGAGGTCAGAGGGCCAAAGGGGGCTGCGTGGACCCTGCATGGGAAGACTCTGTCTCATCAGGGACACTGGGTGAAAGCCTGAGGCTTCCAGCAAGGGGCGAAAGAGGCTGGCCATGCAGCAAGCTGGACACCGCATGGTCCTTGCGGGAACAGACATCGTGGTCCTTCCGCGAGACCAAACGGGGCTCTCTAAACTTCCGGTTTCAGGGTGAGAGAAGCTAATTCCAAGGCTGGGCTGCTGGCATTTACACTGGCATTACACTTCAGGATGCAAACCAAGAGCTCTGGAGAAGCTGTGCTTAATTTTTTACGGTTTCAGCAGCTTTCACACACACACACACACACACACACACACACACACACACACACAGGCGTGTGCGCTCTTCCTCTCTCTCTCTCTCTCTCTCTCCCCCTCCTTCCCAACTTTCTGCACAGAGAGCACTGTATTTATATTTTATTTTAACAAGTCTCTCTGGTCTCTTTACCACGCATTTCTAACAGCTGTTCTGGAGGTCAAAAAAAGCTAACCTCTGGATCCCCTGCAGTCGTGCAGGCTCAGCCGGAGGCCTATGGACCCTGTAACGTTATCTGCCCGGTTGTGTGTATGGACATTTCCCCTCCCAGAATCAAGAGGACACAGCTTTCATCAGAGGGTCCAAGAGGTCCATTGGTATTTATGTTGTTCAAATTTAAATGCCATGACACTGATTAATTTCTCTTGCCTGCAGGTGGACATTCCTCGAGGACCCGAGTGAAGGTCATTTACCAGCACCTCCTCCCCCAACACAGCCCAGCACAACACACACATAAACCCCGAATCAGACTCACAGCCATGCCTTTGTTTCTGAGAAGAATATTCTCCTTTAGAATAGAGTTCTTATACCTTCAGCCTCAATTCAGTTGTTAATATTTGTCCTTTAAGGCTTTTTTTTTTTTAATTAAAAGAGAAAAAAATTATAGATACAATTTAGGTCTTCTTGATTCCTGACCAAATTCCTCTTTATGAAAGTAACGACTACGATGAATTCAGCTTCTATCCCTTCAGCCCATTGTTTAAAGCTTATACAGGTATGTGTTCCTGAACAATCTATATATTGCTCTTAAACATTTAAGTGGTAACATTCTGAATGCATTGTCCTGCAACTTGTTTTCTTCGCTCAAAATTACACGTTTGGAGTCTATCCACAGTGATGTATAAAAACCTAGTTCACGCCTTTCCATTTGCTATTTTAATGTTTAAATGCACATGTCATGCATTCGTCACTGATGGATGTTCAGGTTGCTTTAATTCCTGGATCTGATAAACATCTCCTTGAGCGAGTCTCCTTGTGCGAGCGTCTTCCTAGGGCAGAGACCTAGAAGCGGAACTGCTGGGCCATAGGGTATGTGCATCTTCATATTTAATAAATACAGCCAAATGGATCTCCAAAGTGGAGCAGATCAGTTTTCACTCCTCCAGCAGTATCTGAGATGACTCGAATATTTTCCACTGGGGCTCAGATGGGAACGTACCTGATGGGAGACCTCCTGTCTCCTCCCACTTTCTGTGTTCAGACAGCCCCTTCCCCAAGCACTGAGACGAGCGCCCCCCACAGAAAGGCTTGGGAGGAGAATCTCTCCTAAACTGTGTTCAATCCATAAGGCACTAGTAACATGCTGTGGCCTACACTGGGGTTGTGCCCCAGCCTAATTGTTAAGACTCTTAGCTTTTATTTCTCCTGATCTGATAAAAACAAGTGGAAACTCTTCACCTGCTTATACCGGTGTTATAAACTGACCCCGCCCAGGGCCTTGATACTGACCAGGAAGGGGACAAGTAGCATCCTGGTTTGACCTTAGGTTAGCTGAGGTCAACATTGCTGCTTGGTTTGGCTTGTCCATTCATTGCACAAATATTTACTGAGCACCCGAGTAAGGGGGTGCAAAGCTAAAGAGGACAATACTGTAGTTGCCATCTGTGGAGGGCATGCACCAGCCACTTGGGTTCTGATCTCATCCAGTCCTTCCAACATGCCTATAAAGTAGGTACTATTATTACCTCCATCTTACAGGGCAGGGGACTGAGGCTTTGAGTTCAGGGTGATCTGGTTTTCCCAGGCAGAGCTAAGATTCCAGCCCACATCTCTGTCTTCAGACACCACGTCTAAATAAATTACGTATTTTAATGGGAAATGACTGTGGGAAGGGGTAGGGGATGCACAAAGACTCAAGGTGGGAAAGAGCAGAATGTGTAAAGGAAATTGTAAGAGTAGAGTAAGATATACAAACAGAAAAACAAGTTGGGGTTGGATCACACAGGGCCTTGAATGACAAGTAAGGGCATTTTAACGTGATTCAGTGGAGAGGATGAGTCATAGCAGGCTTTGGAGCTGTGGAGTGATAATAATCAGAGTCAGAAGCAATAAAGAGAATGGAAATGGTGGGCAAGAGCAGGGAAACTCGAAGTCTAGCCAGTTGGTGAGGGAGGCAGTGAGGACCGACGCGCTCAACACCCATTCTAACCTGTACCATGAAGGCTGGCAAGCTGGAAACTATAATTCACACACTTCTTTGTAGCTGGACTTCTGGACAAAGATCCATTTTTCTGACAGTTGACGGTACAGAGGCAACACGGTGCTGGGATCGCTTGCTTCCTAATCTGAGGAGCTTCTGTAGTGACAGGAGTCACTTGCCACTTTGTGACAGAGATAGTAGGATTCCAAGGGTTGTGGGTGGGTCTCGGAAGCTCTGTTTCAAATGCCCTCTCCAGATTTTTCAACAATTTGCTGGCGTTCCAAACCCGAGTTCTGATTACACAAGCTCAAGTGGCTTCTAGTTTTGTAAAGGAACCCTACAACAAGGAGGAAACAGAAGGAGTAAGGACTCCAGAGTGGTTGGAAGCAACAGGCCTGGAAATGAGGAAGAATGGGTGTGTACGTTTCAAAAGCAGAAGTATGCAGGATGAGGCAGAATTCGGGATGGAGGGTGGAGGAAATTGTCAGTTGATGCTGAGGTCTTACCCAGCAATGGCAATGATGCAGGGAGTGATGAGGTCGTTAGTGGGCATAAACAACAGATTGTGAGACGCTGGCTTTAATCTGGAACTTTGGGGAAGACCAAAATTTTTCTCAAGAAGAGTCAGTTATGATGCAATTTCTTGTTTATAAGCTTCTTTCCATTGGAAGCTGGAGCCCCATGAGGTCAAAACCTTTGCTAGCTTACTCACCATCATGAACTCTAGGCCTGGTTCAGTGCTTGGCATATTGCAGATACTCAAGAAATCTTTGCTGAGCAATAAAGCTAGGTGTGCCAGGTGCAGGAAGAATTATGAAAGGAAACGCATTTTTAGAGCCAGAGGGTAGGAAATAATGTAGGAGGGATAAAAGAGGCAAAAGGTAAGAAAAAGGCCAAAAGGTAAGAAAAAGGCTATTAGGTATGACAATTGGTGGTGGATAGCCAGGGCATTGTAAAAGCTTTTCTAAAAATAAGCTTTTAGATAATAAAAATAGATAATAATAAGATATTTAGATAATAGAAAATAAGCTTTAAAAAATTTCTGAAGTAAAACACACATACAAAAAGCCTAAGTCATACGTGTGTGGCTTAACGAATTATCAGAGGTTATAATCACCTTCCCGATCAAAACCCAGAATATGCCCAGTTCATCCAAAGCCTCCCTCATAACATCTCTCAGTCATCCACACCCACTACTAAAATGAGTAAAGGAAACCACTATCCTGACTTCTAACATAACAGATTCACCCATTTTGAGCTTTATATAGAGTCTCGCACTGTATATTCACTTCTGTCTGGCTTCTTTTGCTTAAAATTATGCTTGTGAAATTCATCCATGTTGTTGCATGAAACAGTAGTTTGTTCGTTTTCATTGCTGCATTCCACACATGCACCAAAATGTATTGATCTGCTCTTTTGTTCATGGAAATTTAGCTTGCTTCCTGGTTTTGATTATTAGTAAAGTAGCTATGGACATTCTTAGATAAATACATTGGTAAACCTACATACATCTTTATATTGGGTACATATCAAAACGCAAAATTGCTGGAATATAGGGTGTGAATATATTCAACATTCGTAGACGTCATCAAACAGTATTCTAAAGTGGATGAATTAATGTATACTCCATCCAACAACTGTACTTTGTAATCGTTCTACATTTTCTCCAAAAAGAAGTGTTTTTTCTCCACAAAGAAGTGATTTTGGGTTTTATTTAGGAAATCTTACCCAATTGGGGTAATGTGTCATGGGAGTTAGTCTCCTATTTTATCTTTTAGCAGATTTATTGTTATGTTTTAATGTTTATTTATTTATTTTTTGTGGAGGGGAACAGAGAGAGAGAGCAAACACGCAGGGGAGGGACAAAGACAGAATCCCAAGCAGGCTCAACGTTGTCAGCGCAGAGCCCAACAAGGGGCTCAATCTCACCAACTGTGAGATCATGACCTGAGCCAAAATCAAGAGTCGGATGCTTAACTGATGCTTAACTGGGGAGCCACCCAAGCACCCCAGCAGATTTATTGTTTTATCTTCTACATTTAGATCTATAATGTGCTTAGAATTGATATTTATATATGCGGTGAGGTCAAGATTACTATTTATTCCATTTGGACATCCAATTGACCCAGAACCATTTATCTGAAAAGACTATCTTTTCCCCACTGTTCTGTCATATATTCTGTGTCTACATATGTGTGAGTTTGATTATGGACTGTCTGTTCTAAAATTTGACCCTGCCATTTACCCAGATCCTATGACTTTTCCCTCTTTGTTCTTTATTCTTTGTTCCAAGAAGTAGAAATTAGCCATCAGCCATTTTTCCAATTTGCAGTGAATACTGAGATTCATAATACATATTGTACTGGATTGTTCTACTGGGAGCTGTTTCCTAGAACTCATTTCTCTGTGTGACTCTGGGTTGAGTGGGCCATAAGTGAAGTGGTATGAAATTTAGAAAGCAGAAATGAAGCAGGTACCATTACAGTCGAAAGGCGGTCATTGGTAAGAGGTGGTGAGAAATGGACAGACAGACATGCTGGCAAGTTCCAGTGTGCTTCATCCTTCCCGGTGCTGCCTCCAGCCCTCCTTCCCACCTGCTTGCTCTGCCAGCAGCAACCTCAGGCCTGCCAGCAGATGCTATGAACATACAGAAGCAGCTATCACGAAGAGCCAACCATCCCCCGTAGACCTCTACCCCGGCCCCCACCCCCCTCCCAAGTCTATTCCAGTGGCTGGATTTGCCTGGCTTCCACATTTCCCAATAAGCCAGGGCTGGTTAGTGACTTTTCTCTGATTCTTCAACTCCCCTTTCCAGGCCTTTGCTCCCCCATTTCTTCTCCAAATTATGTAAGGTCCATTTCCTATAATACATTCCTTATCCCATAACTCATAGTAGTTCTGCTTCCCTGCTCAGGTCCTGACTGATAGACACATGTTGAAATAATCAACACAGTGTAACAGTGGCAAGCCCTAAAACTGCACCATGGTAAACTTTCCAAACAGACGAAAACTTGACAGAAGAATTGCATAATGGCATTCAGGGCTGACAACACTGGCAACATGATCACATTGCTGACTTTGACCTTCAGACCCTGAAGCTGGCAACTGTACCTCTTTGCTCGTCCCTCCTCCACTCATTTGTAGCTTCCTTGCGTCATTCCCTTTCAATATGCCCACATCTTTCTTTCCCTCCAGACTGTAAATTCATTTCAAGGCTTGCCTTATGCATCTGAGCACTCCTCCTTGCCTGAAGGGAAGTGTAAACCCAGTGCCACAAGAATGCGTGGAGGGAGGGAGCTAGACTGATTAGCTCAGGCTGGGAAAGCTCACAGAAGTCTCCACGGGGGTGCTGGCACTTGATTTGCACCTTCCTGTCTGAACAGGACCTCAGTGACCAGGAAGTGAGGGAGCTAGTAAGAATAGGTGACATTTTCTTGTGAATCCTGTACCAAGGACTGTGCTAAGGACTTGACACATTAACTTACTCATCCTCACATTCCTTCTATGAGGCACGTGCTGTCATATTCCCATTTTATAGACGGAGAAACTGGGAATCAGAGTAACTAGAAAGCTAAACCATCACCATATTGCCCTACTAATTGATATCCTGACAAAAACTAGGATGACGGTTGATTTGTCTTAGAGTTTACGAAAAGCCTTTTCTTGGGGGTAGTAATTTTAAAACTTCAGTGTGTCCTTGAATATGTAAGGGAGGCCCAGAAAATGGGAAGAATTTGTGGGGAGTAGGGGTGATTTTTGTGTAGTTTTGTTTTCTCCTGAAGGAAAGGAAAAGAAGCAAGGAGAAGGAAAGAAAATGGAGAGGAAGTGACATAACCTGGCCGAAGGCAGCAGAAATGGCAGAGGGATGTTTTTAAGAACGTGACCAAGGAGGCTATAAAGAATGGGTAAACTAGGGGCACCTAGGTGGCTCAGTCGGTTAAGCACCTGACCCTTGATTTCAGCTCACGTCATGACTTCATGGTTCTTGAATCCCACAATGGGGTCTACACTGACAGAGATTCCCCCTCTTTCTCTGCCCCTCCCCTTGAGACACTCTCTCAGTCTCTCTCAAGACAAATAGGTAAAATACAAAAAACAGACAGACAAAAAAAGAATGAGTAAAAGCAACTTGTCTGATTTTCTGTGATACCCAGCCTTCCTTCTTCCTGAATTTTTAGCAAAAATCACAGTCTGCCATACACCCAAAGATATGGCCATGTGAGTTTATAGAAAATAAGGAAATAGTGGAGTCTCACATTTGGGTTACCCAAAGCAGCAAGATACAACCTAAGTTGAACTAATTCACAGGAACAGCAGGTCAGCACAAGAGGTAAGCCAGAAGTTAGGTCCCCCGCAGAATGTGCTTGGAGAAGGCACCAGGCTTTCCAAAGTCTGTGGAATGGGGTACTTGAGACAATTCCTTCTGTGTCTTAAGGGCTAAGAAGGCTCCAGCTGACGCCTCCACTATGTAAGGAGCTAGGCAAGTGCACTGAACCTGAAGGCAGGAGATATTCACTGCACTTGGAGAAGAGCCTACCAGTGGAGGGAGGGTGGGGCCAGAATGAACTGCTGTAGGGCTTGAGATGGGAAAAATATGGTTTCTTCTCATGGAATGCAACATCTATTTGGGGATCCTTGCAGATAAAAGTAAGGGAGGGTCCTACAAGACAGTATCTCATTCAGTGGGTGATGGACTTCTTTCAAAATCTATTCATCATTCAGTTATTTTGAAGGAACTTCAGCAGCAAAACTGTTGAAAACAGGCAAAAGGATGTCTTAAAACACTAATCTCAATGTGTGTACATACCATGGACAGATGCACCAACCCTATGCCATCTTCCCCCACATTCCCCCCAAATCCCACCCTGGGAACTGCCCCCTCTGCCTTCCTCTTGATCCAAATTAGTGAGGGACAAGGAAATTCATGACTTTGATCAAGGACTTCATTATTCCAAAGTATTTTTACCTTTGGGAATTTTCTAGAACTAGACCCCAATTAGTCTCTAAGTGTTAATAATCTCTTACGAATGCCCAAGTCAACAAATATTTATAGTGTATAGACCGTGTCAGGCACTGGGGTTACAGGGAGAGTCAAGACCCTCCCTTGATGGGCATAGTGACTTATAAGAAAGAACCCAGGCATGAGTTTTAAATGTGTAATGACTTGGCCAAATAGAGTCTCGGAGGAATGTTCAACATTTGAACTTCATAATGCTCTCTCCTCCTATTAACCCTCTTTCCTTTGGAGACTTTCCTTGTCAAAGGGGTTTTCGTTAAATATTAAAATATCAGGGATGTTCTTTAAGAGATTTTTCAATAGGGCTTTATGTTTCTTGGAAGCAAAGAGATGTACAAATCCAGTAACTACATGAAATAGAATGACGGGGACTATAATGTTGACATCATGCCTGAAGTTGAGCGACATTAAATTTATTTTTCAGAGCTAATTAAGCCTGCAGCCCCTGAAATACCCCATCCCCAATCATTATAGAAGAGGGAAGCAAATGACTTGAAATAATGAAGAAAAAACAAAACAGCATCTTAGGATTTTGTCAAAAACACTAAATCCTCCAAAGACCCTTAAGAGCAAACTTAACTCCAAAGAGTTGGTACCCATCCTCTCGTCTGAAAGCTGCTTTTGGAAATTAGGACAGGCTTCGCCCCTCCCAGGTGAAGCCCTCTTCTGTGCATTGTGTTTAGTAACAACTCCAGGACAGGGCCTGCCTAATTGCTTCTTACAATTCCTTCCCCTTCCAAGCTCATGGAAATGTCATTGCTTTTCTCAAGGTTTCTGGTAATTCCCAGGGGCCTTCTGGCCTCTAGCATCCGCTTCTGTAACACAGGGTAAATCTGCAAATGGGCTTTATTGTCCTCAAGTGTGGTCCCTGCTTAGACTCCATCAACGGAGACCTGAAACTCTGCCCGTTTCATAACTGCCATTAAAAGCATCTCACACAAAGTGGTGTGTGTGTGTGTGTGTGTGTGTGTGTGTGTAGAAAAGTTTATTGGGGGCACCTGGGTGGCTCTGTCAGTTAAGCATCTGACTCTTGATCTCAGCTCAGGTCACAATCTCATGTCGTGGGTTTGAGCCGCACATCAGGCTCAGGGCTAGCTCAGAGCCTGCTTGGGATTCTGCCTCTCCTTCTCTCTGCCCCTCCCCTGCTTGCGCTCTCTCTCTCTCTCAAAATAAATAACAAAAAAAAGAAAAGAAAAGAAAACAAAAGAAAAGAAAACAAAAGAAAAGAAAAGTTTATTGGCTTGGCAAAATAGGGGGGATCAACATCAAACATATTAGCGAGACCGTGTTCTCACAAGTCTTTGCCGGGCTCATGCTCCCTCTCTTCACTTCCTTTCTTTCCTTCTTCCCTTCACTTGACCTATAGTTCAAATTCTTCCCACTTGTTTATGTGGAGCAATCGTGCTCTCCTCAGCCCCTGCTCCTGAACCTTTGCATAGCTAACTTGACTTAAATCACCAGATTAAGTTCTTCGATGAAGGCCATCTTCTTCTCATGGAGTGTGGGAGTTTCCAATATGTCCACAGATTCCCTGATCCTTCTTTCAAAGGGTGACACCAAATCCCCCTCTCCCTTAGCGTGGGCTGAATTTAGTGACTCACTTCCAACAAATACATGTGGCAGAAGTCATGTGTGACTTCCCAGGTGAGCACATAAAAGGCACTATGACTTTCTTCTCACAGCTCATGCACCCTGGGGCAAGCCAGCTGTTATGTCACCAGGACACTCGAGCAGGTCTGGAAACCTCTAGAAAGAAACTTCTTTCTTCTCTTTCTCCGTTGCTTATTATTCCCACCATAGTTCTGGGTCAGAGTGTGAAGTGTGATGGGGGTGAGAGGAAGGTGTCGGGTCACAGCAGAGGAGTAGAAAGAGGCAACACTGGGGTGACTGCGTGCAGTAGAGAAGGGCACAGGCTCCGGAGTCACAAAAACCTGGGTTTGAGTCCCACTCCACTTGTTATTACTATCCCGTCTAGGCTTCTGAAACTTCAGTTTGCTCATCTGTAAAATGGGGCATTATCTCCTTTGGAGAGATACTGTCAGGAGCAAGTGGACTAAGGCAGAGATAGGCTTAGTCCCAATGTAAGTACAGCACTCACTTATCGATAGTAATTATTAAGATTATCACTGGTTGAGGGGCACCTGGGTGGCTCAGCCAGTTAAGCATCCGACTTCAGCTCAGATCATGATCTCGCAGTTTGAGGGTATGAGCCCTACATCTAGCTCTGTGCTGACAGCTCAGAGCCCGGAGCCTGTTTCGATTTCTGTGTCTCCCTCTCTCTTTGCCCCTCTCCTGCTCACACTCTGTCTCTCTCTCCTCCAAAAATAAATAAACTTTAAAAAAAAAAAAAAGATGACCACTGGTTGAGTACCTACTGTGCATCAGGCTCTGTGGTAGCTGCATTATGTATATTATCATATCATTTTTAATACTCACACAGCAACTCAGAAAGGTAGAGAGGCTGTAATAATGGCATAGCATGCCCCCCAAAAGATATGTCCAAATCATAGTCCCAAGTACCCGTAAATGTGAACTTATTTGGAAACAGGGTCTTTGCAGATGTAATCCAAGTTAAGGATCTCGGGATGAGATCATTCTGGATTTAGAGTAGGCCCTAAACTGGAAGACTTGGCGACCTCAGAAGAGAAAGGAGGACGTGAGACAGGAGACACGGGAAAGGCCCCATGAAGCTGGAGGCAGACAATGGGAGTTATGTTGCCACCAACCAAGGAAGATCAGAGCTGGAAGGATTCTCCTCTAGCGACTATGGAGGGGATGGCCTTGCTGACACCTCAATTCTTCTTGCCTCTGAAATTATGAAAAGAATCGATTTCCATTGTTTCAAGCCACTGTGTTTGTGGCCATTTGTCACAACAGCCCTAGGAAACTAATTCGTAGGCTTTTATCCCCACTTTACAGGGAAGGAAACGAAAGTGAACTAACTTGCTTGGGGTCTCTTTTTATGCAAAGCACCGATTCGTGCTACACAAACATGAAGCTACTGAGTGCCCACAAGAGAAATGATCAGGATCCAAAACAGGAAAATTAGGACGAATGCGTAGCTCCAGGTGTCTGCTGGAGAAAGGGAAAATGAGCGCACATCATTTCACTTAATGTGCAACTTCGTGCAAATACCGGAGCTTACTTAATTAGGCCAGGAGAAACCCTCTTGGAAAGAAACAGCCAGCAAAATAGAACTCAGGGTAACATGTAGAACAGCTCAGTGCAACTCTGTGGAAGAGACCAGAGCAGCCAGAACCAGCCAGAACTAGCCCTGAGGACCCATGACTTACACTCTAGGGAGACGCTGAGCAGATTAAATTAATAGAGCAATTAGGGGGCAGGAAGCAGGCTAAGCCTCTTAAAATCTAGGAATCGAAGGGGAAGTTTTCAGAACAATTTGGTTTGTAAAAAGGAATCGAGTCTTACGCTTTAATTTCTCTCTCTTTTTTTTTAAGATGCTGAAATGGCAAGTCCGAAGAGCAAGAAGTCATTACAGATTTCTTATGAAATGCAAACAGTGGGGAACCATTAATTTTAAAGGTCTACCCATTTCCCAAGGAGCCAAGAAGCCATGCCTAGTCTTGAGGGTTTAATCTATGTACACACAGGGGAAAGATCTCTCCTAACCTACACCACTCACTGTCCTCCCAAGAGGCTTCACGCGCCTTTCTTTTGAAAACTCGCATTTTCCATAGTTGCAAAAATAACAAATGCTCAGTGTACAAAACTAGGAATTCTTGAAAAAGCACAAAGACAATGAAAAAATAAACACCGTAATCCCACCTCCCACGTGTTGAAATATTTTCCTCTGATATTTTAGATGTAGCTAACACACACCTCGCTTGAAAACAAATTGATTATAGCGGCCACTCCCGCGTGTTCACGGGAGGGGTAGGTGATGCATAAAACATATCTGTGGAGAAAAAAATATATAAAATAGCTAACATTTAACAGTATTAACTTGGTGCCAAGCATCCTGGGCACTCCTTACATATTAACTCGAGGAAACTTTTGCCTACCCCCAAGTCCAAAGATATTCTTCTGCATTTAACTCATTTAATACTCAGCACCCTTTTGTTACTGTCATATTTATTTGGTAGGTAGGGAAACGGAGGCACATGAAAAACCGTGCCCCAAATCACACTGCCTGTCGGTGGTGAGCGGGGATTTGCTCCAGTCTCTGCGGGAAGCAAGAACTCAAGTGCCCACCTGCGCCCACACGGCTCACTGCTTCCCTTTTAGAGACTAGCGGAGGGGAGGGACTCACGGTTCACTTTCCTCTGGTTGGTCGGTTCTGGCCCAGAGTGACCGCTGCTAGAGTCACCAAGGAGGCCTGGGCTGTAATCTTGCGGTGGAGAGCACGAGATAAACACGGGGTGGGGGAAACTGATGCGAGGGGAGCCTAGAAAGAGGGCCTGCTCGGGCCTGGCGTCCAGCCTCAGGCTGGGCCAGTGGCCACACCCACGCAGGCGGCCCACGGCCACGCCCACCACCCCGTGCAGCCCGGCTCGCGCCCACTGCGGGCAGAGCCTGAGAGGCAGGCGCGCCTGACGTGCTGCTGACATCGGGGAAGGTAGCCACCTAGTGCTCTGAACCTTCAGAAAAAGTCCACCACCCACACATTTGCCTTGTGCACGTGGTTTTGGAGAAATCCCAAATGTCTCCAATTCCAGAGAAGAGGCCGAGTCCCACGTCTGAGCTGGGGCAGTGAAAGGGGAAAAGAAACCTGAGTGGGCGGAGAGCCTGGAGAAAGTTGTGAGCCGCTGGGAATCCGGATAAACCTTGAGTAAGGACATCGTATATTGAACTTCACGTAAACGTGAACTAGAAGATGCAACCTATTCTATTTCAAGCCCAAAGGACTGAAGTCCACATCTGGAAGAAATATACATTCATGCATGCATATACATATGCATGTATGGTTTCTATCATATGTATGTGTTATGTTATATATAATATACTTGACATAAAACATGTACAATTAGATATGTAGATCATCCTTTACAAAAGTGACATCATATCTAATGTAACAAATCTAAATAATATACAGTACATATTATATAAATGTAACATGATTACATTATATAACATGTTATATAACATACACGCGTGACAAAATAAGCATATTTTATGTATAAGATATACAAGCACATATAGATACGTTTTTATTAAAATGTAATATGTATCGTTTTAATTTTCTGCCTCATTAATTTTTTTCTTTATAGAAATGGGACATTATTATATATACAGTTTCGTGGGGTTTTTTGCTTAGGAATATACTGTGACTATTTTATCCTTTCGGTAATATTCTTTTACAATATGATTGTTAATTTATTTTTATGTTCTATGTGGAGGGACCATAATTTGCTTAACCAATCTCCTCTTTTGGTTATTTGGGCTGTTTTGAGTTTCTGTTATTATAAATAATTCTGCTAATGAACTTTCTTATAAATAGGTATTTGATCTGACACATACAGCCAGCACAAGTTAAAGCTTGACAGGAAACAGGTGGCACACTAAAACTGGGTAATTGAGGGACGTCTGATGGTACAGTGCCCAGAGATTACCCCTGGGCTTGAGGGGCAGAGAGGAAGCAGTTACCAGAAGCTAGAGAGGGTAGCTTATGGGAAGGGTCACCTGATAGGATCCTTTCAGTGCAAAGATACAGCAAATCAAGGCAGCAGAGGAAGATGCTTCCCAGGTCCTTCCCATGATTCTCATTAGCAGGGCCCAGCCAGAGGCCAGAGCCCTGGGTCACACTTGGTCAGCCCCCAGGCACAGAAAGATGCAGTAGGGTAGAGAGTGGACCTGGAGAGGCAAACTGAGGTTAGCGTGCTGTGAAGAAATGTGTTAATAACTTCAACTCCGACTGCAGTGTGAGAGAGCACCTATTTTTTAGAATACCCATATAATACTGGGCATTACCACTTTTAGGAGGCTGTGTAATGGTTCTCAACAATCAGGTCCAAATCCCTGGACCCTCTAAGTGTTACCATCTACTGAAGAAAGATCTTTGCCGATGTGATTAAGGATCTTGGGCTGGAGAGCTTATCCAAGTGGGCACTACATGCAATCACAAAGTATCCTTATAACAGAGAGGCAGAGGGAGATTTGACCCAGGAGAAGGCAATATGACACAGAGCAGAGAATGGAGTCATGGGGCCACAAGCCAAGAAATGCCACCAGCTGCCAGAAAGTCTGCCTTTGAACCCAATTTCAACTCTTATAAGCTGTGTGACCTTGGACAAGTTCCTTCACCTCTTTAAGCTTCAGTTACCCATTTGCAAGGTGACAATAATACCTCCTACCTAACAGCGTTAACAGGATTAGATGCAACAAAGTCAATGTATTCAATGCAGTACCCGGACTCCCCCTCTTCGCTGATCTAGCAGGGGTCAGCCAATTTCTCTCTAAAGGACCAAACTATAGATATTTTAGGCATTGAAGGCCACAGTGTGTGTTGCTGTTGTTCAATTCAGTCCCAAAGGAGTCGTAGACAATTCATGAACGAATGGGCAAGGCTGTGCTAATAAAACTTTACCCATAAAAGCAGGCAGTGGGCAGGATTTGGCCCACAAGCTATAGTCTGTCAATCTTTTATCTAAATGAGAGAGGAGTCCATAAACTATGGCCCATGGGTCAAATCTTGACCGCTTCCTGTTTTTGTAACTTGTGAGCGAAGGATAATTTGAACGTGTTTTTAAATGGTTGGAAAACAAAGAGGAGAAGAATATCTTATGATACATGAAAATCATAGGGAATTCAAATTTCAGTGTCCATAAATTCAGTTTTATTGGAACACATTTTTTTTTGTTTATGTTTCAGCTATGGCCGCTCTCATGTTGCAAAGGCAGGGCTGAAAAGATGCAACAGAGACTGCGTGTGGCACCCTCACCGATCTGCACTGTGGCTCAGTGGCTGTTGTGTGATAGAGGTGGGCTGGCCTGTGTTCCTGGTTCCTGGAAGTTACCCTGTAAATTCTTGGAATTTCCCAAGTGATAGGAGCGTCTTTGTCATTCGTGGTGTAGCCTGGTAGTTTATGCTAGAGAGGTGACACGTGGTCCTCCCTGGATAGTTTGTGCTAATGAGATGATACAGATTGGGGACAGGCCACACCATGTGATTAGAACCTTTTGAGGAACTCGATATCAGTTTGACCTCTGGAGAAGGAAGTGGGGCTGGAGCTTGAATTAATTTGCTTGGCCATTGATTCAATCGTGTCTGTGTAATGAGACGCCATTACAAATTCTAGACACGAACCTTAGATGGGCTTCCCTGGTTGCTGAAACACATTGAAATGCTGGGAGACCGACATGTCCTAAGAACATGGACGACTTCACGTTTGGGAATGGGAAAACTTCCCCCTGTGCGCCTTTGCATTCTGCTGGTCCTGATTTGTATCCTTTATAATAAAACAGTCATCGTAAGTATAGCACTTTGCTGAGTTCTGTGAGTTATTCTAGTGAATTTTTGAACCTGAGGGGATAGTGAGAGCTCCTAAATTTATAGCCGGCTGGTCAGAAGTGCGGATGACCTGGAAACCCCAGAGCTTGAGACTGGTGTCCGAAGTGAGAAGAATCTTGTGGAGGACTACGCTCTTGTGAAATGTGACACAACTCCAGGTAGTTTGACTCAGAAGTGCATGGCAATGGTGCACGACAAAATGCAGTGGCACGTTTATGACTCAACAGCATATTCAGAGTCAATCACATCGCAGTGTGGTGGCATTAAATGTATTTTGTTATTTTATGCATATATAATATGTGCATATATGTGTATACCAGTCATGTCAAAATAAACAACAAAAAAAGGACCATCTGAGTGGCTCAGTTGGTTGAGCGTCGGACTCTGGATCTCAGCTCAGGTCATGATCTCAAGGTTTGTGAGTTCGAGCCCTTGGCACCCACCTCCGTCCCCCCACCACCACCACCCTCGCCGAGTCAGGCTTTGCTGACAGCACGGAGCCTGCTTGGGATTCTCTCTCCCATTCTCTCTACCCTCCCCTCTCCCCGCAAATAAATAAATAAAATTTAAAAAAATTTTTTAAATAAACAAAAAAAGAAAAGTAGACTTGGAATGTCACATGTTTGAAGTACAGTGGAGTGTGGGTTATTGCTGAATCTGATGGCAAAGCAGAGGATCACACCGTAGCTGTGCTAAAAGAATATAGTACATACCAGCATTGCTAGATGAAGCACGCATCACAGCACTCCCAACTCACAGGAAAGCGACAACCAGAAAAGTCAGGAAATTTAAAATGGCATATCTCATGATAGGAAAATTTCGTCGCAGACATAAAACAAGAAAACAGACCCGCAACCAAAGTGGCTCATTTTTGAGCGGCCCATTGTTAGCCAAACAAGGAAAGACAACTATCGATAATGAGTTAAATAACGTTTGGTCACAACCGCTGCAGAAATATGTCCAGAGAAAAGAAATGTGTTTGTTCGATTTTCTACAACTGCTTAGAGAATTGAGGACTTTGGGGTGACATAAATAGTCAATTAAAAAACAAAGAAAATAACGGTGAGTGGTTTTCTACGGCTCTTGATGAGTTGATGTTACTGATACTAGTTAATTGTTTATTTGAGAAGTCAATGCCAAGTTTGAAAGGGTTGAGGAAATAGCCTCTGTGAATAGTCTGCCTGGAATACCTAGAGTGGAGAATATTTTCAAAGAAGTTAAGAAAATCAATTCAGTACAACCTGAAGTGGAATCTGCTAAGAAGTGTCACAACTGAAAATAGGTATGGGGCAGAAAGAGAAAGTATTTGTTGGGAAATTTACAAAGCTTGTGGAAATGTAGGATATTTAAAAATCTGTGGTTATTCATTGTATCATTCATCAGTTGGAACTTGGCAGAAAAAAATTCAATCTATCCTGTGGGATTGAAACAGTATGTCATTTTTTGTGGACTTAATCATTGTCAGTTCTGTGGATTTTTGTCACAAATAGAAGTCAAACGCCCTGACTTTCACCACTACACTGCAGTTCTGGGACTTAGCACGGGTGAAGATTTATAGCAATGTTTTAACGTTGGGCCTGAGAGTCACATTTTTCTGAATGAGAAGCATTTCCCTTCAATATTTATTTGTTTGTTTATTTACTTAGCGCTCGTTATTATCGAACACCGAATGAATGGCTTTGAAAACGAACTTCTGCTGCAGGCTTGATAATGCCTCTTGAGGAATTCAATATAAAATGAAAAGAGAAAACTGTGTATGTATCAGACTTACATACTGCAGCAATGTCATTTTGGTAATACCTAATGTTGCTTGAATCACAAGTAGTACCAACCTGCTTTATATACTTTCCGTGCTTTCGAAAGCTAAAATAAAGCGGGAGATTTCCCATTGCAGCGTACGTTTTCAGGGGAAATACTTTCAGAGCTCAAACCATAGTTCTAGCAGCATTTTTTGAGCCCCCATGGAAGTATAAAGGGAATTTCAGTATTAAAATCCAATTGCCTGCAATTGAGGGGCTTCCACATAACCTTCAGTTGGAAGTGATTATCGCATTGTAATGAGTTGCAAACAGGCCAATAAGAAGAGAATGCAGAATTCTAATAATGCCTCCCAAGCAATGAAGACGCTCAGTTAAAATTATGTTCGTGGGTTGATAGTGGTACTCGACAGTGCCCAGCTGTGTGAAAAGACATCCTCAAAGATGAAATATATGTGGGGAGCCTGGGTGGCTCAGTCGCTCAAGCAACCAACTTCAGCTCAGGTCATGATTTCATGGTCCGTGAGTTCGAGCCCCACATCGGGCTCTGTGCTAACAGCTCGGAGCCTGAAGCCTGCTTCGGATTCTGTGTCTCCCTCTCTCTCTCTCTCTCTCTCTGCCCCTTCCCCACTCAAGCTTTGTCTCTCTCTCTCTCTCAAAAATAAACATTTAAAAAATTTTTTTAAAAAGATGAAATACATTAAATTTCATTACAGATTCGTATCAACAGATGAACATTTACAATGGATTTTGACGAGTGCTAGTAGGAATACTAAGTTTGAGCCCTAATTAAGCCAAAGGTTAGTTCTGAAAAAAGAATTGCATTCTTAGGATTAGTAGACCTACATGCCAGAAAATTATCTGTAATTGTTATTTGCAATTATTTGCATTGTTACTGTTGTTCGATTTTGCATTCCATCAGTAAGGATTTTATGGCAAATTGTATTTTCTGTCGTTGTATAAGTACCTACGTAACATCCTCAGTTTTAGCTCTCGTCCTATACAGCCTGCAATATCTCCCATCTAATCCTTGAAGGAAGAATCTGCTGAGCTTGGATCTGGAGGATGTCTCCCAAAATGTTAAGAGTGAGTTTTCCTGAGTATTTACATTATGAATATTTTAATTTACTTTTCACCCCTGCTAGCTGTATGTTCTCATTTTATCGGTAATGAACACATATTAACTATGTAACGAAGAAAATAAGCTATTTGTAAAATCAGTTCTCTAAAAAGAAACTATTCCTCCAGCGATGTTGATAAATGTACCCCTGGTGGAAGTGCTCTGTTGCATTCTTGCTTGGGAAGTAGGCTCCCTCTATGGAATTCATTCTTTCTCCTCAGGAGTGGAAAACTGCACTGACGCTGAAGCCTTTCTATGAAGAGAAGCCCTTGTGTTTTGCTCAGAACCGCATCGGAGCAGAGACTTTCTAGGAGAACACTTTCATCAGCCCCAAGTTTGAATCGGACTTTTCCGAAGTCCCGCTCTGCCTTGTGGGGACAGGCAGAATGGGAGGCCTCCAGGGTGACCTCCAGCCACAAAGTGTGACAGCCTGCCCCCTGAAAGTGCTCGAGAGCAGATGGCACATTTGATTGGAAGTGACTATCCCAAGACTGGGTCCATGATCACAGTTTAGAGGAGATCCAGGCAGCTGAAAAAAAGATGAGAAGTGAACTCTGTCCTCTTTGTCCAGTAATGGTCTGCACCAGTGGCGGTCTGGCAAACCTTCTATCTGTTTTCAAAGAAACTTTACACTGAATTCCAATGTGTATATATATATATGTATGTATATATATATATATATATACATACATACATATATATATACATACATATATATATACATACGTATATATATATACGTATATATATACGTATGTATATATATACGTATATATACATACGTATATATATATCCAGTTTTAAATCTGTATTAATTTATTTTATAATTTCCAGTGGCAATAGTTACTGCTTATAGTAATCAAACAACAAGGGAAATGGGTTGTTTGGTTAAAAGTTCAAATTGAAATTAGGTTTAGATTATGTTCAGATTATGTGTCTGTCGTATGGAATCAATAAAACCCTGATTCTCACTTGTGTGTGATTGCAAAGGGTAACAGCTTCTAACCGCCTTCTCTGCAACCTCAGGGTACTCTCCAATTAAACTCTCCAAAAGCTTGAAAGAAGAGTGATAGAGACTTTTTGTCTCCAAAACTGAATCACTAGCGTTCTCTTCTAACTGCTAATCTTCCTTATCGTGGGTATATAAGGCAATCGAGTATCATCCAAAACTATGACAAACATCAAAATGATTAATACGTGTTCATTACCGGAGTATCAATTATTATACAACTCACTACGATGTTGGGTTCGGTTTGAAGTGAATAGAGATGAACAGATGTGAATATTTTTCAGAAATGAGGATAAAGCTATGATCTTCCTAATCGATACAGTTACAGGAAGGTCATAGAAGCATATCGTACATACTCAGCATGTGCTAATGGAATGAATACATGAATGAAACTCTCTGCAGAGGGGTTAGTCTGGCGGCACAAGTTTGTGCTGTGGTAGCATCCACCATATTGCAATCGGACACGGAAAGTCAGAGTACGTGTTTGTGTTTGTTTATTAGAGCTTTTAGAGACACCATAGTGAAGAAGCTACAAAGAAAGGCTCTGGAGGCAGAGTCCCTAACTTCAAATCCCAGCTCTGTCATTTACTAGCAACGTGGCCTTGGGAAAACTACGTAGCTTCTTTGTGCCTTGGTTTTCTCATCTGTAAAATGAGTGTAATAACAGCACCCACTTCATAGGGTAGTTGTAAAGATTAAATGAATGATTCATGTAAAGAACTTGGTGGAGTTTTGCTATTTGAAGCGGATAATTAAAATATACTAAAGAAATGTACATTGAAAGCAAATGATTCTTTTAAAATTTATCTTAAGTAATCTCTACACCCAACGTGGAACTCGACCTTACAACCCCGAGATCAAGGGTTGCATGCTCTACTGACGCGGCCAGCCAGGCACCCCAAAAGCAACTGTTTATAGAATTCTCCAAGGAGCTGTAAGACTTCAGGGAACACAGCTTGGAAAACAGTAGTTCGAGGTGAAAAGGGGCATGTGTTTGTGCATCTCAAAGCAAAACGACCGCCTCCTCTCAGTCCAGTTGCCCAGTTTACCCCAGAGGAACCCTCTAGTGGGTTTCCACACCCCTACTTTGACCTACTTCCCAAATCTTCATTTCTATCCTGTGCATAACCAAGTTTCCTCCGTTAGAAGGGTGGTGTAATAGTTTCCTAGGGCTGCCCTAACAAATTAGCACAAAGTGGATGGCTTAAAACAACCAAAATTTATTCTTTCACAGTTCTGGAAACTAGAAGTCTGAAATCAAGGTTTTGACAGGGCTGTGCTTCCTCTGAAAGCCGAAGGGGAATCCCTCCCTGCCTCTTCCAGTTTCTGGAGCTTTACCAGCCATACCTGTCAGTCCTTGGTTTGTAGATGCGACGCTCCAGTCTTCACATTGTCTTCCATGTCCACATTTTCCCTTTACAAGGTCACCGGTGAGATTGGATTCTGGCCCACCCTCATGACCTCATTTTAACTTCATTACCTCTGTAAAGACCCTATCACCAATTAAGGTTAGAAGCCCTGGGGGTAGGACTTCAACGTATCTTTTTTAGGGGAGACACAATTCAACCCATAACAGATGGCAGTGAAGACTGTCCAAGCTGCTAAGGTTTGAGCAACTGCTAAGCAGCCTAGGTGTCCCGGAGGGACTGAAGAGACCTCAGGGATGTGGATGCGTTAGAGTCTGTACCGGGCTGGAGAAGGAACCTAGCATGAGTTCAGTGCTGTTATGCGCACAGTGCCATAGAAAGCATGTTGCCAACATCGCCCGTTAAATCCACACCATCCCCTTGTGATGTAGGTGTTACTGTGACCATTTTACAGATGAGAAAACTGAGGCCTGGTGAGGCCAATAGACCAGGACTTGATCAATTTGGGATTCTAGCTGTGGTCTACCAGAGAGAGCGGGCTTTGCTGCTTGTGCTCGTGACTGCGTCATTTCCATTCCTCCTTTATTTCTGGACTGTGGGTGTGTTTAGAATCTAGTCAATGATTACAGAGACAGTGTCTCTCTCTCAGTTTTAGACATGACTCATTGAGTCACATCCTTTATCTGGATTTACCCATGAGCATCATTTGAAAGAAGAAGTGAAACATCTTGCTTTTTTCTCAAAGGTGCCGCAGCTCTGACTTTTACAACTAGGCGCTGAATCGAAACGCTGATTTTCAAGTGCCCAGCATGTGCTGAAAGACATTTTTAATGGAAGAATAACCTGAAACCTCGTGTCACTGAAACACGTTCAGAGATGGTACCAAGAATCATTACCCCCACGCCAGGCCCCAAGCCTAAACACGCATATATACTTTCTCATTTAACCATCAGGAAATGCCCAATGACGTCGGTATTCTAGCTCCACTTCCAGATGAAAAATTGGAGGCCCACGCTCTAATTGAAACTCTTTTAAGTGGGAGAGTCAGGGTTTGTTTGGTTTGAAAACCCAGGCTCTGAATCATGATTGCCCCCCAGTTACACAACACACGGGCCTCCCCTCCCCCGCCCACCACGCACACACCCCCATCACCACCGACAACAAATAAACCCTCAGCCGCGGTCAAGTTTAGGGAGACGCAGAGATCTTCACCTTGAGAGCGTTCAAGTGTTCATGCCCTGCTCTCCAGCACCGTTGAGAGGGGGCCTTACCCCCCACCCACATCGTACTGTAAGAAAGGCTCATGCACCCAGGGGCCCTCTCTCCCTGCTGGAGCAGGTGGCTATTTCGCATTGAATGTCAAAGTACACAGACTGAGGTTCCTCTTCACGCTGCGTTTCCTTTGTCTCCCACACCCACACCCACCCTCTCACTTTGTACTTATTAACGCTGCAGGCTTACCCGGCACCTTTTATTTTTAGGATCTCAAAATGTGGAAACAAGACATTTTATTATTTTCCTGTGCTCGTGACTAGGGAAATCAGAATCACAAAGACCGTTACGATCGTGATGACTTGGACGGTTACGCAACAAATCATACAAGATAAAAAGCATCGGAAGTGGGGGGGCCTGCCCGGCGCCAGCGGCGGGGACAGGGATCTGGCTCCGAACGGGGAGCAGAGCAGCCACACCGCTGCTGCTAAACCCGGGAGTCCGGGCAAGCGGTTTCTTCCTTCCAGGACCCTGGCCGACGCTGCTGCAAGGGGCGTTATTGACAGGCAGGGAGGCCGACAGCCCGGCCGCCTCCAAGTGAGGCGCCCCCGCGTTAGCCATTTTACCCGTGATTTGAAATTCATTTCCAATACTAGGAATAGCAGTTTGTCACTTTCTCTGTTGTTTTTTTCCACAGACATATTAATATGGATGCGGCTGGCGGGTTCCAAGCTCTGAATTGTGCTCATTAAGTCACAGCTGGCTGGGAATACGTGTCAATCTATGCCTTTATTTCTCAAGCTGGTTTCGTAATGAAATTAAAATGGACTCCTCCAGACAGCCCCTTCCCAGCAAGCAAAGCAGCCTTACCCTCTGGGGAGTGGAGACCGTGTTCCGATGATGCTCTTTCCTCGGAAGGAACGCATATATAATTTCAGTAATTAAAACATTTAATTGGATGATCACCCTCACAAAAAGGAACCACTTGAATGAACCCTGGTGGGGGACCATTGCATCCAGCTGTTACAGCCGGGGCTTTCTGGAAGGAAGAACCCACCTGCTTGGGGGTGCTCCCTCGCCACTCACCATATACCGGTTTTCTGAGTGGAAGTGTCACTGGCCAGCCGGCCCCCAACATTACTCACTTTCCTCTGCGGGAATGCGTGGTTGGTTTCTAGAACTCGGTTTTTAGTTTTAAGAAGAGCTGTGGAAAAAGCTGATTCATTGTTTCTCCAGAGGAATTCCTTAAGGGAAGAGAATACCCTGAAGACTAGACGTTTCATGTAAAACTTTTTGCTGTAAATGAAACTAGCTAATATTAAATAAATCACCTGGTGAGCTTGTTGAACGAGGGGTTTCCCGGATCCACCCTGGACATTGTGTAACAGGAACCTGGGCAGGAGCCTGGGAATCAGGCTTTTTCACAAGCTCCTTGGGTGATTCATTTGCATCCTGAAGTTTGGGAGTCACGGGGCGGGGCGGGGGGTTGAGGGGGGCACCCACTCATCATCAGAGCAAAACTGGGGTGCAACGATGAGTCAGGGCATGATGTGCCTGACCTTCGACTGGGCGCAGCCGAGCTCCCCTGGCAGCCTCTGGGCTTCATTTGGAAATGACAAATTAGAAAATGATGTGGAATTGAGCTTCTCAAGAGGCAGGTAATCAGTTCACCCCCTCTTGGACCTCGGAGACAGCCTTTGTGTCCCTGGGTCATCAGGAAGGTCACCGAGACTTCCCATGTCTTCCGGGCTGAAGGATGACTGAGCAGAAGCCCTCAGACGTTGCCTGTCAACCAGGAAAACCCCAGCTGGCTCTGAACAAACACACAAGCTGCCTCGCAGGAGCCCCGCATATCCGCCGACACTTATGCAGCGGTTTCCAAAAGTCTGCCCCACCCAGGTTTCTGGGCCTCGGCTGCCTCCACCAGACCCACCTGGGGAGCTTATTCAACATACAGATTCCTGGGCCCCAACCCAGAGCCACGGATAGACTGTCTTGGAGGCTGGGCCTCGAAATCCATATTCATAGCAATCCTCCCTAGGGCTCTGGAACCCCTGCGAGCAGACAGCCCTGCTTGTTGGCTCCGAGGGTTATTAGGAATAAACCCACAGAGAAGGCAACGTAATGAAAAGAACATGGCAGGGGAACCGTGATTCTGCAGTCAGTGAAGTCTACCAGAAATCCTGATAAGGGGATGGCGATCGATGAGAACTGAAAAGAAAACGGGCCCTTCCAGAGAGATTGTGTAATTCACATTTGTTTTGCGCCCACTTAGCACCGGAGCTTCCAGAGAGGTGGGGAGTGGCATGGAGAAGATTCTAATTGCACCGGCTGCTGGTTCCTCTGAGAGATTTTTTTAAAGGGGTATTTCCAGTGACGTGCTGTCAGTGCGCGCTCTGGGGGAAAAAAAAGAATTAGTCTTGATTTCTACTGTTTGCTGGTTTCCCTTGGGTAAATACTGCCCCCATGGCCGTACCAACCTCCGACACGATATCACTGAGCATGAAGGTGAGAGGAGAGGCACAGATTAGGTCTCTCCACTGGCACAAGCCTGTTTCAGCACACCTCAGCCAGTCCCCAGATTCAAAGGAGATCTTCCTGCAAAAAAAAAAAAAAAAAAAAAAAAAAAGAATCCAGCAGTATCTGCAGGACCATCACCAAAATGTGCCATACTGGAACCCCCTGGGACCAGAACAGGCGGAGGGAGTAACTGGGCCCGAGGGCACACCAACTGCGCCATCGAGGGCGAGCTCTGCACCCAGCGGTGTGAACACCAGCCTGTTCCCCGCCAGGAGCTGATGCTTGATGCCCAAGCACGTGCTTCCTGAACAAAAAGTCAGCAGCCTGCCTACGGTGGAGCCCAGTTTCCTAGGAAAGTGGGGACATACAGAAGAAACAGGAACTAAGCATTTCAGGTCCCGGAAGTGGCTAGGGTTTTCTTTTTGACCTCGGCTAGTAATCACTCGGTAAAGACTCAGAGTTCACACTAAAGGAAATGGAGATGTTGCCTGCAGCCGTGGTATATGGATAGGGAGATTCTTCAACATTAGCTGCAGCCACAGGCAGGGGTGGGAGAGGTTGGTAGAACACATTCTGTACAACCTGAATTGAAGTGGAGTGCAAAATATCCAATTAATCATTCAGATTTGTGTCTAAGTAACCCCGATGCTCAAGTGTGAATTTGAAGTACTTTAAAGAACCGCTCTGGGGAGAGATGTGAAACCCATGATGGATATAAAATTGGCACATATTTTCCCAGGTAGGCTAACATGTGTTGGGGAAATGGAAAGAAAGCAGAGGTTTCTGGGAACTACCTCTTTTGCACGGGTGAAGAAACAAGGAAGAGACGAAAATGCAGATCTCACGTTAGATGGGAAACATCCTGGCCACTTTCGACCCTCAAGGGGAACTGGTTCCATAAGTGTGCCAACCAGATTTCGTGCACGAGATGAGGAGTAGAGAGACAGCAGGAAACATGGATGGCTTTGTTTTCAAGCTACTTCCGGTTCTGAGAATCCTAGCCTAGGGGTGGGAATAAGGCAAAGCTAGTAAAATACCATTAAAAACAAAAACAAAAACAGAGCCTGGGTGGCTCAGTCTGTTAAGGCTCAGGTCATGATCTCACGGCTTGTGAGTTTGAGCCCCGCGTCAGGCTCTGTGCTGACAGCTCGGAGCCTGCCTCAGATTCTGTGTGTCCCTCTCTCTCTCTGCCCCCCCCCCCCCCATTTGCACACTGTCTCTCTCTCTCTCTCTCTCTCTCTCTCAAATATAAATAAATATTTAAAAAAATTAAACAAAACAAAACAAAAATAAGCAAATGAGATCAATGGCATACATCTCTTCTCGGCTTGGTAGATCATCAGTGATAGCACACCGCCACCTTAAAATGGGCCACGGTAAGGACATTTACACCACAGTGCCTGGCAAATCCTGCAAATCGGGCCAATTGTCACTGGAGAAGCAGTCCTCACAGGTCTACCGCTGCAAATTATCCTGTTGAGAAGTCGGATCATAACCAAGTGCGTCGGTCTGGTCGGCTGCCGTAACAAAAGATCACAGACCAGGCAGCCGAAACAACACAAATTTACTTTCTCACGGTTCTGGAAACCAGAAGTTTAAGTTCAAAGTATCTGCAGGGTTGGTTTCTTCTGAGGCCTCCCTCCCGGGATTGCAGATGGCCGCCTTGTCACTGAGACCTCACGTGGCCTTTCCCCTGTGCACCTCCCTCGTGTCTTTTCCTCCCCCTTATAAGGACACCCGTCATATTGAATTAGGGCCCATGTATATGGCCTCATTTGACCTTAATGATCTCCTTATAGATCCCAACTTCAAATAGTCATATTGGGAGAAAGGACTTCAACATATGAATTCCAGGGGTGACAAAATTCAGCCCATTACACTGTATGACAGACACTTGGAGAGGACGCATTTTATTTTCAGGGCAGTGTAGGTACAGGAATTTCAAACCTGCTGGCATGGTCGGCCATGGGAAGGGGGTAATAATTTTGTGAATCAGAGGAACCTTCACTTTGGCTGTGGTCCTACTAGCAACATAAGTGTCAGGAAACACTCGTCTGCTCCCCGGGAGCCCTGGGAGACCTTGGTGCCAGGTCCTGCATCATTTACAACTTGGTGAAATAGAGAAAAAAGGGCAGCAGCTATCAGCCTTGTTCTTAAAGATGGAATCCCAGAGAAGCGCAGACTTTGAAATTTCCAGACCGAGTATTTACACAGGACGTGCTGAGCACTATCATAAGAGTAAAGGCTTTTTACAGCAATAAGGACTAGGCATGTGACATCAGTTGGTGCCATCAGAACAAAGCCCGGGACTCACTGAGAGCTATAGTGCAGACACTCTTTCTCATCCAGGCGTAACTCAGGAAACGTGTATCCTTGGTTACTAGTATTAGCCATCTTGTGAGCATAGGGGAAGAAGGCCTGAGCAGGAGGCCAACCCTCTGAGGAGGGCAGAGAGGGAAGAAGCCCAGAGAGGTGAAGCCTTGATCACACCATGCCTGCAGCCCTCCTGTACACACATGCAGATTATATGTGTTAATTATCTAAATTAACAAATCCCTTTTATTTTCTAGCCTCGTTTTCACTTTTACTGGGCTTTCTGTTACTCACAGTAAAAATAATCTTCTCAGGGATGATAATACAAGAGCGCTGTGTGTGGGAGGTGTGGGAGGCGGTTCAAGTAAGCTGTAGGTACCAGTTCAGTGTTTCAGTCACATTATCATACATCCATTCAAATCACTCACTATCCCCATCTCGACCAGCGAACGGTTCAAACGTGATTATGTACGCATATATCCCATGAGAGAGAAGAGGGGATGGTGGGAGGAGCAAGAAAGTCCTGCAGGACGGGGCTGTGGCAATAGAACTGGACGAAGTCTCCTTCAGTCGTCCCCTTGAAGGTGCCAGCGGTGTGGGAACCTTAGAACCCCCCCACAAGGATATGCCTGGGCTCAAAGTCGGGGAGGCTGGTCTCATCCTTTGGCGGTGCTGGCTATCGGCTGAGCAGTCCACAGCCAAAGGGGAGGAGACAGGTCCGGGGGGCGGGGCGGGGTGGGGGGGGTGTGGGTCTAACAGACACCCCTGCCTGCCTGGCGCTTCCTCCCCGCCTCTGCTTCTCTGCCATGAGCTGCAGCCTCTTGCGTGTTCTGTCAGTCCCTTCACCCAAACGATCCTCTCTGTCATCTGTGGTGTGACAGGCACTGTGCCGGGCGCTACGTGCACAGAGGTGCACGAGGCAGGCTTAGGCTCTGGACATGGGAGCACACTGTCACCACTGTGATGCATGCTTGAGGCAGGACAAGACACAGGAGGAGAGAGGAGGCGGACGCCCAGGGGAAGTGGTGTTTGAACTGAGATCTGAAGCCTGAGTAGTGTTAGCTAAGCAGAGGGGCTTGAGCATGGGTGACACAGAGCAAGCCGCTTGGCCAAGGCACCGAGGAAGAAGGAGCGAGGTGTGTGTTGATGTCTGCGGTCACTGCTCCCCTTCACTTTGGGAATGTGTCCTGTCACCCCCTCACCCAGCTCAGATGAGCCCCGGAGTCCTTGTTCGGTAGGGAGGGGGAGAGAGGCGAGGAGGAACTCAGAGGCTAGAGGGAGGGGGAGCAGGGGTGGCTGGGGGGATTGTTCAGGGACTTCAGTCCCCCATGAATGTAAAAACTAAATAAATAAAACCTTCAGGAGGCACCTAGGTAGCCCAATTGGTTAAGCATCCAATTTCCTTCCACTCAGGTCATGATCTCATGGGTTCAGGTTCGTGAGTTCGAGCCCCATATCTGGCTCACTGCTGCTGTCCGTGCAGAGCCTGCTTGGGATCCTCTGTCCCCCTTACTCTCTGCCCCTCCCTTCCCTCAAAAATAAACAGTAAAAAACAAAACAAAACAAAACAAAAAACCTTCAGTATATTGTTGAAAAAAAAAAAAAAACAAGAAAGTTAGAGACTGAGGGACTGAGTTGAGAAAGTGGAGTTTCCCGAATTAAGATCAGAGAGACGAGGCAACTCCAGGAGATGATAGAACCATCCCCTCACCCCCCACCCTCACCATCCCCCCACCCCCCCACCCCGCGACCATCCCCCCACCCCCCACCTGCAACCATCCCCCACCCCCCACCCTGACCATACCCCCATCCCCCGCCCGCAATCATCCCCCCACCCCCCCAACCCGCGACCATCCCCCCACCCCCACCCCCCACCTGCAACCATCCCCCACCCCCCACCCCCATTTCTCTGCTTCTGGCGTGAACTGTACTGCTGGGGGGGGGTGTGTAACTAGGACCCTGTGAAAAGCTGGGGCTTGGGGACAGATCTTTGAGAAACATCAGGAAAACAACACTCCAGTTTTGTTTATGTAAGAGATAAACACTTGTTTCCAAAACTAGGAGTAAATAAAATTTAAAAAGAGAAACATAAACTCAGGCATTATTAGTATTCTGACTATACCCTGGCTCTCTGGCCACCCAGATGCACCCCTGGAGGAGTAACTTAAACAGTAACAAACCACTCTTCTTTGGGTGGCGCCCACCCATGGTTGGGCACCCCCAGCCTTCTGCTGGGCCTTTTCTAGTTATTTAGGGGAGCTCTGCACAACTGTTCCCAGAAGCTCACAACGGCCCTCTCCGCCCCACTGCGAGTCTACTGCTCCAGCTCATTCTGTGGACGTTCCTGGTCCTCTAGCCTAGAAGCCACCTGCAGGTTTCTCGTCACCTTTCCCAGGGCAGTTCTGACATCCTAGCTAAGGGTGCCATCTCCTGGGACTCCCAGCATGGGTGCTGCCTCTGGCAGCTTCCTGGAACCACACTGCTCTTGGATGCCTCTGTTAGCACTGCTGGGGCCTCCTCGAGGCCTCCTGCTCTGGGCACATCTGGGGCCATTGCTGGGGAAGGGTGGAAGGCGACGGAGCTTTGCTCTGTGTCCCGGAGCCTTTGGCGCAACAAAGCTGTCTCCTGCTTCATGTCGAAGTAAGCAGACTATTTCCCTCCTTTTCTGTGTGCGATCCAAAAGTCGGCTGAGGTCCCCCTGGCCCTGGCTACTTAGAGGCTGGGTCCTTCTGCGCATGCCCACGGTGCCCTCTAAGATCCCTATAGAGGACTGGCATTCTCATGGTCATCCCGGGGCTTGGGCTTCTGGTGTCACCCACAGCTCATGGGTCCCTCGCCTGCTCCCACGTGCTATTTTCTGTTCTACATCAATGTGGCCCTGCCACGAACCTCAGCTTATTCTTTGATTTTTGTCAAAAAAAAAAACCCCTCCATTCACATAAGTGATCTGTGAGATGTGCTTGACATTACTGAACATTGAGGAGGGGGTGGAAGTTTCTATCCCACTAGCACAAATGCGTCCAGAGACTGGACATTTTCTAGTCCTAAAAATAACCCACTCCCGGGGTGCCTGACTCAGTCGGTTAAGCATCCAACTCTTGATTTCAGCTCAGGCCATGATCTCACAGTTTGGGGGCTCAAGCCCCGCACCGGGCTCTGTGCTGACAGTGCAGAGCCTGTTTGGGATTCTCTCTTCCCCTCTCTCTGCCCCTCTCCTGCCCTCTCTCTCTCTCTCAAAGATACATAAACATTAAAAAAAAAAAAAAAAGCCCGCTACTGATTGCATACGGGTACACACACTTGGCAAAACCGTTCAGCAGCGTCTGGTCGAGTTGAACACGTGCCCATCCACGGAGGAAGCACGCGTTTGCGCGACGCATTCAGGTCCCAGGTTACCACACGGCGATGAAGAGGAACAAAACACAACGGAGGTCCCAACGGAGATGAGACCACTGGAACGTTGACTCAGAGAAGTGAGATGTAAGAGGCAGATTTTTGTATATTTCCATTCACCTGAAGTTCAAAAGCAGGCAAAATGAGTGTTTGGCAAAACCAGAGAGCAGGCGGGGAGGCTAACGCTAAGAAAGAGGCAGGACAGGGACTTCTGGCATGCTCAGAACGCCCTTTTTCTTGATGTAAGTATGCGTTCTGTGGGTATGTTTACTTGTGAAATTCACCCGGCCGGATGCTCCTGATTTGTCACTTTTCAGTATGGATGTTATTCTTCAATAAAGAGTATGTTAAATAAAAGACCCTCCTGCCCGAGGAATTTTCTATTGGCCATGTTGGCCTGCACCTCACCTTCCTCCCTCTCCTCCCCCTTCCCGCTCATGTCTTGGACCCTGCAGGTCCTGTTTGTTGGTTTCTAAGGCACAAGGAGTGAACGGTCTCTCTGCCCTGGCTCCCGATCCCTCAGGGTTCACTCCTCTGACCCCTCTCCCCCTCCCCTTCTTGAACAGAGAGAGTTTCTTCCCTAAGGGAGATCCTTGTGCCCGCTTCCAAGAACGCCATCTCCCACTGGAAGTGTTAGGGGGGCTGGTGGAGGGGCAGGCAGCCCTGAAGGCCTGTGGTGGTCATGCCTGGGGCCGCAGGGATGGCCCCAGGCACACCCTTCTCCTCTGGGACTTGCCAGCTGGGCAGTCGTGCAAAGTGCCATCACTTTTGGGTGCTGCAGATCCCTCATCTGTGAAACAGTGACAACAGCCACCCCAAGGGGTTGACAGTGGGGACAGAATGCAGAAACACGTGACCAACACCTCGAATATTGCCCAGGATGCGTAGTTATCATTGCTGCTTAGAACCCTATCTTACAGAACAGCTAACGGAGAGAGCTGCTTTTTCCTTTTTTGGGGAGAGAGAGAGAGAGAGAGCTCAAATGAGCAAGGGGCAGAGAGAGAGAGGGAGAGAGAGAGAGGGAGAGAGAAGTGGGGCTCACCCGAAGCAGGGCTGCCATTGACCTTTGGAAGTTTGCTAGAAGAACAAATAAATGGGATAATAAGTTAGCAATGCATTAAAACAGGAGTCTCACCATTGGAAATTTGAAGGAGGACCTAGAAGTCATGGACTCCACAGCTAAGGAGGTTGACCCACACTGTCAGCCTCGATTTCTTAGTTCAAATTCCCTTAGTCCGTGTCCCCAGATGCTCAAGTCCTGGAAGAAAGAACCCAGCTGAGTAGCTATGGTTGGGGACCTCACTTGGTGCAGAGATTTAGACCTAGGATGGGAAGCAGGTCGCGTCTTAGAAGGACTCTTACCAGGGTCTCCCCAGATGTTCCCCCTGATGGGTGGGAGTGGGCTTTAGTTCTTTTATTTTGAGAGACAGAGAGCAAGCACAAGTAGGGGGCTAGGGGGGGCAGAGAAAGAGAGGGAGCGAGAGAGAATCCCAAGCAGGCTCCGTGCTGTCAGCACAGAGCCGAATGCTGGGACTGAACCCACCAACCACGAGATCATGGCCTGAGCCGAAACCCAGAGTCGGACGCTTAACCAACTGAGCCACCCAGGCGCCCTGGGGTTCAGTTCTTTGAGAAGGGGACCAACAGGTAGGCAGAGGCCTCAAAAGCTCTATAATAAAGTTCCACAATGTGAGGCTGACTTAAATGTTTTAGGGAAAGTGTAGTTATTGTGACTTTGAAGCGCCAAGGTACTGAATAACTTCCAGAACTATAAGTAAAGCAGTGATTCTCAACATGTGATCCTAAGACCCTTTCGGGGGTGTGAAGTGTTCTTCCTTTTTCAACTACACATTTGTGCAAAGCAAGATTCTCTTTTCTACTTAACACAAACGTACGGTGACAAAAGAGGACATATCACAACAGGCCGAAAGGCAGCAGGAGATATTTTAGCCATCCTCTATAAAGCCGAACATTGGAAAGATTTGTAAAAATGCAAAATGTTGCCACCATTTTCATTTTTTTGTTGTTATGGAAAACAGAGCTCCCATAAAAACGCATTATTTGTATTAACATGTAATGGGTTTGCTATTACTATTTTTAAGTGATTACAGAGTCTGTAATAATATGTACGTATTGATGAATAAGACCCACCTAACCTCCTCCTTGGGCTTCCTGTCCCTCAGCTCAGAGGGACCCTGGGTCTTGGCGTCTCTCCAGCTCTGGCATCGAGGGTCGTACCTTGTCCTGTCTTTGCTGGGTTTCTGCAGGGCGTTGAGAAAGAGTCAGGAATCTGAATATATTTCAGCTCCCAGGAGCTTTCCCTGCAAAGCCAAGTCAAACGAACATTAGGTCAAAAGAGGGATTTCCTTTTCATGTTCTCCGGTTAAAAGCAACCCCAGCTAGAGGCAGAAAAGCCACTGCCTTGTGGAGAACCATGGCGGAAACAGGTGGCATCTCCTTTGTGGGAATTATTTGTTCTGCATGCATCTTCCTTGGCATGAGTTGACAGAGAAAGTTCTTGCTTCTTTACAAAGTAAGCCCTCCACGCTGCGTGAGGGAAGGAATTCTTGGTAAGAGGTGTTCTTTTGGGAGAGAGGGGAAACTTGTTTCCTGAGGAAACAAGTCCTCCTGAGGACTGCATCTGCGTCCCTGAGGAGGCACTCAGGAAGCCGTCACACCCATGGCAGGGTGACTGTCGGTGGGACCCAGGGCAAAGCAGTTTAGCAAAGCACATTACTCCGTTTGAAGGACAAAATGTGCAGCAATCAAAGCTACAGGCGTATGGCTAATGACAGAAGCAGGAAACCCCCAAATCCTAATGTTCAAATGGAATTTCTCTTTCATCTTTAAGGTGAAGAGAGAAGAGAAATTGTCTTAAGGGTCACTGGTCTTTGAAGACACAGAGACTGGAAGCCGGCCGCCTGGGTGGAACCCTAGCTTTGCCACTTGGGGGTTGAACTCTGTGCCTCAGGCTCATCTGTAAAATGGGGATAGTCTCTACTTCATAGCGTTATCGTGAGGATTAGCCTGACACAGACAGACTCACGTACTCATTAAATGTAAACTATCATTACTGTTCAAGTAAGCATCTGTTAGGAGTTAGGCACTTACGTGGTGGTAGATGGAGAATAAACATTCTCGACCCCCTCAAACTAATCAGGACACTGTCTGCGGTAGAAGCAAGCCCTTCTGTGTCTGGCAGGCGTCCAAGGAAATGTCCTCTTATGTGTGAATGATTCCAGCGTGAAGTTCAAGGAAATGTTTTGGTCTCTGTCGTCATCAAGAACAATCCAGATTGGAGCTAACCATTTGTCTTGCAGAATTCAAGGGGAGGGGGAGGAGAAGGGAGCTGTGGGTACATGAGAGGGTGGGGGAAAGAGGAGTCAGAGCCTACCGCTGTCACAGACAACTCAGCGCTCAGGATGAGGCTCCTTAGTAGCCTTTAAAGCAGAAACACAGGACTGCATCTTGCTGAGGCCAGCCCCGCCATTTAAACTGGGCGTACTGTGGATAGACCACCACAGGCACTTTGTATTCCCACCTTCTTCTCCAGCCTGCATCCCCTGGCCCAGTTTTGACATTAAAGGCCCACATCCGGGAAATTATTCAGTCCCAGGCAAAGCAGGATGGTGATCACGAATACCATAGCCACTCCTCAAATCTTAACGAGGAAGTTTACTCATGTATATACGCAGCCTATAAAAGTCCCATGGTCCAGGTTCTATCTGGACATGAGCCAGGGTAAGATGGGAGCCTCCACAGACATACTGCTACGTGGGAAAGGGCCCCCACCTCCATGTTAGAGCCCATGGAAGCTCCTTGTGCTTATGCTTCAGGAGACTGACGGTAGGTCACTTCTGTGGGTTTCTGTAGAATCTGGTGAGCTTCTTCTCCTTCTGACCTGAATAGATCCCGTTTCCATCTGATCTTTAAAGGAGCCGTTAACCTTTGCTAAGTCACTTGAAATGATCTCAAAAATATGCTTTATGATGAAGAGTAAAATCACTGGCAGAATAGGATCACAAGAGAACCCTAGCTAAAATAAAGCTGTAACCAGCTTCATAATGTGCCATGTATATTCAGGTGTGTGTACTTAAATTCCTGAACCTGTGTATTTAAGAATCGAAAACCAAAAGCTTGCTTGTTTTAACCTTTGCTGACATTTGCTAAGGGATAGAATTCGTCGTGATATAAGAGTTCAGAAGTCTATCACTTGGAGCTAGAGAAATCTCTATAATTCCTGCAGTGGGCCCTCAGGAAAAAAGTGGGCCATATTCCTATTAACAGAGTTCACTCTTCGGAATTGGGTGGAATCACTCTTGAAAGACTTTAGCATTTGTCTATAGAGGAGGATGACTCATTTTTGCTTTGACATATCCCATGTGAGTCAGGGGCCAGCCTCCCATTCTAATACCTCCAGGGAAACTTATTTTCTTTACTAAGACATCTCATCTGCACAGAGAGGGGCCCCCTGGTCCATAGCTGGAGAACACTGGGGAATACTGGGGAATACTAGGCTTGGTCTAGTCATACACAAGGGACTTCAGTGTAGGAGGCTCTCACCTCTCTCTGAGTCATCATGAACTCCATCACTTCCTCCATTTCTTGTTATTGTTCCTTGAGTGATTCTACCTGAGCCCTCTTCTTTTCTCAATCTATTTCTTCTGCTGAATGATCTTGGCCACTCCAGGATTCCAGCTGTGTATGGAATTGTGACTCCTGAATTTCTATCTCTGGCCAAGCTTTCTTTGGAGTTTCAGACCCACTTATCTGCAGGCTATTCCACACTGCCACCTTAAAGTTGTCAGTACCTCGTATTCAGCATATCCCCCCAACTTACTTTTCTTCCTCAGTCAATGGCAACGATCCTGCCAAGCTAGAAACCTAGGAATCATTACGGATTCCTCCCTCACTCCGTCCTCATTCTGTGCACGAAGTTCTGTTTAATTCACTCATTTGTTCACTTAGTGAGTAAGTCTTGAGCCCTAGGCATTGCATTAGGTATCTAATGGTGAGCAAAAGTAGACGAGGTCCCTGCCTTCATAGAGCTCACAGTCTAGTCAGGGAAACAGAGAAACGATGTTATGAAAGGAGTATGCAGAGTTGTAAGTGCTTAGTTGGGGGACCAGGAGAGCTTCTCTGAGGAAGGGACCTTTAAGAAGAGATTTAAAGAATGCCTCAGGAGTTAACTAGATCAAGGGCATGGGGTGGGGAGTTTAATTTCTAAGCAGAGAGAATAGTGTATGCACAAGTCCTGAATGAGGTAGAATGAGTGAGACTTTGAGAAAGGCCATTGTGGCCGAAGCATAATGAATTATAGGAATAATGATGGGGGTGGAGATGGGGAGGTAGGCAAAGGCCCTATTATTCAGCATCTTTTTTCAATGTTTTTATTTATTTTGGGGACAGACAGAGACAGAGCATGAATGGGGGAGGGGCAGAGAGAGAGGGAGACACAGAATCGGAAACAGGCTCCAGGCTCCGAGCCATCAGCCCAGAGCCTGACGCGGGGCTCGAACTCACGGACCGCGAGATCGTGACCTGGCTGAAGTCGGACGCTTAACCGACTGCGCCACCCAGGCGCCCCCCTATTATTCAGCATCTTATAAGGATTTTGGCCCTTGCTCTAGGAGGACAGAAAAGGGTGGGTGGGATTGGGGCGGATGACAGATTTACACATGAAAATCACTCTGGCTGCCATGCGGAGAGTATATTGGATGTGCCTGAGTGGATGGGAGGGGAAGGTGACCCCACTGGGTTCCTTCTTGCCATCCTACAGCCATGATGCCCAGTCCAGACTTCGGCAGTCTTTGCTTTCCATCAGGAGTCACCTCTGCTGTTGTCCCCTTACAATACTGGGGACTCTATGCAGCTATCAGACCTTCCTTTCAGTTTCTGTCAACAGAAAAGAAAATTAGTCATTCTTCATTGTGCTCAGTGTTCAAACTCCTTAGCCGGCCCACAAGTCCCTTCAAACCTGGCTCTTACCTCCTTCTCTGGTTGCCACATCCAACCGCTTGTCCTCAAGTACGCTACGTCTTAAAAGGGGGATTTAAGAGCTGGAGAGCAGGTTGAGGGGAATGGCCCAGAGGAGTAGAAGTACCTGAACCAAAGCTGAGGCTGAGCCCAAGGTCCAGCATATTGATCCAGCTGAGAGTATAGGAAACTGGCCCAAATGAGGGTTTCAGGCAGTTGACTTCAAGCAACTTCAGGCAGTTGGCTACAAGAGTATCAAGGGTCAACGCTTGGGAATCCCTTGGGGACAAGGCATCTAGAAGCGTGGACACAGACCAAGGTGAAGTTGCTGGGAGGTGGTGACGGACAGGAGCCTGAGCACTAGGAGATGGGAGCTTAAGAGCAGGACCCCAGGCACTGGAGAACTGAGTTCTGAGACAGCAAGGATACCAGATAGCAAAGAATGGGCAGGACTCAGAGACTTGGGGCTAAGAAGGTCAAGGACAAAGGCTGACCTGAGATGACTTGGGAAGAAGAACCGCAGGAAAGCTCTGTGAAGAAAGCAAGCTTTTTACATGTAGAAATGTAGGGGTCAGAACAAATCCTAGAGTATAAGGGGCAAGGCTAGATGTCCAGTCAAGGCTGGAGCTGGAAGGGCATAGAGAAAGGAGCCAGGCAGCTCCTTCCATCACCCATACCAAGACCTTTGCAGCCGTAGCCAGGCCTAAGGACAGACACAAGCCAAGGACATTGACGGTCACCCCCATGAACCCCAAAGGGCCATGACTGCTTGAGGGGACCCATCCACCTTCAAGGTAAATGAAATCTCAACATTAGGATGGTTCTGCGAGTAGCTGTGTAACTCTAAGGAGGGCCTCTGGAGACCGTGACTGTGTGCAGTTCACATGGTAACCAGAAGACTATGACATACTTTGGAGGGTGGTGAGGTCATAGAACACAAGCTAGAAAGTAAGTGAATCATGTGGGCCTCATTTATTTTTAAAAGAAACTTCTGAGAAGAGCTTAGAACAATTTTTCCCCCCTGAGTGCCATTTCCCAAAGGTACTCACAAAACAATAAGGTGTGACTGTAATGGCTGCACTGAGTTGTCTTTTGGACAGTGTTAGAAGGGACATAAAGAAGGTGGACCGAGAACTAAGGCAGTTGAGATGCATCGACGAATGCACGCGATGCCTCTGCGACTTGTACATGCACCCATACTGCTGCTGCGACCTGCACCCCTACCCGTACTGCCTGTGCTACTCGAAGCGAGCGCGCTCCTGTGGCCTGTGCGACCTCTATCCGTGTTGCCTGTGTGACGTCAAGCTTTACTGCCTGCGACCATCTCTCAGAAGTTTGGAGAGGAAAGCCATTAGAGCCATAGAAGATGAAAAGAGAGAGCTTGCCAAGTAAAAGCACGTTTTAAGATTTTTCATAGCCGGTGTATTAACCTTCTGAGCTGAAATGGGGTTGGGGATGCGACAGCTGGTACCCGGACAAAGACGACAAGGGCTCAAGATAATAACTCTGGTGATTTAGCAAAGATTTAAGAACAGAAGAGTAAATGGGTCCAGGACAGGCACCGTAAGATTCTCAAAACACAACGGAATGATGTCGATTGCCAAGGTTGTGTTGGTTTATGGTAGGAGTGCCAACATGATAAATAATGCGGCTTTAATGAGGGAAAGAAATAGGAGGTGTCATTCAAAAGCTATTGGAAGGAGCAAACTCAACATTTTTTCTGGTTACGAGTAAAGTGATTTGAGTAGATTTGGGCTTACAGAAATGACTACGGGAGAAGCAATAACAATTGATCAAATCCTTAATGTTCGCCAGAGGCTCTAAGAGCAGGGGAGAAAATTGAACAACAGAGGCGTTCCCTCGGTTTTGTAGGAGAACCCTTCTCCCATGCCCCAACCCCAGGCCCACTCAAAACCCATCCGGAGCTGGGCCTGTTACCTCGGCGCCCTCTCCGGCAGTAGCAAAAGTTGTGCTCCTGAACTACAGACCTGAGAGTCGCAGCTTTCAGAACAGAGTCGAGAGGGTTTTAATTGAATTGGGTAATGTTTAAAGCCACTTTTTACAATTTTGTTTGATTGCATTTCCTTTTATGGCCTGGAGAAGGTTTTCTAACTTTCCGCTACATGCCATCCGGTCTGGTACAACGGACGAAAACAATTGTTGAAAGTACTGTCCTCTGGTTAAATAAATTATGGTACGTCTATACACTAGGATGCTAAGTAGATGTAAAGCAGGCTGATGAAGTATTATATGTGTTGATGTATTACATGAAAAAGGCAAGAAAAACTACTTAATATGCTACTACTTTTAAAAAGATGGGCACAAATGGATGATAGATTTTTTGGTTGAAATATACTTGACACGTAACATTGTGCAAATTTACAGCGTGTTTGATACATTTCTATATTCTAATGATTGCCATTGTAGTGACAATTAGCACCTCTCCCGTGTTCCATAATTATCATTTCCTTTTAGTGGTTGGAATATTTACATTCTAGTCTCTTAGCAAGTTTGATGATTATAATGCAACATTGTTGTCTGTATTTACTATACTGTGCACTAGATCTCTGAGACTTATTTACTACTCATTGCAAGTTTCTATCCTTAAACAACATTGTTCCTATCCCAACAATCAATTAATAGGTTTTGAGACTGACGTGCTGCCTTCTGTGCTAAGGAGGCAGGTGATAGATTAATAGATTAGATAGATAGGTAGGTGGATGGATAGATGGATGGACAGATGGAGAGATAGAGTCTGAGACAGAGACAGATACTTGATAACAGTGACCAGGATGTTCCAGAAGAAAGGACAATAGGGCAACTATTGTCCAAGTCATCAGTCACCACGATCAGGAATGGACCTCTGACAATAGTCTGGGATGGGGCTATTGCGTTTAAACAAATCTACACTCAATTTGAAACAGTTTTTTGTTTTCTTTTTAAGATTTTATTTTAGGGGCGCCTGGGTGGCTCGGTCGGTTAAGCGTCTGACTTCGGCTCGGGTCATGATCTCACGGTCTGTGAGTTCGAGCCCCGCGTCAGGCTCTGTGCTGACAGCTTAGAGCCTGGAGCCTGTTTCAGATTCTGTGTCTCCCTCTCTCTCTGCCCCTCCCCTGTTCACGCTCTGTCTCTCTCTGTCACAAAAATAAATAAACGTTAAAAAAAAAATTAAAAAAAAGATTTTATTTTAATGTTTATTTATTTTGAGAGAGAGAGAGAGAGAGCAGGGGAGGGGCAGAGAGAGAGAGAGGGAGTGAGAGAGAGAAAGAACCCAAAGCAGGCTCCACACTGCCAGCGTAGAGCCCAACTCAGGGCTCGAACACACGGACTGTGAGATCATGACCTGTGCTGAAATCAGGAGTTGGATGCTTAACCGACTGAGCCACCTCTGTGCCCCTGAAATAGTTTTTATTTTTTACTGCTCAGAGTATCAAGTTATATAAGTTTTGCACACTGGGAGTTAGGAATTCCTTCTTTAATTGGTCTACATGAAGGGTTACTTATGAGCAGGCCTGTATCTACTGTCTTTGTGCCTCTGAATCCTTGAATACCCTTGATCCAAGTTCTTCCAGCCTTTGTCTCCTGACTCGCCCTCCTCCCCAGACTCTTCAGATAAGGGTGCCTCTGTGTTGTCCACCCCCTGGGTGCCCTCCACCAGCTCTAGGACTCCCTACTTCTTGGCTTGCAATAGACACAACCTCAAACTTACTTCTCGGCAGTGTGGTTTATATAAAAGATGATGCTTTCTATGCGTTGTGATACTTCTCCTGACAATGTCTGGGTTTTGCTGACTTTTTTCCTGTGCCTGAGGCAGTATGGGAAGCTGGTGATGTCTTTACATTAATTCCCTGGTCTCTGAACTGATAACGCTGAGTCCTTTCTGGAAATGACCTCAGTCTTGCCTGCTGTGTCTCCTCCCAGCCACTTTCCTCCCATTCATACCACCTTGTGAAACCCTCCTATGCTCTATTTCTGATAGCTTGACATTTCACTATCCAGAAAGGCTTTGTGTTGTTACCTGCAAACCTAAATATTCAATTTTCCTGACCATGGATGAAAATGTTGAAGCCTGATCCAGCCCCAATCCCAGAGGACTCCTACTATTAATATTTTTTTCTTCCAGTGAAATGCCTCTTTTTCCTTAGTTCTCAGCTAGCTCCCAATCCATGACTAAGTAGATCCAGAAATATCATGTTGATTCACTTTTTTTAAACAATCTTTGCTGTGAAAACTTGCCCAAGGCTTTGTGGGTTTAGAAGTCATATTCACATGATCTTCTATCCCTTTAAAGAACGCTAACAGTTTGGTTAGGTATGACATGCCCTTTCTGACATTGTCCTGAAGGTTCTTTGTCCAACAGGAAAGATTCCCCAGTCTATAGCTGCCATTACCCCATTGGAATTGTCTTTCTGTCTGAGAGTCAACCTGCTCTTTTAACAACTGGTTAAGAAGGCTCATTTCTCCCATAAGTTTCCTGAGCATTCCCGCGTGTATGTTAGTTGATTGATGAGTGTGTGTTGTACGTGTGTGTTTTTAGACCAGGTATAGAAGGTCCAATCCATTTCCATTGTTTACCTAGCACCTTGGCAGTATCTTCCTTAGTAGAGACTCAAGTAAGTACTTCCATTGTTTTTTTTTTTTTTTTTTTACCTTCTTTGATATTCTCTTTTCCTCCCCCAACTACCCTTTGCACCGCAAGCACTAGCAATTTCCCTGACTCTTCCTTCCTCTTCTGGATTTAGAGGGACTACGGTGACTGAATCTGGTTCCCTTTGTAAGAAGCCATGCCACTAGCCTGTCTTAAGTTTGCGCCCGATTCACTACCACACTTCGTGGGCTTCCCTTTCCTCTATACCGAAGGGGCACAGACAAATGCACACCAGCCCTCCCTCAGCCCTGCCCTTAGGGGTTGACCATCTAATGGATGGAGCCCCCTTCTCAGCTCTGACCCCCGGTGCCTTGCAGACAAATGCTGGATTTGCAGCTGAGCTGGAGGGGCTCATTGGGCTCAGGCTCGCACCCTTTGCTGCTTAATACCCAGAAACTCAGCCTGATTTCCTCCACTCACCCAACTATCTGTGATGGGTCTGAATCTCCCTTGAAAATCCCCACGTGAGGGGCACCATCTTCTGCAAACTTCAAAAACTGGCCCTCTCATTTCGTTCCTTGTTTACCCCTTCCTGTTCTAAGACCAAGGTTTTCACCGACTCACTCTTATTTGGTGAGGCTTATGACAGCCTCTTGGTGAGTGCTTTGTGGGCCCAGCTGTACCTCAGGGAACTCTTTCTACCTCCCCATGCTCTGACCCATAGGCCAGGGCAGAGCAGTCTCTCCCTCAGAGTCCCTGCAGAGGGGGAAGAGAGTGTGGCCCCTTGTTACCCCTCCCCATAATTCCTTCATACCCACAGGTCTCCGAGCCCAGTCACCCCAGGGGGTAGGGGCAGGAATGGCTGTCCATCTAGGCCAAAGGCATGTCTATTATCTGGTTTCGCCTTATTGGTTAATGACACAGGACTTGAGGCTGGGTCACTTAAAGCCTCAGGTTTCAGGGAAGTCTGAGGAAGGTGGAGCCCGGTCCAGCCTGATAAAGACACTCACCCTTTATCGAGCGAAAATTATGTGCCGCCTTTCGTCTTCACCTGATCCTTGTGACGTCTTGGCTGTTTTAGAGACGATGAAACAGATTCAGGAGCAGTGTTCTTGACCACTAGGAGCTGGGAAAGCCAGATTTGCCCGAGTCTGGGATTCCTGTGCTTAACCAGCCCGTCAGTGGTTCTCAAAGAATGGGCTCGGGACCAGCATCAGGTGGAACTGCTTAGAAAGGTGAATTCTTGGCTCCTCCCTCAAGCCGCTGAGTTGGAAACTCTGGGGGTGGGGACCAGCACCTGTGTTCTAACAAGCACGGCTGGGGCCTCTGATGCCCCTGTATTTGCTACCCTGCCCCCGCGGAGTGACACTGTTCTTCAATATCATCCAAAAGTCAGAAGAGAGACAAGGCAGGAAAGGGGAAGAGACAGAAGGAAGAAGAGAAAGGGAAAGATGAGTTGGAAAGGAGGAATAGAGTTTGGTGGGTCTTTGGAAGGGGTCTAAACTTAGGAGAAAAAGCACAGTACTCCAAGGCCTACCTCCCTTTGGTCCTGGGTGGAGATAGGCCTCTTTTTGACACCTTCATTATTTCATTCAGCACCAGGCTGAAGCTCACTTATGGCTTTGGGAAAATGGCTGACCGTACAGCTCGCCGTTGCCGAGGGCAGTATGTTGCACATTCGGGAGCTTGGTGATGGTACACTCAGTGAACTGCAGCTCGAGTAGTGAGAAGATGCGTATTCCCGAGTGGCAGTCATGGACCCCATCTGTCCACTCGCTTTCCCTCAGCTTCCCTGAGAGGATTCTGCAACGAGCCAGGAGGCTGATTTCCCTATGTTTGCTGTGGCCAAGCTCCAGCCTCACAATAACAATTATAGGAGGCAACCTCCCCCCCGCCCCCCACCTTTGCCCAGAACACTACAGAGCCATGGAAAATCCCTTGTGGGGTGATAGGTACCTGGCCAGACAGGAGTCAGTTAAATCTGACAAGTAAAATGTGGCTCCTGCAATTTCTCCTAAAGCCACCCCACCCCACAGGTAAGCCCTGACCAAGAAGCAAAAGGAAGGAGACACCTCCCTTTCCCTAGAATTTTTAGGCAATTCCCCAAAGACTCAGATTTGTGAGACCTCTGTGCAGCTGCCGCAGGGGCAAAGGGGCCAGAGTGACCCGGCCAGAGAAAGAGGGGGAATCTGAACAACAACAACAACAACATGCAATTGCACTCCAAGACTTCAGATTGATGACAGGAGGAGAAGGATCTGGAAGCCCACTTTGGCTTGTAGAACTGGCTCCCAGATCCATATCTGGGAGGGCAGGAGGCCTTCAGCAGAATCAGTTTAGCAGTAGTGAGGGGTCCTGGCACCCCTGCCTGGGGTCCTTGGTCCTGTTTTGTGAGGACCTTCGTGGTCCTTCGTGTCAGGGTTTGAGGTTTCTCATTCCACGGCCACACCATGGGAGGTTCCGGAGAGATCCAGGGGCACCCATTCTGCTCTCTGTTTCACTCTTGCCTTTGGCTGTTCAGGCTTCCCGGTCCTGGCCCATCCAGAGAGGGCGCGGGACATCTTTGTGAGCTCCTCTCTGCCCATCCAGGGAGAGTAGAGTGCGTTTTCTCCCGTTTTGTTTTTTCCACAGAGATAAAGACCTTTTTTTTTTTTTTTTTTAAGTCCAGTTCTCTTCCTTTCTCCTTAGTATGGCCCGTGGGTACCCTGGAACACCCAGGGCCTGAAAGACATCTGTACCCCATGCTCCCCAGGTTCCTTGGGGCCGGAGGCAGAAATGCAGCTCAGTGACCCTCACAGTCCTCTGGGTGCCTTGCGCAAGTTGTTTCTGTTGGCCTTGGTGTCTTCCAGGACAGCAGTCCATTGCGTCATTTTGCAAATTAGCCTCTAAGAGCCTTGCTTCGGAACCTTTGGTACAAGGGCTCACGCTTGTTAAGCCAACCATGTGAAAAATACAGATTCAGATCAGTACGTAGAGCATGACTTCATAAGAACACACACAAGAATCTACATATGTATGTAGAAATACACACACAGAGGAAAATCGAGCACCAAAATGTGAGATGCTCTGTACGATTACGGGTATTTTGCGACCTATTCCATTTTTTTTTTTTTTTTTTTTTTTTTTGCTTATCTGTATATTTTCTAAGTTTTCTACAATGAACTCATATAACTTCTTTAACAAAAAGCAGGGTATAAACAAAATTCAGCCTAAAAGGCAAGAACTAAAAAGGTATCTCAAACCAATCATCCAATTGCAAAGTTCAGACTTGTCAAACTGGAAGAAGTTCTAGAAATCACATGCTCCAAAACCTTCCTTTGGAGGCCAAGTGTTGCAAGATGTGCCAGGAGTGTCTCTTAGAACACGGAGTTTTTAAAAAAAAAATTTTTTTATGTTAAAGGATAAAAAGAAGACCATTTCAGAACATTAGGTTGTCTTTGGAAGGATCGCCAAGTAGAAAGAAAATGGACCCTAGGGAAAGCCAGAGCACATAAGGCTAATGCCGGGCTGCCCAACCTGTGTGCCAAGCACTACAATAAATCCTTTTCATTCATTAACTGATTTAAACCTCCCAAACCCTAGAAGTAGGTTACTACTCTTGTCCCAATTTGACAGATGAGGAAACTGAGGCACAGAGAAGCGAAGTAATTTGTCTACGCGGCAGAACCAACGCTTGAACCCGAATGCTCTGGCTCCAGAGCCTGTGCCCTTAGGCACTTTGTGTTACTAGTTCTCGACACACCACGGGTGTTCAATTAGCCTGAGCTGCTGTTGTTATTTTGTTATTATGAAGGATTCACACAGGACTGTTGAGCGGCAACAAGGCAACTCTATAGGGACCCCGGGGACCCGTGTTTGCCGCTCCAGGGGCCGCAGACAGTGGTATTTAACAGCTAGCCACGTGGGGGGAGACAGGAGATAAAAAGCCCTCATTTGTAGAGTTTTCCCATTTCCATAGTATAAATACCCCATCACATGGATTTCAAGGGTCAACAGGAGATCAGGGGGTAGGAGGGGGCCAGGGAGGTACACAATTAGCCCTTGCACGCTGATGGGACCCGGATCCGGTTCACGACCCCTCCAAGCTCACTGTTCCAGAGGGTGCCAGCCATCCAGCATTTGGAGCAGTCTCACAGTGGCAGAAAGAGACAGGCCCCGGTGGGCAGGGCAGAGTCAGGGCACTTTTGCCTTGTCATTCGTTGATGGAACTTTCAGGCTGGGTCTGTGTGACAGCCCAGGGTGGCTCCAATCTTGTGGGTAGCAGGGCTGGGTTCTGAGGCTGAAAGACATCTTTATAATGATTTTAAATGATATCTTATTAGTTGCATCCCCTTAAAAAATCTCTTAAGAGTCTACATATAATAGTAGTAATAATAACGATCACAGTAATAATTAAGCAAGACTTCTAACGCACTAAGCACAATCTTAAGCAACGCTCATCATTTCATCTAATCTTCCAAAAAACCTATGGTGTAGGTACTGTTATTATTTCCATTTTACAGATGAGGAAACTAAGGCAAGTTTCCACAATTAATAAAAGGAGGATCTGGGATTTAAATGCAAGAGAAAGATCTGGAACTTCCAGCAACCATCTGTTGTTAACAGAGGTTTACCTGTGGCAGAATGCGATTTACACGGGTGGACTCTCAGTGTTTCCTTTATACACTTGGGGAAAAGTTTGACTTTTCAGAATGACTAGTGTTCCTTTTACTATTTAAAAAAAAAAAAAAAAAAAAAGAGAGAGAGATCAGGCGCCTGGCTGGCTCAGGTGGTAGACTATGTGACCCTTGACCTTTGATCTGAGTTCAAGCTCCAAGAGGGGCCCAGGGCTAACTTAAAAATATATATATATATAGGGGCACCTGGGTGGCGCAGTCGGTTAAGCGTCCGACTTCAGCCAGGTCACGATCTCGCGGTCTGTGAGTTCGAGCCCTGCGTCAGGCTCTGGGCTGATGGCTCAGAGCCTGGAGCCTGTTTCCGATTCTGTGTCTCCCTCCCTCTCTGCCCCTCCCCCGTTCATGCTCTGTCTCTCTCTGTCCCAAAAATAAATAAACGTTGAAAAAAAATTAAAAAAAAAAGAGGGTGTACTACTTAAAAAAAAATATATATATATATATAATAATAATAATGAAAAACAGATCAAAATATTGCTTCTCAAGCTGTGTCTGAGATCTGAGCTTCTTCCTCCCACCCTCTCCTTTTTTCTAACTTCCAGATTGAGAAGAACAACAAATAGAATTCTGGCCTCCTCTTGCTGTAGCAGTAACATTTTAGGATCGGTAAACGTGTGCGGCTTTGAACCGGATCAAGTCAAAGTTCGGGTGAAGGACGGAAAGGTGTGCGTGTCGGCAGAGCGGGAGAACAGGTACGACTGCCTCGGGTCGAAAAAGTACAGCTACATGAACATCTGCAAAGAGTTCAGCCTGCCGCCCTGCGTGGACGAGAAAGACGTGACGTACTCCTACGGGCTCGGCAGTTGCGTCAAGATCGAGTCTCCCTGCTACCCCTGCACCTCTCCCTGCAACCCTTGCAGCCCCTGCAGCCCCTGCAGCCCCTGCAGCCCCTGCAACCCCTGCAACCCCTGTGACCCTTGCAGCCCCTGCTATCCCTGCGGGAGTCGCTTTTCCTGTAGGAAGATGCTTTTGTAAAGCGTAGGAACGCATGACTTAGTGAAAGGCACCTACTCCAGTCAGGCAGCTCTTCCAGTGTTTCTCTCCCCTCTTCCCGCGGCCCACGTTAGTTAAGTCGGTAGGAAACTGAATACATAACTGCAATCCACCCGCGCTGTGTGCAGGTCTCTTGGTTCAATCGCTGCGGGAACCCTGCCTGGTGGGTGGGCGTAGGACTGGCTGTGGGGCACGAGAGACGAGCTGGGGAGGTCTGTCCTCTCTGAGTCCTCCTCCGCACCAGGTACCGCCAAATCCCAGGAAGAGAGAGTTTCTGGGTGGGCATCCCCACACTGTTTTTCCAAAAGATCCAGTGAAATGGCCTAGCCCACAAACCAAACTGGGAAAGCAGACACGGAGACTCGGTAGGTAGAAGGCAAGCACTGTAAAAGCTGCCGCGGTGGGAAGCACCGCAGAGTGTGGCTCGGCCCGCGAAATGGGCCGGGGTTTAACTGGGGCAAAGATCGGAGTGCCAAGGCGCGGGACTGAGGGGAAGCGTGTCCACGGACCGAGGGTGGGGTGTCCCCAGGCAGCTTTCGTTTCTCAACACAACTGATTGGGGAGAACGGCCAGCTCGGGTTCAGGATGGTGTGCAACCTCCCTGTGATTTATTTCAACTATCTGCTCTTCTCAATCCCTGAAACTTCTTGTAGGCACAGAAGTTCAGTTCAAAGTTCATGAGTGGAGAAATACAGCTTTCCCAAAGTGCTAGCTAGCACAGAATGATAGCCTAATTCACCTGAATCGGATCCTCATGGACATGCCCATGAGCCATCCATGATTGCCAAGACAGAAATAAGTGCGAAGGAGGAAGGAGCCCTTGGGGAGGGATCAGAATGAGACACGGGCGGGTGGCAGAGCGGACTCCTGCAGGGAACACAACAAACACCCTCACGTGTGCACGGTGAGTCGTTCAATGGTCTCAGCTGTGGGTGGGTTGAACAGTGGTTCTCAGCCTTTGGCCGCACATGGGAATCTCTTGGGGGAGCTTTAAAAATATGGATGCCAAACAGAGGAAGGAAGGAAGGAAGGAAGGAAGGAAGGAAGGAAGGAAGGAAGGAAGGAAGGAAGGAAGGAAGGAAGGAAGGGAGGGAGGGAGGGAGGGAGGGAGGAAAAGAAAGAAAGATTTAAAAAAAAGAAAAAAGAGACCTTTTTTAAAAAAGAAAAAAAAAAAGCTGATGCTTGGGTCCCATCTCCAGAGACTGTAAGGTAGTAGATTTAAGGTACAGCCTGAGCCTCAAGACTTTAGAAAGCCTCCCCAGGTAATTCAAACATGCACCTAAGGTTAAGAAACTCTGCATGGGATCTTAAAGCTCTCCCAGCCTTTTTTCTTTGAAAGCTTCCTTCAAGTGCAAGGTTAAAGAATATTGATGGTGATAGCAGACCTATTTTGCTTTCAATTGAGGGAAGTAATGGCCCTCTAATACAGGTGGTGAAGAAAAAACATTGAACATCTCAAAAACTGATTACCCAGGAACTAGGTATAAATAAGTATGTTTGTGTGGACCGAATCGTAGAGGTACACTTAACAAGTGTCTTGCCATGATTTGATTTATAAATATTCTTGTCTCCCAGTCACAAATTTTTGAAAATGATTTTGAAAACATTTCACCCGTAGAGTCCATGGAATCCCCACACGGGTCCTAAACAAACAGGAATCCCTGTCCTCTGGAAGGCGCCACCCAGGGTGCTCTCGGCAGTGGTACGTTCCTTCATTTCCCCACTTACCTACTCACCCTCTGTTAGTCCAGCAGTCCATTCATTCATCTCACCTGCCAGCCAGACTTTATGATTTTAAATGCCCGTACTGTGCTCTGCGGCAGGGATGGGGAGAAGAAAATACCCCTTTCACAAATGCCTCAAATTGAGTTCAAGGAGGGGTAGCGTGGAGGAATTGGGGAAGAAGTGCCAAAAAACTGAGTTTACAAGGGCTAGGAGAGGCCAGAGGGGCCTTCCAGGTCTTGGGCATTTCCGTGGAATGCATTGTGGGCATCAGTGCCTCGCGGGATGCTTCAGGGAAGCAGGAGGCCACCCCTCAGCCCACAGCCCGGCCTGTAGTGGGTTGGTAGCCCGACTCTGCTCGCCCGCCCTCACGATGGAAGACTCTATATAAAGGCAAGTGTTTGTCTGGTGAGTACCTGCTATGAGCAAAGCACAGTGTCAGGAGAGATCATCAATGAGCAGTACCTGTCCGGGAGCTTCTCATAGCAAAGACAAGACCAACACCCGTGATCTAATTGTCATGACACCTGGCAGCGTGGAATCAAGAACTAAATTGTGCTGTGTAGGTGTTAAGTGCCTTCCGTTCAAGGGGAAGGGGTGGGGGAGGGTGAAGCCAGGCAGAGGAGGCAGAGCTTGGGTGTGGGTCTTGTCTGCATCCTTGAGGAAAGGCATAAAGCAGGGTTCATTCCGTGAACTAACCAGGCTCCGGAGAATGAGGAAAAAAGCAGAGACGAGCGAGGAGAAAGAGGGAACATTTGCTGTTCTCAGAACTGTCTTTCACTGGTCAGACGGGCCGCTGGGGCTTAGATAGCTCTGCTGCGGCCTTTGGTACACTTGCAGCTCAGAGTCTAACTGAAACACCGTCCTTCATCCACCAAGGTGGGAGATGGGAAAGGGGGAGACTCTGGAGTGAGCAGAGGTGAGACACTGGCCAGGGGGTAACTGAAAGATGAGGGAGCCTCTGGGCTACTTCACTGTCCAGCACGTTCTGGCGAACGGACGTACAAATTAATACACCACCTTCTAATACACGTGCTTGGTAAATATTGTAGAACTCAGGTTGGAGATGAAGATTGTTGCATTTCTTAGTGGACACCGAATACATTCTAGAGCTAGGGAGCTGTTTAATAGTATTCTCCCAAAAAAGCTTCTCAGGGACAGGATTGAGGGGAATCCATACCCCCTGGCTCCCATGTACTGGGCGTTCTCTTTTAAAACTTGTGTAGGAAAGGATTGTATAAAGTGACATTAAAGATCTTCAGCTGACTGTTCTTCAGTCATTGTAAAGTCATCTTATTTACAAATTGTTCATGTCCCCAGAACTAATGGAACAGGCACACACGCACAGGCCCCACAGGCACGCACACAACCCTGCTCTGTTGGGAGTCACTTCCGCCCTTAGTAGAATGGGGACCACCAACCATTGGACCATCTGGAATCCCAACTTCTCTCCCCTGCACAAAAATTCCTTCTGTCTCTGTCTCTCTCTGTGTCTGTTTCTCTTTCTCTGTCTCCCTCTCTCCCATACAAACCTAGGAGTGTCACACACTGGAAGAGGTTGGGACACTCCGATAAAGCCTTCCGGCTGAGGACATTATGCTGAAAGTTAAGGGGAAATTGATACCCGAGCCAGAAGAAACTGTGGGTTTGTAAGAAAAGTAAGGGAGGGAGGGTCTTGCTGGGTGACCTAGATGAAATCAAGTGAAGTTTGTAGGGTTGTGGGCATGTACCGTAGCATTCTCAACAGACTCTCGGAGGAGTTGCATGATTTGTGATCACGGGTAGAAGATGAACTCAGAAGTTGCCCTCAGGGAGCACCTGCTTTCCACGCTGACCCAGAAGCACTTCTTTCCAGTCTGGAGCTGTACAGGAAGTACTGGGGGCTGTTTCTAAAATTATAAAACAAAAACTAACTACATCACTGCTTAGGCCACTGGATCTTGATGAATGGCTAAAATTTGACAATTTTAAGTACTCTTCTCCCTAACCACTCCCAAGTTCTGGTACCACTTTTAGTCACCCAAAGGTCAATAAACCTGGCTTTGACAGGTGATGGGGCCCATGATTCGAGGGCCTTGGGTGTGCTTCAGAGAACGTGTCAGTAACGGAGGACTCCTAGAACCAGGATGCAAGAAGAGATGTTGGAAATCCAGAATTCACTGTTCCTGAGGCAACTGGTCTACCAGTTAGAACCTTTTCCAGTAGGGTCATCTTTCTCTTTGCATAGTAGAGAGCTCCCCTACAGGCATGCACATAACCCTGCACAGCTGGAATAACTTCTTCCCTTAGTAGAACTGGGACCACCAAGCATTAGAGTATCTGGAATTACTAGCCTGGAAGGTTCTGGGGGAAGATACCCCTTCTCTTCATTTTCACACACTAAAGAAAATGATCTGAAAAGAGTTTTACCCTGGTTTGTCAATTTATTTTTTACACTCATAAATTCATAGGTAAGAAATTCAGACAGAGCATGGCAGGAATCTTCTGGAGGCTTCTTCACTCACTCTCTGGCACCTGGGATGGGATGACTGCAGGGTTGAGCTTAGCTGATGTGGTCACCTGGTCAGTGATTTCAGGTGAAAAATCTTAAACAGCGGTATACAAAATGTCATCATATGTGTAAACAATTGCTTTTATTGAAAGCAATACAGCAATATTAAAACATAATATTCAACATTTAAAAATATTTTTACTCATGGAACATTTGAAATTAATACTGCATTAAAAGATTATAGGAATACAGTCACCATGCCTGTGAAAATAACTACTAGGGTCAAACACAAATAAGTTTTGTTCACTAGTTTCTTTCCCATATGTTTGTGGTTATTAAAACCATTTAGATTGAAAATGGATCAAGGCTTACTGTTGTTTCTATAAATATAGTTTCTATAAATTATATAAATATAGTCTGTATCCCAGATTTTCCGGGACAGCCCGGTGACCGAGTCCTGGTTTGGGGATGGAATATTGTGGTCCAGGCGTATTGCCCGTGTGGGAGTCGGGGTCTGCTGACTGAGGTGTTAAGGGGCTGGGACAGGTTATTCAGATAACAGCAACAGAGTGAAAAGGCACAGTAGCAAAAAAGGTGTTTGAGCCAAACTGGCAGCCCTTGAAGAAGCTTTCAAAGGAGGCAGGAATGCCTGAGACCAGCATGTATCTGGGCAAAACAACTCGATGATAGAGTAGGCAACTATTTTGGAAGAGGAAGTTGGTTTTCTTGAGTCAGCAGCTTAGTCACCTTCCGGTATTATCAGGATCCAATATTTTTAGCCTTCAGGACCTGGCCAGGGCCTTCTGAGGCGGATCCACCTCCTACGAAGGGGTGGGTTCTGGAAGAGTGGGCCCATGGGGTTCAGCTGTGGGAGAAGCCTTCGTTCCTTCTTCACGTGAACCCTCACAAAGACGCGCTCTGTGCCCAGCAGCCTGAGAGAAGCAAGCAGGATGCAGAAATGGCCCACACCCAAATCTTTGCCTTTGATGAGTTTTCAGTCCAGCGTGGGAGACACATAAAGTGGAAAGTTATAATTACACCTTATCAAGGATTCCTATTCAGACAGAACCAAGCCCTGAGGGACACACAGAGGACAGCTCCACTAGCCACAGGGCAGCTGGGGTGACTCAGGTGGCCCGTGGGGTGGCAGGCCTCACACACGCCCTTTCTAAGTCCTCACTCCCTCAGTGGACAAATGAATTGCTCCTCCTGGGTCTGTGTGAGCTCTTCTGAGGAGCCCCCTTATCTTTCCAAGCTCTTTTGCTTCTTTCCCTATTTTCTGCCCTTTAGGGATCTGTCAGAGTCCAGGCAGGAAACTGAGCCTACACTCAGCTGGAATTTTTTAAAGCCTTAAGTAATAAGGGATGTTGATGCCCACGGTAACTACCAACAGAGAGAAGCTGCTCTCAACCTGACCTGCAGAGGCAGGGGAAGAAATGGGATCACCGGTGTCCAGATGACATCTGGGACCCTGGGCGAGGAGCTGCTTGAAGGGTGTGGCTATAGAAGGGCGCACCTGCCGCCAGAAGGACTGCCCAGCAGGTGGGGAGTGAGAGGAATAGATACTCTCGCCCACTCTTTCCTCCCTGAGAGTGCATCCCATTGACCAACCACAGTGGAAGGTGAGGGAGCCCTGGTGATGTGCTTTGATGAGGTTAGCCACTGAGGGGTAACAACAAAACAGAGAAGACCTTAATATGAAACTTCAGGGTTAATGGAAAAAAGCCAAGGCTCTTTCCTTTTATCTTTCCTCCTTACCTGCCTTCCTGCTAGACAGGGCCTCATGCCAGGCATTAAAGGATCAGGGATCAACAGGCCAGACCTGGATCTCCACTTTATGGAGCTCATAGTCTAGGTGGGAGACAAATATAAAGCATACAAATAAAGGGATACAGGAATGGGATGGACAAGCTCAGAGAAACAACCCTGAGGTCTGGTTTTGATTCTCCAAAGGTGGCCACATAGCTCCTTGCTCCTAGAACTACAGTGTCTGAAGAGACCCCATGAAAACTCTCGCTGAGAGCAGGTCCTAGAAAGCCCACATGGTAGACCACTCAAAATTCAGGGGCAAAATGCTTCTCAGCTCCACAGTCACTGTCCCCAGATCCTCTGTTATCCTTCAGCATTTCTACCCCTTTTGCTTAAACCTGTACACTCTTCCATAATATGTAACAGAAGAGAAATTCAGGAGGATGTTTTTTAACCTTGGGAGGAGGAAAACCATCAGAGCAAGATGGGGTTCCCAGTGCACAGTGAAGGAAACCATCAACAAAACGACAAGTCAACCTACTGAATGAGAGAAGATATTTGCAAATGATATATCCAATAAGGAATTAATATCCAAAACAGATAAAGAGCTTATACAACTCAACACCCCCTTCCAAAAAAAAAAACCACCCGGGCAGAGGAACTGAACAGACCTTTTCCCAGAGAAGACATGCCAATGGCCAACAGACACACGAAAAGATGCTCAGCATTGCTAATCAGGCAAATAAAAATCAAAACCACAATGAGATAACACTTCACACCTGTAAGGATGGCTAGTGTCAAAAAAACAAGAAATATGTGTTGGCAAGGATATGGAGAAAGGGGAAGCCTTGCACACTGTTGGTGAGAATGTAATTGGTACGGCGACGGTGAAAAACAGTACAGAATTTCCTCAAAAGATTAAAAGTTGAAATATAGTGCGATCCAGCAACTTCACTTCTAGGTATTTACCCAAAAAAAATGAAAACACTAATTTGAAAAGATACCTGCACCCCTATGTTTATTGCAGCATTATTTACAATAGCCAAGATATAGAAGCAATCCAAGTGCCCATCGACAGATGATTGGATAAAGAAGATGTGGTATATATATACAACGGAGTATTACTCAGCAATCAAAAAGAATGAGATCTTGCCATTTGCGACCACATGGATGGAACTAGAGGGTGTTATGCTAAGTGAAATAAGTCAGAGGAAGACAAATACCATATGATTTCACTTATATGTGGACTCTAAAAAACAAAACAAATGAACAACCAAAACAAAATAGAAACAGATGAATAAATACAGAGAACAAACTGGTAGTTGCCAGAGGTGAGAGAGGTAGGGGGAAATGGGCCAAACAGGTGAAAGAGATTGAGAGCTGCAGACTTCCAGTTATAAAATAAGTAAGTCATGGGGTGGACAGTCCAGCATAGAGAGTATAGTCAACAGTATTGTAATAACTTTGTAAGGTGACAGATGGTGACTACACCCATGGTGAGCTTTTCATAATGCATAAACGGATATAATATTGTATGTCAACTGTAAGTTTTAAAAATATATTTATAATCTGACAATACCTCAAAAACGAAGAAACAAACAAACAAAAGATGGGATACCCAGTAGCCATAACAGAAAATACAGATGTAGTCAATTACATTTTACAATACTGAGGCAAAAATCAAGTCAAAAGAAAAATAATAGACTAGAGAAAAATAGTTGTAACTTGACAAAGCATATATCCTTAATGGACAATGTGGAAAACAGAAGACAAGCAACTTAAAAATGGGCAAGAAGAAGGCTCATGGCAGCTTTATTCATAATCTCCCCAGACTGGAAACAGCAAAGATGTCCTTCAATAGGACACTGAGTGGATAAATAAACTGTGGTACATCCACAGAATAGGGTGGTAACATTTTTTAAAGTATCAAGTCACAAAAAGACACAGGTAAAACTTAACTACATTTTCTCAATGAGTGCCTATCTACTGTATGATTCCAGTGATAGGAGATCTGGGAAAGCCAAACTAAAAGAGACAGTAGAAACGGTGATCGCTGGGGGTTTGGCAGGAGGGGGTGGAGGCTTGGATAAATGACGCAAGGGACTTCAACAAACCAAGGCCTGAGCATAAGATAAGCCCATTGCTAGTTGAGTGTTGCTGCTTCTACGTCCTCTCAGCTGGCAAAGCAAGGAAATGTATGTGCGCCATAGAAACTAATGTTTATACACATATCGATAAGCATTTCCATATGAACACGAGTTCATTCCTATGTCTGCAACTCTAGTCCATGGCCACTCCAACAGTGAGAAGCCTGGCTCTTCTGTATGATACTGACACTACAGGCACAGGACACTACATAATTTGTTAAAACCCACAGAATTTTAAAGCACAAAGAGTGAACCAGTATATACAAATTTTAAAAAACCATTTAGGAGGTCAAGGCATACCAGGATAGAGCATAGACCGTGGCAAAATAATCTGTATTATAAATGTATTAAAACATCTTACTGAAGTAAGTGGGAGAAGAAGGTGGTGACCTGAGTAGCTTTGGAAATGAGTGGAATTATAAGACTGAAGGCAAAAAGAACTGTACATAAAACTTTACTCTTGTTGATGAAGTTTCCCATCAGGGGATGGAGGTTAACAATTCTGATACAGTGAGACCTGTCTGCTGGAAATGAACAGTTAAGTAAATATTGGGGGATGGCGGGAGCCAGGCTTCTCACTGTTGGAGTGGCCATGGACTAGAGTTGCAGACATAGGAATGAACCCATGTTCATATGGAAATACTTATAGATATGTGTATAAACATTCGTTTCTATGGCGCACATATATTTCCTTGCTTTGCCAGCTGAGAGGACGTAGAAGCAGCAACACTCAACTAGCAATGGGCATATCTTATGCCCAGGCCTTGGTTTGTAAAACCATTCTCCAATAAAGAAACCAAGACTGCTTGGAGAAATAGCTGATTCTAGGATAAGGGAAGGAATATACAAGAGGAACCTGGAGGATCCTGTAGTGGCACAAAGCAAGGAAGTACTCATAAAAACAAAGCAACCAAAATCACATTGGTGGGGGTATGTCGAAGGGACATGGGAGCCAACCGAAAGAGGTCCCAGTGGTCAAAGCTGGAACAACCAGAATATCTAAAGTAGTATTGCATTAAGCCCAAAGTGTAAAGTAAATATCCGTGCATCTACATGGATAGAAATGAATGCTTAAGTAATTAAATAAGGAAGAGGAAACAAATCTCTCCCGCAGAAGAATTCCAAATTATTCACAAAGACTCTGTCCTCAAAGAGGCAGAGCATAACTCCCTACTCCTTAGGTGTGAGGTGTCTACATGACCTCCTTCCAAAGAGTATACAGCACGGAAAAGGCAGGAAGGAAGATTAACTGGAGCGGAGAAATCTGACAAATACAACCTCAGCCAGGTGATCAAAGTCAACACCAACAGTGATGGGTCACGTTGATGGTATGTGCTCTAACACCCGTCTCGTCACGAGAAAAGGCTCAGGCAAATCTCAGTACAGGGACATTCTGAAAAAACAATGCCTGACCAGTACTCCCCAAAATTGTCAAGGTCATCAAAAACAAGGCAAGTCTGAGAAGCTGTCAAAGCCGAGGGGAGCCTGAGGAGATACAGCAACCAACCGTAAAGTGGCATTCTGGAACAGAAAAAGTACATGAGGTAAAAACTAAGGAAATCTGGATAAAGTATTCACTTTAATAAAGATGTATCGATATTCGTTCATTCACTGTAACAAATGTACCATAGTAACCTAAGATGTTATTAGTAGGGAAATGGGTTTGGACTCTACCCGAGCTTCACAATTTTTTTCTGTAAATCTAAAACTCTTCTTAAATACAAAATGCGTTCAAAAATAATAAAATAAAAAAAATTTTTAAACGATAAGCAAGAATATAAGCAGGCAATTTGTGGAAGAGAAAATGCAAGTAGTCAATAAACACGGAAAAAACCCCATGACGCCTGTGGTCTTCGTGGAAATATGAATCAAAATAACAATGGCACACTCTTCGTTCGCACATCCAATTAGCATACGCTATAGAGAACAATACTATTTAACTGTGGCTGAGAGGCAGTTTTGCAGGAAAGTGGACACACTCATTTCTTGATGGTAAAAGTGTAAATGACTAAAACTTTGGGAAAATAACCTGACATTGTCCCCTAAGAATGTGCTTATCTTTGGAGGCCCCATTCTACTTTGGGGAATCTTCCGGAAATAAGAGCAGTGGTGCAAACAAACAAAAGGGCACATTTTGAAGCTGGGTTTGAAGGTGGGGCTATCAGAACACCATCTGAATATCTCCCAACGAGAGAATAGCTGAATCAGTTAGTCTACCCATCCTGTGGAATATTTATTTGGCTAGTTAAAAGAAATGATGGGTGAGGTCCCTCTGGGTTGGCCTGGAGATATTCCATGACACATGAAGAGGAAAACGTTGCAGGTTAATGTTTATGGTCCTGGTTCTGTACCACGCAGCACAACATGCAGATCTGCATGTGTGAGGTTAGGTGTGGACGCAAGGCTGTTTCCCCACAGGAATTATCAGGAAAAGGGTGGGCCAAGCCATCATCTTTTTCCTTATGCAGCTCTGTATTGTTTGTAACACAGAACAAGCGTGTGTTACATTTTAAGAAATTTAATGACGTTTAAATGGGAAAGTCTATGGTCACGTAGTAGGCAGAGTGGTTTTCCCACCCACCCAAGACACCTGGTATTAATCCCTGGAACCTGTGGATATGTTACTTTACATGTTTTAAGTCATATTTGCAAGTGTGAGTAAATATTTTGAAATGGGGAGAGTATCCTGGGTTATCCAGATGAGCCCAATGTAATCACAAGGGTCCCTCGAAAAAGGAGGCAGGAGGGTCCCATCCAGAGTAGGACAGAGCAAAGGTTGTAGTGATGCAAGCCAAGGGGCCACGAGCCAAGGAATGCAGGTGGCCTCTGAGAAGTGGAAAAGGCAAGGAAATGAATTCTCCCCCAAAGTCTGCAGAGAGAACACAGTCCTGCGGACGTCTTAATTTTAGGACTTCTGACCTCCAGAATTGTAAGCAGATAAATTTGTGTTGTTTTAAACCACCGAGATTGTGGTACTTTGTTAGAGCAACAATAGGAAATAAACACAGGGTCACATTTAAGATATGACCCGTCATTTTTACTTTAGTATTCTGAGTTCCCAAAGGAAGATTTTTATGGGGTAAAAACGAAGTAGCCAAAGTATCTCAGATTTCAGCTAGGGAGGAGTCAGTCCCATAGAAGAGATGTGTGAAGAAGGCCTTCAAAGATCACAAAGTTTGTTGAGGAATGGCAGTGGTCCTCACCCCTGGCTGTGCATGAGATCAGAATCAGTCACAGATGCTTAGAACACTCCTCCCAAGGGGAGTTCTCACCCAGGCTCACGAGGGGACGTGCGTGAGGACACTCGCTGCAGAACTGCTGGGGCCAGAGGCTAGCTGAAGGCAACACAGGCATCCATCCCTAGGCGACGGACAGTCAAGTGCAAGGGATACCGTGAAGAAATGAGAAGCCATGAATAGACATTCATACGTCCATCAGCACAGAACCTCAAAACACAGTATTGAGAGCAAAAGGTAAGAAAGCATACAATTTATGAATGTACGTTAAAAACACAAAGACTCAGAACATGATCCATTTGCAAACACAGATGCGTACTTAAGAACGTATATAAAGTCCATGGGGTGCCTCGGGTGAGAGTAGGGATCAGGGACCAAGAGGTCAAAGAAAATAAAAAGCAGGACTCTTTGAATAACTCAGTGCTCGTAAAGTGGTATATATGGTAAAGTCTGACCAATTCAATTCTGCACCCGGACCCCCAAATGGAAGAAGAATAGATTCAGGTTAATGAGATCCAGCTCAGGCCTGGGCCCTGGCCATTTTTAAAAGCTCCAGAGATGATTCTGATGTGCCTCCAGGTCTAAGAACCTGAGGTTCATGCTGAACACAGGCAGTTCGGTGAACAACCGTCTAGACAGGAGGAGGCTCTGGAGAGAAGGGAGGGTAGTAGGGGAGACACGGACCCCTAAAATGGCAGCTATTGTGTTTGGATGGGTGGCATTATAAGAAACCCCCTTCCTGTCTCTTCGACACTACTCTGAATGATGTTGCATTGCTTTTATGTATTTTCAATGCCATCGACTTTTGTTTTTAAGTAGTTCAGAGTTTCTAGGGAGAGTTAAAGGTCATGAGGGAACTCAACAGCCAGTTGAGATTTTAAAGCTCAGAATGAATAGTAGCAGTTGCCAAATTCAGCAAAAATCAATGTTCAAGTGCAGTTGAAACGACTTAACTCTTGAAGGTCGGAAGAAGTCTTAACAGTTATACTTAAAACATTTGTCCTTATATGTTGCATTTCACAGTTCAAATGAGGAAGTACATTTAACTGATATTTGCTATCTAAATACATGACATACTTATAAAAAGGAAAGTGAGCGTACCGAATGGGGAGAACAGGTTCGTCTGAGTCCTCCCAGGAGCAGATGTGAGATGATAAAAGATAGGAGAAATTTATTAGGGGAGGCATCGGAGAGAGCAAACTTGGAGGGAGCCAGAAGAGAGTGGGGGAGCCTGGCTTTGAACCATAATGTGGGTCTGGCACTGAGCAATGGAAAGGGGGAAGGCACTCTGGGGGGGAGAATTGACTTACATTGCCTTGCAATCTAAAGGACTGATATGGCTGTCAGGGAGTTCCCAAGCAGTCTCAAGGCAGAGGAGGCCACGCCCTCTAGCAATGGGCACGCCCCCTAGCAATGGGAAACATGGTGGGGAGGCGTGGCCTTGGCGTGAAATGTGAAAGATTTTGCAGCGGGCGGCTGAGGCCTTTGGTCAGTTGCACTACCCGCAGTTGCATATGAGTGATGCATTCTCGTAGCCACCACTGGCAAACTCAGTTTTGTCCACAAATGTTTGTGAACTGGCCTAATGTCTATGCTTGGACTACGGTCATGACATCATTCAGGGAGTGGTGGCACCCCTATTTAAATTTTTTCTAGGACTTGCCTGAAACTTTCACTCAGCTTGTTTTTTGTGATGACAAGATCAAGGACCGTGGAAAGCAGAGGACAAAGACGTGTAATAATGACAGGAAATTTGAAGATGCGGCAAGATTCCTGAGGTTGGTGCCTTCCTAGGTAGTTAACGGACCTGGTCCTATTCTTAGAACTGTGCCCAGAGAACACAGCAGGGCTACTGAGGACTTTGGGTACTCCCTTTACGAATATCAGCGCTGAATCAAAGACCATAGGCCTTGCCTTGTTTGGGGACACCACGCTGGCCTCCCGCACGCTCTGCGACATTGGGGAGAGGGTTGGAGCACCAATAACGCCTGCAACTGACCTTCCACCACTTTGGCAGGGTGGAGGCTTAGAAACTAAATTTAATTTAACAAAGTAAAAACGTGTGATGTTTCTGGCACACCCGTATTGATGGAGCACAAGTCACTGCAATTTCATATAATTTTTCATGTGGGTACTAGGAAGTCATTTTCAGTCATTTTGGGGGGCACTCTTCTCTTACGGTTGTACTCGGGTCCTGGGGCATACAGGGTCAAGAAGTCCTTTGGCCCGTAGCTCTGCTCTTCCTCGGCCCATTTCTGGCTATGGAGACATCTGAGTGGGTCACCCTTGTCCGGTGTCCTGCGGACAAGTCTGAGACAGGTTTTCTTTGGTTGAAAGATGGCTTTCAGAAACCCAGGTGCCTTTCATCTTGTGGCTCCTTTCTCCTACAGCCTTAAAGATCTCCATACCCACCCAACAGCTTGTGTATATGAGAGGGAAAACGGGGAAATGCGTAACTTCCTTAGCCAGAAAATGCCACAAACTTATAGTCAATTGGCAACTAGTCACATGGCCCCATCTGGATGTGGGGGAGTCTGGGACGTGTAGTTCCTAGCTTGTCTACTCTATAATATAGAAGGGGAAGGTGAGGGAGCATGAGTCTTTGCTGTACCAATAGCCAAGTTTGTCTGCCTTCCATAGCCTCAGTTCCAGCTAATGACCATACTTCATACTTCTCTGAAAAATAGAACCATTCAGACATTTCCTTATCTTCCTACTACCAAATCCACCAGGAAATGTATGCACCCACGCTTCTCTCTTGACACTGGTGTAACGGGCTGTCACATGGTCCTTTCTTTGTTGTCTACATCTTGACTGAAGACAAAGACAGAAAACAGTGCCACAGGTGCTAAGTACCCCTCAATCCCGAAGTAGAGTGCCAGTTGATAATGGAAAGCAGCCCCTAAGATAGCTCCCCATGGTCCTCGTCTCCTAGTATTCGTGCATTTGCCTCGTTGCCTCCTCTCGAGGGTGACCTAGGCCTGGAGATTCACTCCTAATAAACAGAATACTGTAAAAGTGGCACATGTCCTTATGTGATTAGTTATTAAAAGACTATGGCTTCTGTTGGGCTCCCTTGCTCATTCTGAGTTAATCCAGCTGCCGTGTTCTGAACTGCCCTATGAGGAGGCCCACCTGGCAAAGAACTCACATCTCTGGCCAAGTCAGTGAGGACCGGAGGCCTGCCAGCAGCCATGAAAATGAGCTTGAAAGTGGATGCTCCCAGTCAAGCCTTGAAATGACCGCAGCCTGAAACGGACATCTTGATTGCAGCCTTGGGAGAGAGCCTAAGCCTAAGGCCCCCAGCTGAGCTGTGCTTTGCTGACTCACAGTGTATCAGTTTGCTGAGGCTGCCATGACAAAGTCCCACAGACCGGGTGGCTCAAACAACAGACATTTATTTTCTCACAGCTCTGGAGGCTGGAAGTCAAAGTCAAAGCGTTGGCAGGTTCGGTTTCTCCTGAGGCCTCCCTCCTTGGCTTGCAGATGGCCACCTTCTCCCTGTGTCCTCACAGGGCCTTTCCTCTGTAGGCAACAACCCCTGGTACCTATCCCACTTCTTACAAGGACACTGGTCATATTGGATCGTGGCCCACCTTATGACCTCATTTAATCTTAACTACCTCTTTAAAGGCACGACCTTTAAAGATCTAATCACGTTCTAAAGCACTAGGGGTTAGAGTTTCAACCTATGAATTCTGGAGCCACGCAGCTCAATCCTTAACACACAGAAACTGTGAGATAATAAGTACTTGTTGTTTTAAATGCTAAAATTTGGGGCAACTTGGAACACAGCAATAGATAACAAATACAAATGCCTAGGTGAGACTTTCTAAGAGACTGTGAAACTGTCTCTCTGTCCATGACCCCCCTCCAAGCATCTCCAAGAAGACTGGGGGGGTTCACTGGGCATGGAAGCAGGCACTAGTGAGGCTTTCCATAAAGAGAGATGTATGTCAGTGTGCTGAGCTGTTACCATCCTCCCCAACCCCCATCACTGGAAGCAAAGGAACATATCCACCTCGCCTCAACTGGTGTGGGAAGTGACAGATGTCAGGACATGCTACCCCAAAATACAGCACCTTGGCATTGTTAAAAAGAAAACCACAGGTCCAAAATGGAGTCGCTTGTGCTAGGCCCATGCCACCAAAGCACAGCTTAATTCCTAACCTAGTTACAGTTTCAACCTTTCCCTGGAATGTAATCTTAACCAGTCAGTCTGGAATTTCCTGGTCAGCACCAGTGAGGTCATCTACCTAATAAGACCCTTTGGTCTGCTGAAGGGAGGTGACCTGGCCCAAAAGAATCCTTTTGTTGTTGTTTACACCGAGGTCTTTGCCCCACCTCACCTCTGCCTTAAAAAAAACCTTCCATCTGGTACAGCTCTTCAGAGCTCCTTTCTGTTTGCTAGATGGGGATGCTCCCCAATTCATAAACTGTAGAATACAGCCAATTAGATCTTTCGATTTACCCAGTTGAATTTGTGTGTGTGTGTGTGAAAATTAATAAAAGGAAACCTCATTTACAATAGAGTAGGGCAGCCAGCAGGGGGAGCTCTCACACCCCATCACTCCTCACTTGTCATCACAGACCCTACAGAAGGCCATGACCATCTGGACACCACTTTACTCTCCCGCAAGAGGAAGGAAGGCTTTCCTCCTCCCCAGCAATAGCCCAGCCAATGAGACACTGTCACAACAAAAAGCCACAGTACATCAAATTCCCATTTTACTCCAGTGGACTTTGTTTACACCAGCCTTGCCAATTTCTCCTTTCCTCCATCACAGAGCCTTCATCTCCTTTGTTCCCTGCACTTGCCGTGGTTTTGCCTTAGCTTGCTTGTCCTGGATTGCAGCTCTCTGCTATTCCCGACTAAACTCATTTTTGCTGGTAACATAACTGGCATTTTTATTCTTTTTTGAAAATTTCTTTTTTTTAATGTTTATTTATTTTTGAGACAGAGAGAGACAGAGCATGAATGGGGGAGGGGTAGAGAGAGAGGGAGACACAGAATCGGAAGCAGGCTCCAGGCTGCGAGCCATCGGCCCAGATCCCGACGCGGGGCTCGAACTCACAGACCGCGAGATCGTGACCTGAGCTGAAGTCGGACGCTCAACCGACTTAGCCACCCAGGCGCCCCGGCATTTTTATTCTTAAGGTTAACTGTTTACAACAGCATATTGAATATGGGGCGCCTGGGTGGCTCAGGGGGTTCAGGTTAGGACTTTGGCTCAGGTCATGATCTCAAGGTTCGTGAGTTCGAGCCCCACGTCGGGCTCTGTGCTGACAGCTTGGAGCCTGGAGCCTGCTTCCGATTCAGTGTCTTCTTCTTCTCTCTGCCCCTCCCCCGCTTGTGCTCTATCTCTCTGTCTCTCTTAAATAAATAAATAAATAAATAAATAAATAAATAAATGTTTCAAAAATTTTTTTAAACAGCATATTGAATATTTTAAACTGGAGGAGTTTGAGAAAACAACAGAAGCAGGATGTTCACTTTGACCTTTCCCTGCCCTTCTCTGTGGGTCATAAAACCCTCCTGTGAGAGGTGGCCTCCCTATACCTGGAGGAAAGGAACATCCTAATATCGGAAGACAACAGGACACTGTAGGAGCAGAAAAGTTTTCCTTTCTTCCCTTCTAAATTCTTTGGCTGGTCTAACAATTAAATTGACATAAGACAGAGTAACATGAAGAAAACAAACAAAAGTTTAATAACTGATATACCTCTGGTATACACGGGACAGATCCAGGAAAAGGAGGTATAACTCTCCAAAATGCCTGAAGCCATCACTTTTAAGTACCATCTCAAGCAGGTGTTGGGGTGGGGAGTCAGTTATGGGAGATTACCAGGCGAGCAGGTGAAGAGTAGCAGAAAAGGACACCCCCAACCTTCCACTTTGATATAAGGATTATTTTGAGCTAAAGGCAACCGAGAAGAAGCAGATACAAGAAAAGGTCTCTGCCTTCCCCCTATTTGCCTAAAAGCAGGACGTTTGTAAAGGTATACCCCCACCCTCTCTACCAGGAAGGACAGAAGTTTATCACTGGAGTCAATTCTAGACTCTTACAAGCGCCAAAACCTTGCTAAAAGTAGCCCTTATCCATTCGTTTCCCCATATATTTGCTTTCCCACAATCTGCCAGCCTGAGGAGCTCAGAGTTTTTTTTCCTTTGTCTTATCACTTCTCTACAACTTTCTTGTTCTTTTGTCATGCTATATAAGCCCAAGTTCTAACCACCCCTTTGCGTTACTCATGGCTGAATGCTCCCCATGCAAATGTACATGTTAATACACTTCTGTTTGTTTTCTCTTATTGTTCTATCTTTTGTCAGTCTAATTGGTGGGGCCCTAGCCAAAGAACCTAAGAGGGGCAGAGGAAAAAGGTTCCCCCCCTCCTCCTACACATGTTTCCAGGGGCCAGGTGTAAATGGGTGGAAGGGGGCTACACTTGGAGGCCTGAAAAGGGACACTGGTGAAGGATCTGTCTGGAGGGGAAGGTGACCCAGCAAAGAGGGATGCTGCTGGAGGTTGGGGGGCTGAGGGAGATGTAAGCCAGAGCTCCTTAAACTGGACTGCTGATCACATCACCTGGGCCTCTTGTTAACATGTGGATTCTGATTCAACAGGTGAGGTGAGCCTAAGTTCTCCATGTCTGGCGGGTGATGCCTGTGCTGCTCACCAGCAGAAGGCTGGAGAAGGTACCCACTGTGGGTATAACACCCCTAGAGATGGGGAAAGAATAAATGGTTTCCTCCCTGCACTGAGTCTAGCTGGCGCCATAAGCTGGGAGCAAAGTGGATGCAGTAGCCCCTGCCATCGGACCTTCCCAGGGACCTTGGTCCTGTCTCCTCTGACTGCCAAGGTTGCAGCCCCAAACCTTCCCTCCTTCTCTGATATCATCGGTTCCTTTCTGCCTGTTAGATCCTCCCCAGCCACACACCAACATACACATCTTCTTTAACCAAGCAACCTAAACCCTTTGTCCACCCCTGCCCCCTTCAGCCACAGTTCACAGTAAAATTTCTCCTCAGAGCATCCACATTTTCTCCATGTCCTTGCCATACATTCACTTTTTAAAAGCACATTTAAATTGGGAAATATGTATACATAGGAGGGTAAAGAAGGTTTGTTTGTTTGTTTTATTCCTTGGACAAGTAACTAGTTTCTCTGAGGCTTCTTTTTCTTATGGTAGCAAGGATATGGCCCTGCTATGCTTTGAGAGCACTAAATAAGAATCAGAGGCACAAAGTAGGTCCTCAGTAAACCACCTCAGTCTTGGCTGAAGATAAGAAGAAACCCCCATGGCGGATGCCTGGGTGACTCAGTCAGTTGAGTGTCTGACTCATGATTGCGGCTCAGATCATTGTCTCACAGTTTGTGAGACAGAGCGCCACATCAGGCTCTGTTGCTGACAGCACAGAGCCTGCTTGGGATTCTCTCTCTCTCCCTCTCTCTCTGCCACTCTCTCACTCTCTCTCTCTCTCAATAATTAAACATTAAAAAAGAAGAAGAAAGAAACCCCCATGGCTCCAGGTACAGCAGGGCTGGTGTTGGCAGAGATGTGCCCAGACACATCCAGGCATGTCCCTGGATTTCTCTCTGACTCCCTGCCCCCATGCAGTCATCACCTCGTGGCCTCCATTCTCTGTGGCCTGGGCTGGAGCTGAGGATTGAAAAATGAATCAGCCAGGAAAGGGCAAGAATGAGAGGCCAGCAGACTATGCATTCCACCCCCCCCCAACCCCTGCAAGCTCCCTAAAGTACAATCTATCCCTCAGGTCCCAGGGGTCTGGTGATTTCTGGATCTCTCTCCTATTAAACAATGAAAACTCAACTGAGTAAATGTTAAAGATAATGATTGGCTTTACTGAATCATTCATGAATCGGGCAGCATCCCACCTAGCAAATAGAAAGAAGCTCCAAAGGGCTACAAAAAGGAAAATGTTTTTAAAGGCAAGACAAGGAAGTCATTTAAAAAAAAAAAGAAAAAAAGAAAGAATTATTTCGGGCAATATCACCTCCCTTTGGGGGACGAAAAGGCCTGTCTTCTTAGGTGAATTCCCTTACCCATGCCAACCAGGAAATTCCAGACTGACCAGTTAAGATGACATTCCTGGGAAGGGTTGAAACTGCAATTAGGTTGGGTATAAAGTCCCAGTGTGGTGACATGGCGTTAGCACAAGGGACTCCATTTTGGGCCTGTTGATTATTTTTATTACTCCCTTATTCCATATATTCCATACCCTATTCTTACTGCATGTGCCCTGAGGGGCTAGGATGTGCCAGCCGCGGGGCCAGGCGCCAGAGGGTTTCAGAGACTACGACCCAACACATTTCCTGTCCTCCAGGAATTCATCAGAGGGGAGAACAAGGCAATCGTTTCCAAATCGGGACTTCATGGGGGGGGATGGTTATGTGACATTGACTGAGACACTTCCAAGGACACTTTCCATCTCTTCAGCCACAAAATAGGGAGAGTAACATGTACCTTTCAGGGCTGTTTTGAAAGTGACACGGTGCAATCTAGCTCTTCGGATTTACACAATAAGAATTTTTCTGTTTTGTTTTCTCTGTCGAGAAAAAAATGGAACAGCCTCGTAAGGAAGGGAACTTACTTCTTTCTAAAGATATGCAAACATATTGGAGATAAAAATAAGAATAATACATGGTAATGCATATTATAACCTGAAAGACAGAAACGCTGTTTGGGGAATTTTTGAGTTTTATTGAGAATTAAACCCCACCTTGCTGGGTGAAAGGTGAAAGGTGAAAGGTGAAAGGTGGAAAGGTGATATCCTTGTCCAGGCTTTGGTGTCGCCACTAGGTGGCATCAGTCTGTGGAAACTAAACTGTGGCCTGACTGCAAAGTGACTCTGCTTTCCCTGTGGAAGGTAGAAAAGAGAGAACACAGCTAATTGTCAAGAACTAAGCTGAGGCAGGTATTGAATTTTCATCTCATTTCTAAATTTAGTTCTTAAGCCGTGTGACAAATAGAATAAAAGAGACAGAATTACAACCGAGTGAGAGAAATGTACATATTGGTCTTTCTCTTGTAAAATACCTCCTGGAGGAAAAAAAAAAAAAACGTGTTCTACTGCAATGCTGTTAGATGGTCAGGGCTTTGCAGATGGGTTCTTAGGGGAATTTGTGAATGCAGATCCCACAGTAATGAGTGGACACGAAACATCTTGCTTTGGGAGGTTTCTTATTTGACTTCCTGAGGGATTTCTTTCGATTCATATCTACCTGGAAATTCATGGAAAATGTGAAAATGTTGTTTGCCTTCATTTCTTTCTTAAATGTTGTCTGTTTTATTTTCGCTTCTGCGGGGCTGGGGAGCACCCTGGGAGCCGTCCTTCTCGCCCACTTTATTCAGGATTAAAAAGAGGGTTTTCACTCCCCTCTAGTGGCTGGCTCTGGTCTCCTTGTCAGGTTGAAACCGCAGAGGAGCTGGGTCAGCAGGGGTGCGGGGCACGCGTCCACTGGGAGGAGAGCCTGAGAAGGTCTCCAGGCTGTGCAGGGGAGGGACAGAGGAAGATTCCTGCCCCAGGGAGGCCAGGCTCTTCTGCCCCACTCCCCGCTCCCAGGCAGGAAAACAGGCCTGGTCACCGGCAGCCGCAGGAGCTCTCCTGACTCAGGGCAGCACCCAGAAGGTCCCTGCCCTGGGGATGGCAGGAGGGCCCAGCCCTGCAAGGGGAGCCAGCGTGGAAGCCACTCAGGCCTTGTGGTTGTGTGCTGTGAGAGGAAGGAAGAGGCCACAGTATGGGACAGTGTAGTTCTAGACAGTGGGAGAGGGAGAACTTTGTAACCCCAGTCGTGTGCATGAAAAGGGCAGTCACAGGACTGGATTCACAATGGACCGTGCAAGCTCGGACGTGAAGGCAGGCGTCAGACAGACGCAATCAGACGCATGCATCCATCCAGCCAACAAACCTCTTCCCCCCACTTTTATGATAATGTCCAAATATGACTTAGTGCCTCCCCCACGAGTCAGGCAGCTGGACCACTGCCACTCTGCCCTGTTCATCCTATTCATTTTGGTTTCCCCAGCACCAAACACAGCACCTGACATGTAGCGGAATCTTAAAAATTATTTGCATTGAAGGAATGGAGAGTGCTAGGCCCTTGGTCAATCAGACCCAGATCCTACCCTCAGTGACATTATGGCCCAATCATAAATACGCAACATACTAGATGCGAAGACCCATGTGTAAGCACTGGCGTCATGCCTGGCACAGAGCAGGCCCACGATAACTATTTGTTCTTTCCTCCCTTCCTTTCTTGTATTCTCCCCAGAACCTACCCTCCAAGATTGCCCAAAGGGAGGAAGTGCTCAAGGCTTTAGAAGTGGCAAAGATGAATTTTGTCTGGGAGAATCAATGAAGGCTTCCCGGAGGAGGGAGCATTTGATCTGGCTCATCCAGGACTCTAAGCAGCATGAACACGGACACAGAGATGCGTGGGAAAGTAGAGACGTGCGTGGAGAAATGCACAAAAGTGCAGCTTTGTTTGTGGAACTATATGAAGGGAAGAAGTAGAAAACAGGGTAGGAAAGTCCCTTGGTTACTAGGTTAGGGGCCCTAAAGCATGGTGTGAAAAACCTGGATTTCACTACCAGAGAGATCAGATAGCCCTGGGCCTGGCCCAGACTCTGTTGTCTGACTTCAGACTATGTGATAACTGCGGGCAAGCTACCTAAGTCCTCCGAGCCTCACTTTCTTCACCTGTAGAATGAGGATAATACTACTTACTCTTTAAAAACATGAATGAGGGCACGCGGCAAATACACACTGTTTGCATCTTTTTCCACTTTGGGAAAAATCTGCATATTATCACATACAGGGTTAACTCTGTACTCACTTATATGCCATTATCACACTCTAATTAACTTTTCTATTTATGGATATTTAGGTTGCTTCCGATCTTTAAGGAGTTTTGTGTATCTACAAGATGAAATTCATAAAGTAGCATTGCTAAATCAAAGCGAATATGAAATTTAAATGTTGACCAAATCACCAACTCAGTCTCTATAAAAGAGGGAATCAGGTTCCACTTCTATCAGCAATATATGTAAAGGTCTCTTTCCTTATGCCTTCACTAAATTTTTTTGATCTTTGCCAACCTGAAAGGCTTTGTGTGTGTGCATGCATGCGTGTGTGCGTTTTAAGTTTATTTATTTTGTGAGAGAGAGAAAGCGCATGCAGGAGGGGCAGAGAGAGAGGGAGAGAGAGAGAATCCCAAGCAGGCTCCATGCTGTCAGTGCAGAGCCTGACGTGGGGCTCAAACTCACAAATCGTCAGATCATGACCTGAGCTGAAATCAGGAGCCAGACGCTTAACGGAGCTACCCAGGCACCCCTGAAAGGTTTTAAGTTGGCATCTCATTGTAGTTTTACTTTACATTTTTATTATTAAAAGTGAGGTTGGGCACCTTTTCAACTTTTAAAAGCCATTTGCATTTCTTCTCTGGGAACTGTTTGTAGCCTTTTATCATTTCCATTTGGTTGTTAGCTTTTTTCTTATGGATTTATAGGAACTATTTATTTATTAAGGAAATTAGTTCTTCAGGATATGGTCACAAATGTTTCCACAATTTGCCACCTCTCTTTCACTATGTCTATTTTATTCCCCTGGAAGATATTTTTTCTTATCTTTATGTAGTCATACTGGCCATTTCTTTCCTTCACAGTTTCCGTATTTTGAATCCTGCTCAGAAAGGCATCTCACTCCCAGATAATGAAAGAAATCCTGGCTTTATTTGGGGCTGAGGAGAGAGGCAGGAAATTCTGCTTTATTTTTTCCCAGATGGCAGTCACACTAACCCCATTTCTCTGGATTCCTTTAAGCAGCAAGAGCCATTCAAGAACCAGTCAAGGGGCCCTGCTGAGAGAAAGAACACAGATTGACGTAAGTGTTCTAAATGTCATTTCATCCCCACAACCACCACATGAGGTGTCAGCATCTTGTTTCTCAAATGAGGGAGCCAAGGTTCAGAGAGATTGAGTAAATTGCCCACAGTGGCACAGCCAGCAAATGACAGACCTGGGATTTGAATACCAACCAATGTCTGTGTTCACTCCACCCAGGAGAATTAAGAGTCCGAGGGGAGGCATGGTATATACCATACAGGGCTTTCTGGAAGGATTAGATGACAGCTTTTCAGTCTCGTCCTCCTCGTTCCTTCCTTCCAAAGGCCTCCTACACTCTGTGGCCAAAGCTCCCTGTAGCCAGCAGACACGGGTGTCTGTCCCGGCAACGCTGCCCCTGTTCGAAATGACCAGCAAGGAACAGTCACAGGAGCCAGAAATAAACCTTCGTCGTGTTCACTGAAAATTCTTCAGTTGATGGATAGCAGCAGCTAGCATTAACCTGAGTATTAGAATTGTCCAGTCACAACGGATCCTTGAGGGAACCACAATCGAGGGCAGTTAGTTCATCTCTGAGACCATCTCCTTCTTTCCACTTGCCTGGAGGCAGTGGTCCTTCTTACCTGCGCTGTCTCAAGAGCATCACCCACTCCATCCCTTCCCTTCCCTCCCTGTTTCCTCTCTTTTCCCACAGCCCTAGTCTGAACCATGCTTTGAGAGCTAAGAAGCTCCCTCGCAAGCTGGCAACACTCACTCAGGTCTCAGGCTGTGCACAATCTTTGTATCTATTTTGGAATGGGCTAGAGCAGTGAGAGCAGGGAAATTCATAGGAAACACACACAGGAGCGCTCCAAGGTAAACCCTTCAACCTGCCCGGGGCCCCCCGCTGCGGGTGCTGCATAACTAATTCTTCTCCGGTCCCTCCAAGCAGGACACAGGCCCAGTGGGGAGTGCCTTGGCCTGGTTATAATATCCAGCTTTTATTACTGCTCTTTCTATATCTTATCAGTGGGGTAAAGGGCAAGGGCCTTAGGCATGTGTCCAAGGACATGCACCACACTCACAGCAGCTCGCTGGCCCAATTCAGGCAAGTTGTGCTCTGAGAGGTCTAATTTCGCAAAAGGCAGGTTAGGCTGTCTTGCAGATGGTGGCGGTGGTGGCAGCAGCAGGGGCGGTGACAAGGGTAAGGGGGGGGCAGTGATGTCTGAGAGGAAAAGACTCCAAGGGAGGTGGTCTCTTGGTAGCAATTTTGAAATGCCTCTGTGGGGGTGCCTGGGTGGCTCAGTCGGTTGAGCGTTCGGCTCAGGTCATGATCTCACAGTTCGTGGGTTCGAGCCCTGCATCGGGCTCTGTGCTGATGGCTCAGAGCCTGGAGCCTGCTTCCGATTCTGTGTCTCCCTCTCTCTCTGCCCCTTCCCTGCTCATGCTCTGTCTCTTTCTGTCTCAAAATTAAATAAAAACATTAAGAAAAAAATGTTTTAAATGCCTCTGTGGGATGAGTGTCTGGGTGGTTCAGTCAGTTAAGTGTCTGACTTTGGCTCAGGTCATGATCTCACGGTTTGTGAGCTCCCCCCTGCCTCGGGTTTGGGGCTGACAGGTCGCAGCCTTTAGCCTGCTTTCAGATACTATGTCTCCCTCTCTCTCTGCCCCTCCTCCACTCACACTCTGTGTCTCTTTGTCTTAAAAATGAATAAACATTTAAAAAAATGCTTAAATGCCTCTGTGGGAAAAGTTACGGACTACCCTTGAAATCAGATTTTACTTTTTCTGTTAATAACAGGCGTCTCCTGAAGTAATGTCTTTGACATCGGCCATAGAAACACTTTTCTACATCCGTCTCCTCAGGCAAGGAAAACAAAAGCAAAAATAAACAATTGAAGCTCAGTAAAATAAAAAGCTTTTGCACGGCAAAGGAAACCGTCAACAAAACAAGAAGGCAACCTACTGAATGGGAGAAGATAGTTGTGAATGACAATATCCAATCAGGGGCTAATATCCAAAATATATAAAGAACTCCTACAACTCAACACCAAAGAGAACGCCAAATAATCGGATTTAAAAGTGGACAGAGGAACTGAGTAGACTGTTTTTCCAAAGAAGACATCCAGGCGGCCAACAGACACATGAAAAGATGCTCCACATCACTCATCATCAGGAAAAGGCAAATCAAAACCCCAATGAGCTACCACCTCACACCTGTCAGAATGGTTAGAATCAAAACGATAAGAGATAACAAGTATTGGGGAGGATGTAGGCTCATCCGCGGTTGGTGGGAACACAAATTGGTGCAGCCACTGTGGAAGACAGTATGGAGTGTCCTCAAAAAAATTAAAAATAGAATTACCATATGATCCAGTAATTCCTCTGCTGGGTATCTACCCAAGAAAATGAACACACTAACTCAAAAAGATAGACGTACCCCTATGTTTACTGCAGCATTATTTACCATAGCCAAGATATGGAAGCACACGTAAATACATACATATATATATATGTATGTATATATATATATATATATATGTATGTGTGTATATATGTATGTGTATATATATATGTATGTGTGTATATATATGTATATATATATATATATATACACACACTGTAATATTACTCAACCGTAGAAAAATGAGATCTTGCCATTTGCAACAACATGGATGCCTAGAGGGTATTACGCTAAGTGAAATAAGTCAGAGAAAGATAAATACCATGCAACTTCACTTATGTGTAAAATTTAAGAAACAAACCAAGTGAACAAAGAAGAGATAAAAATACAGACTCTTAAATGCAGAGAACAAACTGGTGGTTGTCAGAGCAAAGACAGGTTGTGGGATGGTTGAAATAAAGGGGATTAAGAATACACCTAAGGGGCACCTGGGTGGCTCAGTTAGGTAAAGCGTTCAACTTCGGCTCAGGTCATGATCTCACGGCTTGTGGGTTCGAGCCCTGCATCGGGCTCTGTGCTGACAGCTCAGAGCTTGGAGCCTGCTTCGGATTCTGTGTCTCCCTCTCTCGCTCTGCCCCTCCCCTGTTCATGCTCTCTCTCTCTCTCTCAAGAATAAATAAAACATTAAAAAAGAAAATTTTTTTAAATGAAAAAAGAATACACTTCATTATGGTGAGCACTGAGTAACGTAGAGAATTGTTGAATTATTATTTGCTACACCTGAAACTAATACAACACTGTATATTAATTACCAGAAAAAAACAATAGTGTCTTTGTCATCCCAGATGTTGAGGGGCATCACAGTGGATGACGTGATCTACTTGGTGCTAACTACTCACTGACCTTCTTGAGTAACCACTAGAAAGTCGTTGGGTCTTGAATTCCTCAAATTTTAAATTGATCATTCTCACTGCCTAAGCATTGCCCAGTGCGCTGTGAGGAGAAAGACCTTTATACCTTCCCGGTTCTGGCTACCTTATTTTTTCTCTACAACTCAGCTCGAATGTCATTTCTTCTGGCAGAATGTCTCTAAGCCCAGAGTCGACTGGTCTAAACTCCCATCTCTGTGCTCTCAGCAATCCATGCATTCTTGTAACACATCCCCACTGTCTGTTCATATCTTGCCCTCTCATCGGATGGCAAACGCCTTTCAAGTAGGGATTGGGATTGTTCCTTGCCTGACTATGGCCAATTCATCCCAGTGCCTGGCAAAAGGGCAAGTGTGTTCAGTAGAAATCAACCCTCTTAGCCAAAATGGAATATTTTTCAATAGACGGTTTTGGAAAGGGAATCTTAGGACTTGGACACTGCACAGACCTAAACCTTCAGAAGAGGAAAGGAAGGCCCTGAAGATGAAATGGCTTGCCCAGAGCAGAGCCACATGTCAGCAGCCTGGCTGACACATGAGCACCTTTCCTGGTGGAACAAAGCTTGTTAGTGACATCAGAAACTATCCCCAGGCTGAGGTCTGCTGGTATGAAATACCCCGAGACACATTCATTAGTCGGTATGGTCTTTCACCCCAAAGTCTAAAAAATTCTTTGGCCTCTGTATTTTCTGTCCTTTTCATTTCTACTAGATATTTTTCTTTTAAAATTTTTACCTTTTATTAATTTTGATTATAAAAGTTTACATGTTTATTGTAGAGATTCTGGAATATGCTAAAAAGTAAAAGAAAGAAAGAGAGAAAATTAAAAATGCCCTAGAATTCCATACGCCAGAGACAGCCGACATTAGTATGGGATATTGCCACGGATAAATCTATGTGGCTGAGATCAGGTTATATGTTGAATTTTATGCTTTTTCTTACTGTTGGGTTGTGAGTAAAGTCCTTAAAAATTAGGTTTTCCAGGGCACCTGGATGGCTCAGTCGGTTGAGTGTCCGACTCTTGATTTTGGCTCAGGACATGATCTCACAGTTCATGAGTTCGAGCCCTGCATCAAGCTCTGTGCTGACAGTGTGGAGTCTGCTTTGGATTCTCTCCTCTCTCTCTGCCCCTACTTCATTTTCTCTCTCTCAAAATAAATAAACTTTAAAAAAAAATTTTTTTTTAAATCAGGTTTCCTTTGTAGTGTTTGTGCTGGAAGCTTCTCAATCAGTACACTTTGTACTGAGTTAATTTATAAATAAAAAGGAGCCAATAATGAAATAAAAAGGAAAAATGATACATAATCTATTATTTGTAATAGCTACACTTTAGCCTATCGGAATAGATCACCTTTTCCTAACATCTGGGTGGCTCACAATTTTTCCCTGCAATACATGAAAACTGTGTTTATTTCACCATCTCACTGTGATGAAACATCTCTGTATGAAATCTCGATCTGTATTTCTAAGTATTGCTTTATGAGTCCTATGTTATGTCCTCAACTTTGAAGGAAAGGTTTTAAAAAGGTGAATTATTTTAAAACTTAGGATCGGCTCAAAAGATCATGCTGTTTTTCAAGTTGCCTTAAAAGCACTGGTCCCAGGGGCACCTGGGTGGCTCAGTCAGTTGGGCATCCTACTTTGGCTCAGGTCATGATCTCACGGTTTGTGAGTTTGAGCCCCACGTCAGGCTCTGTGCTGACATCTCAGAGCCTAGAGCCTGCTCCAGTTTGTGTGTCTCCCCCTCTCTCTGCCCCTCCCCTGCTCATGCTCGGTCTCTGTTTCTCAATAATAAATAAATGTTAAAAAAAATTATAAATGAGGCTGAAGAGGAAGAGACAGATCCAGATGTGGTTCAGTCTTCTGGAGACACATAAAAAAAAAAAAGCACCGATTCCATTTTGGTAGAAAAAGGAAAGATAATTCAATAAACAGCAAAAAATATATATAATAGGGTCAAATGGTGTTAAGTTTAGCTTGTAACATTAGACACTTGACTCTTAATATTTGAGGGAGGGATTGATTTCTTTTTTTACCTAGAGCTATAAATTACATGTTAATTGCAGTTATGTAATGCTAAAGAAGAGATACTGCTTTTTGAACTATTTATGCCATCTGTATAAAAGTTAAATAGTCTGAGGAGCACCTGGCTGGCTCAGAAGAGCATGTGACTTTTAATCTCAGGGTCGTGAGTTCGAGTCCCATGTGGGGTGTAGAGATTACTAAAAAAAAAAAAAAAGAAGTGAACAGTTTAAGTTCAAAGATAAAGTAACTAGAAAGACTATCTGGTTCTTAGAACAGGGAAGCCAGCTCCTGGATTTAAGTTTGTAGCCATAGGAAAACTGAAATACAAGAAAGCTGTTTCCCTAATAATCTGTTTACAGAAAAAAACATACATCTTAAGCTTCATCACATAAAGTTTAAATATCTGCAGATTCATAAAAAAATATTTTAAACAAGGGAAAAGCTAAAATAAAATTCAGGTTTGAGAGATTAAAAATAAAAGCAAGCAAGAAAAATAGACCCCTAAATGTTTCTGTTTTTCGGTTCTACATGTATTTGTGTTGAGGACATTATATCGATACTAGCTTATGGGGATTATACTTTCATTTCACAAACATAAAAATGTATTTTAGTATATTAATATGATCCAACTCTCAAATTTTTGCTTATTATGAAATGAACAGTAAAAATAATTATAAAAAGGCAACCTATACACCTTGAGACAGCTTTCAGTGTGGCACGTATTTTCCAACTTGCCCTGCATCATTTGTTCTTTTTTAATCGCTTGAGGAAACTGCTTAAAAACAGGATTAATGATGGGCAAACAAGATTGCTGTGGAAGTGATTTCAAGGCTACAAAGCAATTTTTGAGCCCCCAGGGGACTAAACCACTGAGACTCTTCAAAACAAAGACTTGTGTTTCAGGGGAGAGCCCCCCAGTGAAGACGGGCTATGAGGCTGTAACGAACCTTCCATGCAAATCTCTCACTGATTTCCAGGAAGCAAGACAATCACCCACTTTCCTGACATATTAATCACTATATCCTAGGAACTGTGCAGGGCACTTTGCAAACATCATTCCTCCACCCCCGCCCCATGCACAGCCCCGTGAGATAACTGTCATCATGATCCCCATTTTACAGAAAGGAAAGCTGATGTCCAGAGAGGTCTACTCTCTCTCCCAAAAGTCACATGGCAAGGGGGTGGCTGGGATTCAGTTGGGGTCTGTGTGATGCCCTTTTAACTTCCCACCTCTCACACTGTCATATTAGGCATGTTTTAACACTGAGACAAAAAAAACCCAGTAGGAATCAATATAGGAAGGAGGGTGGAGTCCCCCCAGATTGGATTTCTAAACTAAAATGCAAGAAAGATTCAGTGCTTTGACAGAAGAATATCTAGGTTCTCAGAGGACTCTCCATGGACATGGGGCTTAAGGAGATGAGGACCGTTGAGGCAATAGTGAGTGGAATATTTGAGCTGGCAAACTCCCTTCTCCCTTCGCTCAGCCTCCCCGTGGAGAGGAAGGGCTGCCCTGACCGCTCCCCAGTCCTACAAGTTCCAGGTTGCAGCCTGGCCTCATAATACAGCTTGTCTGCGGGAGGCCTAGGGTAACACACCCACCCGCAGGCTGTGCTGGGGCCACTCGTGCGGGCCAAAGTCCAGGCAGCTCCACCCTGAGGGGAGAGAAGAAGCCCCGTTTCCACCCAAGTGTCCTGAGTCATTCGATCTAATTCCACTCGTGGTGAAACTCACGCTTCACTTCGCCGCTGTGGCTCCTGCTGTCTATTTGACAAAGCCCAGGAGGGGAACAGGATGGGGCAGGGCAGTCAGAGATGGGGTGGGGGCTCCCACCACCCTTGGATTTCAGGTTAAATCTCTTTACCCTCCCTTGACCCTCAAGACCAGAAGGAGTTGGGCTGGTGGGGACCTCTTAGATCGCTTTGGACCTAAAATCCTATGAAATTTATCCAAAGGGGGAAAAAAAAAAGACTAGAAAAAGGAATGAGGGCAGGTCTCCTACCAAAAAAAAAAAAAAGGTTTCCAAGGATTGTCACAGATAAATCTTTGGATAATTTGAACTTATAATTATCTTAGGCTTCCAGCTTTATTTATTTCAGTAACCCAAGGAAGAACCACTCGTGGATCCTTTTCATGAACTGTAGCACTGTTTAAGCCTCCACCCCCCAAATTCCCCTCCCTGATTATACTCTCCTACCCTCCTAAATCTAGCCTTCCACCTCACCCAACAGTGAGGTCTTCCATGCCTGCTGTTCCAGCCCTTTAGGAACATGGGTCACTCGTGTCCCTGGGATCGATCTCCCCTCTGTCCTATACCTGCCATCCTTCCCACACAGTCACTATGGTCTAAGGGGGGAAGTTACGGGGGCCTATGACTCGGGCCTGGTCAACAGATACTTGCTGCTTACACTGACCGAGGCACTCTTCTAAGTACTTTTTTAAAATATATTTTTTAAGTCTATTTTTTTGTTTTGAGGGGGGGAGGGGCAGAGAGAGCGGGAAAGAGAGAATCCCGAGCAGGCTCCACACTGTCAAGGCAGAGCCCGATGTGGGGCTCGATCTCATGACCTCAGCCAAAATCAAGAGTTGGTTGCTTAACAGACTGGGCCACCCAGGCAACCCCCTCCTAACTACTTTCTAAATGTTAACTTATTTAGGCTACATGACAACCCTATTGGATGAGTACCATTCGCATTTTGGAAAGGAGAACACTAAGAGAACTTAAATCACTTGCCCAAGGCACACAGCTAATAAGCTGTATTTTCCTCTCACTAGTATGATTGGTTCAGCATTGTACCTGGGAGCAAATAAGAGCCTATATGATGCAATTTCTGGGGCTTCTCCATAAGAGACTTTTGTTCTCACTTGTGCTTGAAGTAGGGTAGATGTGAGGAGCAGTGCAGCCAGCCCCCTGCCCCCACATTCTTTATGAAGGAAGCCATTATAGGACTGAGGGAAAGAAAGAGAGAAACTAAGTCTCAGCAACAAACTGGGAGCCCCTGATCAAACTGTGCCTGAAGGCAGGCCTACTTCTGACTTTTTCAGTTTGGTGAGCTAGTGAATTACTTTTCTGTTTAAAAAAGACTGGTTTGACTTATCTTTGACTTGCAGTAAAAAAAAAAAAAAAATTCCTAGTTATGGGGCACCTGGGTGGCTCCTTCGTTCGAGCATCTGACTTTGATTCAGGTCATGATCTCATGGTTTGTGAGTTTGAGCCCCCAAAGCAGGCTCTCTCTCTCTTTCTCTCTCAATACAAAGAAAACATTAAATTAAAAAAATTTCTAGCTAGTACAGCTTAGTGCATCAACTGCATAATTCTGCCTATATAACTTCTCACTATTACAAAGTCAACTGACGAGAAAAATAAGCATGCTTTGATGAATATAAACACTTAAATGCTTAAAAGTTTTGTGTTGGCATCATATTATACCACCAAAATCATGATTCATGCAGATAAGCACCAGTATGCACACATGTATCGCCTCGATTGTTTTTAAGGCCAATGCAATGTTTAAAAGGCCAATGCAGAACTAAAAATGTCCAAATCAGTGACACCTTTACAAAAAGTCTGCCGTCTGCACAGGGATGGCCTAAATGTGACTCTTCCCTCCATTCTGGTGTAAGCCCCTAGCCTCACTTCAGCCCCTGTCAATCTGCTGTGCTGCAGAGCGTCTCTTGATGACCTTTGTTTTTGTAGACTTTTCTGCTGCATCTAACCCTATTTGCCCTCTGCTTTTTTATTCTCTTCCTTTGGATACCTGTTAACAGTTTACTTTGTCTTCTCTCTTTTTTTTTTTTTAAAGCAATTTCTTAAAAATGTTTATTCATTTTTGAGAGAGAGAGACAGAGTGCGAACAGGGGAAGGGCAGAGAGAGAGAGAGGGAGACACGGAATCCAAAGCAGGCTCCAGGCTCCAAGCTGTCAGCATGGAGCCTGATGCGGGGCTCGAACTCACGAACCACATGACCTGAGCCCAAGTCAGATGCTTAACCGGCTGAGCCACCCAGGGGCCCCTCTCTTCTCTTTTTTATCTCCACTCTCCCCCACTTGTACATCACAAGGGTTGGCATCTCTCAACATTTTCTTCTCCACAGAATGAAACTTAGTGGATCTTAGGATACAGGCTTAGCTGCTGTGGCAAAAAAGACACTCTCGCCCTCCGGCTTCCCCACAGAGTAACCCACGACACCAGCTCCCACGAGAGACAAGTGTGTTTCCCTTTCACTTGCTAGCCGTCTGTGTTCCACAGACCATCCGGGAGCCGGATTATTTCTGTCTCTTCTCCCACCATTCCTACGAGGGGTATCATTGTTTTGGTGATCAGAGCTGCCTACCCCCCAGCCCCAGTGTTCCAGCCTGTTGACAGTGGGGAAAGAGAATGACCGAAAGGAAACAGTTGCCTTTTTAAAAGGCATGACCTAGGCGTCGCACACATCGCCACTTCCACTCACATCCACTTGGTCACGTGGCCACAGCAAGGTGGGGTGGGGGGGGGGGCGGTCAACCTGGGAAAGAAACATCATCTCAAGCCGGGTGGCCATGTGCCCGGCTCCAACTAGGGACAGTGGATCCCGGCAACAATGAGCAGTCTCTGCCAGCATCCCTGGCTTCTTTCTCTGTCTTCTCTCCCTGGGCACCTCACCCTGTCTCCTTGCAGTGGCTCTGTCCTTCACACGGTGACCCGCAAGGTACCAGCCCGACTGCATCCCGGGCTGCCCCACACCCAGATCCACCTGCACGCTCCCCCCACGACCTCCCTCTGCCTTCCCTGTCCTCTAGAGGAGCCACCACACTCCTGGTCACTCAGGCCCCAAATGTGGTATCATCAACTCCCGTCCCCAAGCCCTGGTGCCTCGTGCTCCCACATGACTGAGTGATCCCCAGATAAGGGCTCCTGTCCGTTCCTGTCCATTTCCTTCTTCCCACCACCCGAGCTGCCGTACAAGCCTCCTGCCCAGCCTCTCCGCATTCAGGCTCTCCCCTTCCAGCCTGGCCTTACTCACAGCCATCCAAGAAGCGTTTATAAAGTGTAACTCAGACCACGATACTCCCTGTTCAAGCCCCTCTTTGACTCCACCTGCCTATGGCTGAAAGTCAGAGCTCCTGGGGAGGCAGTTAACAGTATACCCTCTGGAGATTCTCCCCAGACTCCCAGAGTTATAAACCATAGGTACAAAACCTCTCACCAGCGGGCCCAGAGCCCTCCTATTTCTGGCTCAGGCTATTTCCTCTGTGGCTCTTCCCGCCTGCCCCATACCCCGTGTGCCCAGCAAATCCTACCCAGCCTCCAAGGTCCAGCAGTCAACCTCCTCCCATGTCCCTGCCCCGAGTTCCAGCTCCCACCCCACCCCTACCCCCCACCCCAAACACCCAGGCTTCTCTGCTTTTGTGGCCCTTTGCTTATAAACTCTTGTTTGGTCCTAGACCCAGCCTGCCTAGATGCGTCCAGATGCCTTCTCCTTGAGGGGCAGCCCTGAGCTTTGTCCCTTGGCACACTGTCTCCCCTACGTGCAGGGTCGCAGGCGTCTGCTCCTTCCTCTTGCTGCGAATCTAACTCTATGACCACTTTCTTGCTAAAGTGCAAAACTTCCTGAAGGGAAAGGGGACCCGCGGAGGGAGCTAGGTCGCTGCTGAAGCTCAGGGCTCCGTGGTTTTGCACTTGAGCTGGCCCCCGTGCTGGCGGCTGTCCCTGTCAGCGTGACCTAAGAATCAGCTGCTGGGCCCTCTCCTGCCAGCTCCTGCCAGCACAGTGGTCTGCCTTCCAGAGCTGTTCAGCCTGTGGGCTAAATGCTTTCTGTAACCTGATCCAGAGTTAAAAATAACTCAAAGGTCTGACCCACTAAGAGCCTCCTTGGATCTTCCAGGTGGGGTAAGCTTTTCCTGGCAGCGCAGGTGCATGCTTTAAAACGACCACCCCCCTCCCCCCACTTCACCTCACTTTCACCTACACTGCCGGGGGCCTTGCCTCTCTTGGCCCAGGTTTGGTGAAGGCCTCTGGCTTTCTCCCTCCCTGTGGGGCTGGCCGAGCGCAGTGCGTCCCACCCGCCCCTGGGCTTCCTGGGCCTTGGGTGGAATTGCTGAGGTCACAGCCAGATGTGCTTCTGCTAACAGACGCTGGGCAGACACCCGTCCCCGTGAGTTCTCTTGGCTGAGCGCCCCTTCTCACCACCACCCCCCCCCCCCCCCAGCCCCGGCCAGCCTGCCAGAGGCCTGCAGCCAGCAGCCACCACAGGGTGAGCTGAGGACAACCACTCTGCCCTCCCGTCAACCAAGAGTGACACTATCATCTCTGTTCCCTTGGCCTTCTTTCCACCCAGAATCAAGGCCAGATGGAAAGTTCCAAATGGTATTTCTTCAGGAGGTGGCCTTTGGTGGGTAGCAGCAGTGTGGAAAATGGGCTTCTCTTCCTGCCCAGGGCAACAGTCTCATCTTCAGCTAAAGGGAAGCTTCAAGCCTCTGCCATTTGGAACTTGTCCCCAGGCAGCCAATGGAACCTGCAGCTGGGACTGAGACCAGGACAGCCAAGGGGAGGCCTGGCAGCGATCCGGACCCAGGTTCTAGGTGTTCCTAAAGCCCAACGATACCTCTGCCCTTCCTGGGGTCATGGAGCTCAGACATTCCACTTTTAGCCATTTGAATTGGATTTTTGCCAACTGCAACAAAAAAGGACCTGATAAATATATCTCCTAATTGGTCTTCCTGTCTCCAGGCTTGCCAGCATCCAATCCAGATGGATCTTCCTAAGCTGCTGATCTAGACACCATCTTCCTGCCTAGAACTCTTCAGTGACCCCCAGCCATTGAGGAGAATGCCCAAATTCTTCAGCATGGCCTTCCTTAGACTCTGGCATCTGAGCCAACCTTTCCAACCTCAACTCCTGCCGTTTCCATTTCTTCAGTTTACATAAGACCACTCCTTGGTGCCAGAACCGTGGGCCACGTGCTCACAGCTCCAGGGCTTGCTTAGACTTTTCCTTCTGCATGAGTGCCATTTCTCACCAAATGGACCCCCACCTGTCTTTTGGGTTCCATCTCCCACGATGATGATGGTGACGACTTTCTCAACAATACTCATACCAAAAACAGTCATGTCCTTAGTTTCAATTTCAAAACACTTGATTAATCCATCATTCAACAAATATTTGTCGAGCACTCCTGTGTGCCAGGCACTGTTCCCAGAGCTGCTGAACTCAAACGACACAGCCTTTGCCCTCATAGAACTTAGGGTCTAGGTGGATGGGAGGTGGGTAGGAAGTATAGACAAATTAGAGTGCTCTTGGCTCCAAGAAACAGACTAATTCATTCAAAGTGGCATAAGCAGGGGCGCCTGGGTGGCTCAGTCGGTTGGGCGTCCGACTTCGGCTCAGGTCATGATCTCACAGTCTGTGAGTTCGAGCCCCGCATCGGGCTCTGTGCTGATGGCTCAGAGCCTCGAGTCTGCTTCCGATTCTGTGTCTCCCTCTCTCTCTGCCCCTTCCCTTCTCATGCTCTATCTCTGTCTCGAAAATAAATAAAAACATTAAGAAAAAAAAATTAAAAACAAAAAACCAAAAAAACAAAGTGGCATAAGCAGTGAGTGCTATATTATGTAGCATAAGAAGTCAGGAGGTAGGCAAATTGAGAGTTGGTGGATTCAGTGGGTCAGTGATGTCTGGGACTGGGGATATGAGGTAGAATAAGGGACCTACCTTACAGGACTGCTGTGGGATTAAATGAGTTTACACATTTAAAGCAATAGAACAGTCCCAGGCACATAGTAAGTGTTCAGTGAGCATTAGTTATTTATGAGCTCAAAGACGTATCAGCAGCGCATCGGTGAGTGCACGGGTAAGCAAATTGTGGTCTGTTGAGCCATAAAAGGGGATGACGTGCTAATACATACTACGATCACGATAAATGTCAAAAGTATAATGCGAAGTGAAAAAAAGTCAGGCACAGAAGGTCACGCAGTGTATGATTTCTATTTACATGAAATATTTGGAGTAAGTAAATCCATAGAGACAGAATGCAGATTGGTGGTTGCCCAGGGCTCGGGAGAGGGGAGAGTGGGGAGTGACTGCTTAATGGGTAAGAGATTTCCTTTTGGGGTGATGAAAAGTTTTGGACCTAGCTACAGGGGGTGGTTGTACAACGCTGGGGGTGCCCTAAATGCCACTGGATAGTCACTTTAAAATGGTTAATTTTATGCCGTGTGAATCTCACCTCAGTAAAGTAAACATATCCACGAGGCTGTTCACGGAGACACGGTTTGAAAAAGCAAAACACTGGATACAATCTAATATCCATCAATGTCAAATAAATTAGGGTCCACCCACACCATGGCATATCATTTAGCCATTTAAAAGAATGAGTATACTAACTTGGAAAGATCCCTAAGACATACAGTTACATGGAAAAAAAAAGTCATAGAACATTCTAGTGCGATTCTATTTTTTTTAAAGTTCATTTATTTATTTTGAGAAAGAGAGAGAAACAGAACACATGAGCAGGGGAGGGGCAGAGAGAGAGAAGAGAGACAGAATCCCCAGCAGGCTCTGCACTACCAGTGCTAAGCCTGACCCCAGGGCTTGAACTCGCAAACCGTGAGATCGTGACCTGAGCCAAATCCAAGGGCTCAGGTGTTAATCCAGACACTTAACCGACTAAGACACCCAGGAGCCCCAGTGTGACTCTATTTATTAATTATAAAATGATATGTAATGGGGCGCCTGAGTGGCTCAATCAGTTAAGTCTCCGACTTTGGCTCAGGTCATGATCTCACAGTTTGTGAGTTCGAGCCCCATGCCAGGCTCTGTGCTGACAGCTGGGAGCTGCTTCAGATTCTGTGTCTCCTTCTCTCTCTGCCGGTCCCCTGCTCGTGCTCTGTCTCCCTCTCTCAAGAATAAATAAACATTGAAAAAATTTATAAAATGATATGTGTATGTCTATTAGTTTATAAATGCATTCCAAGGGGCCTGGAAACCCAACTAACTGTTGAGAATGGTTACGTCGGCGGTGACCTAAGAGGTGAAAGGGATCTTGTGCTTATTAACTTGTGTACTCAAGCATTATTGCTAACTTTTATGATGAGAATCTTCCCAGGAAATACAAATTAAAGTAAACATGAGAAATCACTTTCAATGCACCAGACGGGCAAAATCAGAAAAAAAAAGGATAAGACCTACTGCTGGTGGGATGTGGGAAGAGGGTGTTCTCATTCAGCGCTGGGGGAAATGGGAAGAGCTATCGCTTCTTTGGGACCTAATCTGCCGGCATCTATTCAAATAAAAATACATATACATGTTGGCCCAGTAATCTCATTATTTTCTTAATAACAGCTCTCCTGAGCTATGGTGTATATGCCATACAAGTCACCCACTTAAAGTATACGATCCTACGGTTTTTAGTACATTCAGAGTTGTGAAACCACCACCACAACCAATTTCAGATTCTTTTCATCACCCCCCAAAAGAACCCCGACCCTGCCTGGCATCCGTTAGCAACCAATCACTCCTCTTTTCCCACCCACCCCTAGGCACCCACCAACAATCTATATCTGTCTCTTTGAATTTGCCTATTCTGAACACTTCATATAAGTGGAATCGTATTTATAACTGGCTCCTCTCACACAGTGTCATGTGTTCAAGGTTCATCCTTGTTGCAGGAGTCTCATTCCTGCAAATCCATTCCACAGCAATAAAAGCACCTGTGCCTCAGGACATATGTACGAGGATGTTTATGGCAGAAATGTTCGCGACAGTAAAAAGAAAGAAAAAAGGAAAACTGGCAGTGTCACGGATGGTCATTAATCGGAACGGGGCCCGGAAGGTGACACCACTAGAAAAGAATGCACGAGCACCAGGCCACTTGAACTGAAGGGAATTCCCTGAGCAAGAAAAAGGACGATAGAGAAGGATGCACAAAATATTCAAATCCAATTTTTGATCTACAAACTCATTTTAAAATACTTTTTGGGATAAGTTTGTTTATTTTGAGAGGGAGAGAGAGAGCGCGCGCTAGTGGGAGAGAGGCAGAGAGAGAAACACAAGCAGACTCTGTGCTGTCCGCACAGAGCCTGACGTAGGGCTCAACCTCACAAATCGTGAGAGCGTGACCTGAGCCGAAATCAAGAGTCAGACGCTTAACCGACTAAGCTAACCAGGTGCCCCAATTTACAAACTTATTTCATTTATTTACATTTTCAAATGTCCGCTTGTTTTTGAAAGAGAGAGAGAGATTGAGGGCCAGAGCATGAGCAGGGGAAAGGCAGAGAGAGAGAGAGGGAGACAGAATCTGGAGCCGGCTCCAGGCCCTGAGCTGTCAGTGCAGAGCCTGACGTGGGGCTCGCGGAAGAACCACGACATGAACCGCGAGATCATGACCTGAGTCAAAGTTGGAGCTGCCCAGGGGCCCCTATACAAATTCACTGTATGAACACTCCTCCCTATTTAGGCCTTATACCTGAATCTGAGAAGACCTGAACTGGATTCAAAGACGGCAGAGGTGAAGCTCTTTAGTATTGCTCAGTCCTACTCACAAGCTCCACCGAGTGTAAAAAGTTGCGAGAACAGCACAAAGAGTGCATCAGAGAGAGGGAGGTTCCAGGGATTGCCTTCTGTTCCTCCTACAGAAGGCCCCAGCCAGAGGAGGCTGCCCTAAACAGAGGCCTCCTGGGCTTTACCATCCACCCCCACAAAGGCCTGGCCAGCATCTGATGATGTCACATGTCACCCAGCAATTCAGGTGCTCTGCGAACCCGGCCGGCCAAGCCCACCATCCACGACTCATCCACACCGAGCGACTCCCCTTTGCGGTGCCCGAGTCTCAGGTCCTATGGCTTCCCAGCATCTGTGTCTGCATTTACATGATCCAGGGCTTTACCATTCAGGTCCACATGGGAGCTTTCCGTGGACAGGCCTGGCTATGGCTTCTTACAGTGTGTGTAGATGGGGAATGGTAAGGACGGACACGTAGTGGGTTGTAATCATGCACTACGGGAGTGCGTAGGTAGGGGGTAGGGGCCATGTGGTGAAGGGAAGACCAGAGAGGGAAGCGGGGGGCCAATAATAAATGGAAAAGCAAAGCAGAGTAGAACCACATACAATTGCATTTATGCATCTGGAGAAACTTTTGCATATGCCAAGGCATATAAAAAGAAATTAAATTTAAAAATTAAAAAGACAAAGAGAATATCCACGCTACTTAGCTGATTAAAAAAAAATCAAAACAAAAAATGCCAGCTGCCTGACTGCACGAAGGACTGAATTCTTCCCTCCCTTCTTCCAGATCTTACCTCAGGGAAGGGTTTTGTGCAGAGGACTGTGAGCTCACAAGCTGCCGTTTGCTTCATGTGTTCCCTTAACACAGCTTCCTGGAACACATTAGCCGCTTTCCTACAAAAGTCTACAATGAATAATTGAAATTAAACATTCCTGGTCAAAATAAATCAACACTGAATGACACATTGCCCTGATTTTTCCTGTTTCTCACATCGTTCCTAATCCACCAAATGTGGTAATTTAAATTAAATTGAATTTCCTTGTCTTCTTGCTGAATTTGCCAGGTTCCACTAAACTGACCATCAGGTGAAAGCAGCAAATGAACTACAGTGAAATCCTGAGCCAGAGACCTGACTGACATGTGTGTGTATGAGGAAGGGTTGTTCTGAGGCTTCTTGATTAGCTGACACAAGGTGACAGATCATAGACTCGAATGAGTGGCTCAAAAACCATCCATGAGTGGATAATATCATTGAGAACCCTGGATTTCCAACATTCTTCTCTTGCACTCTCACGTGTTGACTTTCCATCCTAGATTTGTTACCTCATTATCATGAGTGAATGGTGGCCTCATGGGGTGCCTGGTCGGTTAAGTGTCCAACTTTTGATTTCAGCTCAAGTCATGATGCCGTGGTTTGTGAGATTGAGCCCCACATCGGGCTCTGTGCTGACAGTGTGGAGCCTGCTTGGGATTCTCTCTCTCCCTTTCTCTCTGCCTCTCCCCTGTCATGCTGTCTCTCAAAAAAAAAAAAAAAAAAAAAAAGAAAAGAAAAGAAAAAGAAAAAAAGGTGGCCTCACAAAAGATATGTCCACCTAGAACCTGTGACTGTGACCTCATTTGGACCAAGGGTCTTTGTAGACATAATTAATCTCAAGATGCCTCACAAAAGAGCGATCAACCCAGAACCTGTGACTTTGACCTCATTTGGACCAAGAGTCTTTGTAGATATAATTAATCTCAAGACAAGATTATCCTGAATTAGGATGGACCCTAAATCCTATGACAAGTGTCTTTAGAAGAGAAAGGGAGGAAAAATACCAAGAAGGAGCTGTGAAGACAGAGGCACAGAATGACAAATTCTCACTCAGAGGTTCTGGAAGAGACCAACCTTGCCGGTGTCTTGACTTCAGACTTCTGGCCTCCAAACTGACGAGAAAATAAATTTCTGTTGTTTTAAGTCACTGAGTTTGTGGTCATTTGTTACAGCACTTCTAGAAAACTAATACACTTCTGGTCTAAATATGGCTGCTGCCTCACAAGCATCACATCCTCACACCCTTTTATTCACAGTGGAAAGAAAGAGAGCAGGGACGGGAAGGAATTTTATTTTTCATTAGCAGAATTCTACTCCCCTTATTTCTTATTAAAAAATAAGAAAATTTTGGAAAACGAGTATTTGTCAGAAAGAAGCAACAAGAGTTTGAAAATGTGGGGGATGACAGTGGACAGTGAGGAGGGCCTTTTTAGTGGTCAAAAATGGTTACTGTCATTTAATGAGTGGGGACCAGCTATCCTAAAAGTCTTGTAATGTGTCCTCTATTGAGACATATTAGGGATCAATTATGAGCTATCCCTGCAGGCTGGATCCTGGTTGCCCTGTTAACAAGAAACCAGGTGGGGGGCGGTGGGGGGGGAGGGGACAGGAGAAGTGGCAGACCGGCAGGCAACTAACAATGCCTGTCACACATGGGAATGACTCACTGTGATATAAAGCTATGGCACAGAAACTGACTTGGATGGTAGCAGGTGCTCTTGGTTTTGTTGGTGTGTGGCCAGATTCATTCATTCATTCACCCACTCATTCACTGATTCAATGAGCACAACTCAAATAGACTTAAGCCAAAAAAAAAAAAAAAAAAAGTATTATTAGTACATAAAACCAAAGTCCAGAAGAAATTTGGGGGAATCTGCAGGGGCTCCAGTGCTGTCATTAGGACCTGGTCTCTCTCTACGTGGGTCCTTTGACTGCTTTCTCTGTGTTGATTTCATTTAAATAAGCTCCTCTCATTCAGAGGTGAAATGGCTAAGAGTTATTCCAGGTTCACATTCCAGTCAAAAACATCCCCCCCACCCTGCCCCACCTGCTCCAGGAAAGAGAGATCCTTTTTACAAGTGTTCCATTAAACCTCCCGACACTAAGTGTCATTGGGCCATCTGGACCAAGTGCTCACTCCTGTGCCATCTCTGTGCCTGAGGGTAGATTACACAGCCAGTTGAGGTTGGATTGCAGGTGGCCCATGTTGCAAAGGGGAAGGGACATTGCGAGGGGGCTCATGGATTTAGCCACTCCAAACATATGCACTCAGAGTGGGGAATTGGTTTCCCAGGGAAAATCAGATTAAAAAAAAAAAATTAATGAATTTAGAGCAAGCAAATGTGACAAATGCCTGCTGCACTCCAAGTCTGTGAAATGAATGTCATCGTACATGAGCATAAGATAGATGTGTATGGTCCAGTGCAAATTCATCATTACTCTTGATGGGAGGAGGGCAATTTAGAGTACAGGAAGGGCCTTCTAAAGGGGGAGGGGGTCAGTAGCATCATCTAGACGGATAGTAATAATTGAGTTCCACAAAGGGAAAGCTGAGGATGCTATAGGTAACTATACTGGCAAAATTACGTTAAATTAGGATTTGTAATACTTAATCTATCAGGTGTAATATTGGACATTGATCAGACCATCTGGTTTGATGTTTAGAGAGCATTCCAAACATCAAAAATATCAAAATGAGGTCCAAGATCCCCTTCTATTTAACTACTATGTTTGGTCATACAGACGACACAGCTCATTTGTGGAAAATGATGTGAGGTATGAGTGTTTGGGAAGATTTTCAAGGTGACGCTTTGGTTTCCACTTAGATAAGGAGGTTAACCTATGGCTAAATATGCATTAACCTTACCAGATGAAGAGGAGGAAGAAGAAGGAGAAAAAGAAGTCCGAAAGAAAGAAAGAAAGGAAGAAAGAAAGAAAGAAAGAAAGAAAGAAAGAAAGAAAAAGAAGTCCTGTAAAGTCGCTAGTAGCCACATGGACCCATGGGCAGGTCACCAAGCAACAGCATTAACTAGCACTGCTACTCATGATTTCAGAGTACAAGCCAATTGCTGAAATGATTCGGTCCCATCAATGGAAATGGTCTTCTCTGTATAGTTCTGTATTATGTGACCATCTCACACCAAGATCCCAAACGTTGGCCCTTGAGTACAACCGGAATACGAAAACCTCCCTGCGTTCTGTTAAGCCAGCTCTAGGCACTGGCACAGAAGGCTGTTGTTCACAATGACGTGACTTGGTCTCATTCTGGGGTTGGATCCGCGGCAAAATTCTGTCTTGCCCTCAAAGATGACCCATGTAAGACAGGTTAAGGACTATAGAACACTCCAGCCTGGTCTCCCAGAAGTGGCATGGTGGTGGGAGCACCGTGTCAGATCTGTGTTCTTTGGAGGGCAAGTTGCAGAACTTCAAGTTCTCTGCCTCTGGTTGCCTCCTCAGACATGCAATTCAGTGCCAAGTACGTGCGTTTAGTTACTGCCCGTTTGGACGGTGAAACATCAAGTGCATTTCTGACATTCTTTCTCCTTCTGTGATTCCCTAAAACTTAGGGACGCGTAATCTGCCTGGAAATGCTCAGTCTTCCAGGTGTCAAAACAGCACGTGCGTGGGCTGGGCACCCAGGTGTTTGGAGAGCTGTGATACTGCAAAGCACTTCGCAGAGTTCTGCATTCTCAGACGGTCATGTTTTTCTCCGCTTTTTACTACATACCGATTACTAAAAAGGTATATAGACTGGGCATGAAAATGTCTTAGAAAATATTACAAATGAAAGTCATGCATAAATACATTCTTCTGCTTGAATGTCAAAGTAACAATTACCATAACTAGCATATTCTGTTGGAGACACTGCTAAGCACTTTATATGGAGCATCTCACGTACCCCTCACAATATCTCAGTGAGGTACCTACCTAGTATTCCCATTTTATAGATACAGAGAATGAGGCTAAAGAGGTCAAATAACTTGCCCAAGGTCACACAGTAAGTGACAACACTGGGATTTGAACCCAGGAAGATTGACTTTTCATTACTTTCCTTTCTAATCCTCACCATGTATAAGGTTGTACTTGGCATATTAGTTTTGACAAAGAATATATTCCTTTACAGGGGTGCATGGGTGGCCCAGTCGGTTAAGCATCCAACTCTGGCTCACAGTTTGTGAGTTCAAGCCCTGCGTCGGGCTCTGTGTTGACAGCTCAGGGCCTGGGACCTGCTTCAGATTCTGTGTCTCCCTCTCTCTCTGTGCCTCCCTCACTCGTGCTTTCTCTCTCAAAAACAAATAAACATTAAAAAACTTTTTTTTTAAATAATATATTCCTTTACAGTAAGATCAGGGCGACTTCATACTGCCTATTTCCAATAATCACAGGAAATCCCTAATTTCCACATACTTCAGGTTTCCGGAACTTGGAAGATTGAGAACAGTGCAGGATGGAGGCAAACAGAACTCATCAGCCCAGCCCAGTCAGAGTCTGCCCCTAGTACCCAGGAGCAACTCTGTCACAAGCTCATCTTAGGTTTCTGGCACTAAGGAGCATTCCAGACAGAGCAACAGGGGATGAAAAGGTGACAGGAGCATTAATTATCTCCAGGCTTAGCCAGTTGGGGGCTGTCAGACACCCTTTCCTATCTAGACCAGGGTCAAAAGTTCTCCTACTAATAATAGCTGGGCCAGGCCAGCTTTGCTGCTTCAAAGGTTTATCAAAGCTCACACAACAGTTCTGGGGTGGCCAAAGCGCTCTCGGAGGGGTCAGCAAAGAGTCAAGAAATGGCGCCTGTGTTTCTTTAAAACTTATTCAAGTAGGTGCCCTCCCTGCCCACCACCTACCTAGCTGGGTTCAAAGTTTGGTCCTTCCTGTAACACGGATGTGGGTGGAAGAACTGGGAGGATTGTTCCAGTTCACTGATCTTTCCGGAAGCAGTGGGCGGGCTGAACCACAAGGTGATTGACAGGCCCCAGGAGTCCAAGAAGGCACTGCATCCTGTCTGATACCAGGACCCCCGGACCCTCTGAGACAGGAGTGAGACTCTGTTTTTCCTGTCAGTAACAACGCTGTCTCTTTGATAATTAACAGTTGTTCTAGTAGCTAAAGAAAAAACACTGCTAGCGAAAAAAAATATGCAAAATTTCCTGCAACAATTGAAGCTTTCTGTGAACAGAAGTTGTAGCCGGTGGTCCAAGTCTCCAGGCTAACAGGAAGTACCTGTTCTCACCCCTCTCCTCCAAAATAATCCCTGAGGCTCCCAGGCCTGACATCCAGCTGAAGTGTCTGCATATAAACCTCACACAGTGTTCTGACAAGGGGCTGGCTTGGGCTGGTGACAGGAGAATGGTGCGTCCCAAGCTGTCCACATTACCAGGTTTACTTTTTCTTGAGAGAAGGGAGGTAAAATACACATAACAGAATGTATCATTTTAAGCACTTTTGAGGGTACAATTCAGTGACATTACACACATTCACATTGTTGTGCCTCCATCACCACCATCCATCTCCAGAAGTTTCTCATTTCCTGAACTGAAACTGTTCCCATTAAACAATAGCTCCAATCTCCCTGCTGCCCCCTTCCCCCTCCCCCGAACCTCTAGTCTACTTTCTTTCTTTTTTTTTTTTAATGTTTATTTATTTTCTCTGAGGGGCAAAGAGTGAGGAGAAAGAGAGAATCCCAAGCAGGCTCCATGCTGTCAGCGCAGATCCCGATGTGGGGCTCGATCCTAGGAACCGTGAGATCATGACTTAAGCTGAAATCAAGAGTCTGACACTGAACAGACTGAGCCACCCAGGAGCCCGTTTTACTTTCTGTATCTACGAATTTAACTACTCTAGGTGCCTCATATTAGTGGGATCATGCGGTATTTATTCTTTGTAACTAGCCTATTTCATTTAGCATGATGGATTCAAGGTTTATCCATTTTGTAGCATATGTCAGAATTTCCTCTCTTTTTTTAAGGCTACTATTCCATCGTATGGATATACCGGTTTTCATTTATCTGTTCATCCATTCATGGACATTTGGGTTGTTTCCACCTTTTGGCTATTGTTATAATGCTGCTATGAATGTGGGGGTACAAATATCTGTTCAAGTCCTGCTTTAAATTCCTTTCGGTATATACCCAGAAGTGGATCAGGTTTACTTTTTAAAATTAAGTGTTATTGACTCAGACAGCTTGTAGTGTATGCTCATCCCTGGACTTTGCACTTCCTCTCTAGAAGAAGAAATAAAGCTAGTATATAAATAGCAGCCTCACACAGCAAAGTGTGGCATAAGCATCTGTGATATTGTAATTTAGAATAAGAAACATATATTTCGTCTTCCATCCTGGAACTAGCTCCTAAAACCTTTTTAATTTCCTAAGTGATATGAGCTAAGGAGGCATCTCTTTTTCCTGGTTCCTGATGTAGCTGCAGAGACGTAAAGGCGAAATGGATTGTTATGTTGTTATTCATAACAAACCCCTTTCAACCACACCCTATGTTAAGGAGGTGACTTTCGGAAAGCTGCTAGTAAGTAACCTAAGGATGGGGGCTGGTTGCCAGGGGCAACAGTCTTGATTAGAGGATTGGATGGGGGAGCCTGAGTGGCTTATTTGGTTGAGTGTCTGACTTCGGCTCAGGGCATGATCTCATGTTTCACGGGTTCGAGCCCCATGACGGGCTCTGTGCTGACAGCTCAGAGCCTGGAGCCTGCTTCGGAGTCTGTCTCTCTCTCTCTCTGCGGCTCGTGCTCTCTCTCTCTCAAAAAATAAAAAAATAAATATTAAAAAAAAAAAAAGAGGGTTGGAGCGTCAGAAGTGAAGCAGGTTGCAGTAGAGCATTGAGTATAGAGGAGACGCACAAGAGTGGTTTTCCTTCAGAGTCTGAGCGGGATCGATCAAGTATGGAAGGGAGAGCAGAGGGGTGAAACTCCGTGGCCAGACTGTGAGCACTGAAGAACAGGGACTGCTCGTTTCCAGCGGCTCATCCAGCCCCGCACACAGTGGGGCATCAGCGGGTGTCTGTCGACTGAATGTATGACTGAGGGAGTGAAATGACATTTTGTGGGGCCGTAAAAGGACAACTTTTATCAAGGACAGGGCACTGTGGGGGGAAGAGGTGGGGAGCATTGCAAGGTTTGGGTGTGGGAGGAAGACATCATCAGGAAAGATACCGCCTAAGCCAAGGTAGAGACAGAAAGCCCAAGGCATAGTCTGGAAGGAGGGGCCGTGACTTAGATAGTCCCTAAGAGATACGCATTGGCAGGGAGAGGCCCAAGGGATGCTCTCCTCTCTGGTTCAGCTGGACATATGGCCCCTGATGTGAGCTGAATTATGTGCTCCCCGGATTCCCATGTTGAAGTCCTAACTCCCAGTCCCTCAGCATGTGACTGAGAGCCTTTACGGAGTGATTAGATGAAAACGAGGCCCTCAGGTTAGGCCCTAGTCCCGTAGGACTGGTGTTGTTTTAAGAGGAAATTTGGAGACAGACGCACAGAGGAAAGACCACGTGAAGACACAGCAGGAGGATGGCCATCTGCAAGCCAAGGACAGAGGCCTCAGGAGAACCCAAACATGCTGACACCTTGATCTTGGACTTCCAGCCCCCAGAAGTGAGAGAAAAGAAACTTCCATGGTCTAAGCCCCCCAGCCTATGAGAGCCTCAGCAAACTAACACCAAATCCCTGTGGTTAACAGGCTGCCGAGGACATAGCATGTGCAACTTTCAGATCATGTGCTTACGAAGCGAGGACCTCGTGCTTCCCTTTCGTCTCTCCTTCTCGTGGGCTGTGGATTGGGGCTGAGCCATGTTTGTGCAGGGAAGGCAGCATTCTGGAGGAGCCTGCAGGGCAGGATGGGGGGGAGCCTGGGTCTCTGACACGATCAAGCCCCCCACGCCAACCCCGGAGGGTCGGCCAGAACTGTTCTGTGAGGAAAGTAAACTTCAGCCCCCTGTTGCAGCCACCTAGCCTTTGTCCTAAATATCACAGCAGGCAGGCTACTCGAGTTCTAGCCTATAACTAGGACCTGAAGAGTAAGGCCAGTGGGACAGACTGGTAGATGGAAGGTAGATGGAAGGAAGTCTGCCATGGAAAGGGTCCCAACTGACAGCATGAAGTGAAGGAGTCCCAGAGTGCCTTGAAGCATGCATTAGCAGAAAGAGGGGAGGGCACCCTGCTTTTCAGGTCACTGCCCTCATCTCCCCTCGATTTTTCCTTGAGTTTTGCCCTCTGTCCCTCTAATCTCTTCCCTCTTCCAACCCCTGCTCAACTCTCCAAATATTCCTTGTCACTCCTCATTTTTCTCCTGCAGTCTTCTGATAAGAGAGCCCGTGGAATAGAGGGGACCATCTGTGCCTAGGGCCTTGCCAGCTCAAGGTTATTCTGTGGGACAAGCCAGGCAACCGAGAAACTGGAGGACACTTTCTCAATTACAAGACCCCTCAAGAAGCTCAAGTTCATTCAAGTAAGAAGAAAGTATTGAGCACTTACTCTGCATGCCCCTTGGTAGGTCCTTTGGGGTGACTGATGATGGGACGGTATACTAAGGTATAAACAGGAGGACTTTGACATTTCTTAAATGACTATAATATGCTAGATGCTTTATAAAAACGTGCTTCCTCATTTAAATCTCATAACTATCCTGCATTTTCTTTTTTTTTTTTTCCAACGTTTATTTATTTTTTTGGGACAGAGAGAGACAGAGCATGAACGGGGGAGGGGCAGAGAGAGAGGGAGACACAGAATGGGAAACAGGCTCCAGGCTCTGAGCCATCAGCCCAGAGCCTGACGCGGGGCTCGAACTCACGGACCGCGAGATCGTGACCTGGCTGAAGTCGGACGCTTAACCGACTGCACCACCCAGGCGCCCCTCTATCCTGCATTTTCAAGATGAAGTGGATAATTTCAATTTCTGAATAATTTATTGATCATTCATAAATTGCTCTTATCAGTGATCCTCTATTTTTCTATATAGACAAAGACCAGAGTTCATAGTGGTAAAGTGTTTCGTCAATGATAACGGTAAACGTAGACTCAAATGAAAGAGCTAGCTTGCCCCGTAACAGCTGTGCGACCTTGACAAGTTCCTTATCCTTTCTGATTGAATTTCCTCATCCACACTCATGTTAACAGGAACTTCACCACGCAGGGGTGTTGAGAGAATTGAAAGAGAAATGGCATGTAAAGTTCAGAACCTGGCATTACACTATTCAATAAGTCTCACTTTGGGAAAAAGTCCCCCAAAAGCTTAGCTAAATGACAGAACTAAAGGGGCTACTACCTTAAGGATGAGAGAAAACTGTAGTCCTTAAAGTGGCCACATTTTACTACAGAAAGCAACCTGGTGAACTCTAACACCGAGAGATGATGCTGATAGTGATAAGGAGGCTGATGGTGAGGTAGATGATGATGAGAAAGGTGATGGTGAGGAGGAAGGCAATGGTGAGGAGGATGGGGATAGTGAGGAGGATGGGGATGGGGATAGTAGGCATTTATTTTATTACATCCCAGTGTCAGGCACTGTACTGCTAAACTCTACACAAATTATCTTACTTAACCTACAAGTTGGCCCTCGTATCCTCATCTTGCCAGTCAGGAAACGGAGTTTTTCAGAAATTGGGAAGCTTGCCATGTTGCAAATAGTGGAGCCTGAGGGGAGCCCAGGCAGAGAACCACTCTGGTTTGTTTTCCATCCTTTCCAAATCACTGCAGTCAGCATTGGTGCGATTTTCCCAATGGTACAACAAACCGTCTAAACCTTTCTAGAATATGGAAGCTTCACTTTTTGCGTTTTCATTCTTTTCTTTCATTTTACTTTCTAGAACCTTTCCAGAGACTGCCCCCCTCCCTTTATTAAGCACTAGAAAAACTCTTAAAACTAGAGTTTTGTATTGAGAGAACTTCAACTGGAGACGCTTGCCCCAGACACAACAAAATTCTTACACAAATGTATTTTGGACACAAGATTCAAGACCCCAATTGGTTTTCCTCCAGACTAACATCTTTCTTAAATCTGGTTATTTTCCTTTTAAAGAAGTGCTCTAGTTTTGATAATAACTTTTTTTAAAACTTGCAGCAGGGGGTGGGCAGGTGGTGGTCAGAGAATAGAGTCCTGATTGCACTGTACATTTACTAGGCCTCCTAATCCAGATTCTGTATTAAAATGGATTTGAGGGTGACTAGGGTTAATCACAGTAGCTTTCTGAGTCTGAACAGAGAGATATCGTTTAAGATTCTAGAATGCATGAGAAGTACAAAGTTACCCAGGCTCACAGTTTGCCAGAAAACCAGGATGGAAAATAATCAGGGGGCAAGGTATCCAGAAAAAAACCCAAAAGGCACCAGCCAGGCCAGCTACAGACAATTACAGAGCACAGGAGAATCCAGCCCAAATGAGCCTCCAGCCGGGCAAAACATCTCACCTCATGGGGTGCTGAAAATCCAAGGAAGGAGGAGGCTGGCTGGCAAGGGGGCTTGCCTGATGGAAGGTGGGCAACCCAATGCAGAGCAAGTGCTTCCCCAACTCCCAACGTCAGCCTTGTTCACCGGTGTGCACCCTCCCCTTCCCCGTCTAAAGCTACCTATGGGTAGTCCCCATGGAACAGGCAACATTCTCCAGGCTGCATTTCACCTCGTTCTTCCCCAAAGTTTTGGGCTACAGCAGCGTGTCTCCAAACCTGGTGAGAAGACACCCCCCCTCCCCCCCCCTCCCCAGGATAATCACGTGAGATGCTTGGTGCCCCTTCCAGCCTTGCAAAGTCAGAATCTTGGGGCTGGGGCTCAGGAATTAGCCCTTTGAACAAGCTCTCTAGGGATTTAGATCCAAACGCAAGGGTAAGAACCACTAAACTGTAAGCAGTTTGAAAACAGGAGCGGTGTATTGTCCACTGTGGTTTTCTTGGAGCCTGGCACAGGGTCTGTGACTGGTGAGTGATCGGCAAGTATTTAGCAGACGGTTGAATGAACACCGGGAGCTATGTCACCACCATTTGGGGTGGGGGTCAGCTCACGGAAGGGTCTCCTGGTGGGCTCAGGCCTGCCTAGGCCAGGGCAAGGCCTCCTGGACTCTTGCTTGGGGACTGGCATCCCTGCCCCTCTTGCCTTCCTTTGCCCTGCCCTGTGGCTCAGCCACGTCTGAGCAGCCCCAGCCCTGGCCCAGGGCCCAGCAAGGCCACCCTGCAGTCAGACGCTTCTGTCTCCAACAAACTGCCAGGCCAACCAAGTCGGGCTCTCAGGATTGGAATTTGACAGAACAGGAACCGACCTCAGACTTGGAGACAGCCACACCACCCTGAGCCTAGAGGGTGGTGCTGGGGTCAGCCTGAAGAGAGGCCGCAGGAACTCTTGGCAGTTTAACCCCATGAAACCACACAGAGCCGCCCTCCAGCCTTCCCTGGAGTGAGGTTTGCCCTTCCTGGACCAGGTCTAGTTTGTTAAAGCAGTACAGCAACCCCCCCCCCCACCCCGCCCCATTTGCTCTCCCCCAGAACACTGAGTTCTGAACTTTCTAAGTTGATGCAATTATCTGATGTGGTCACGCTGCCTCATTTTGCAGAGCACTGTTAGCTTGCAGCGCGCTTTCATTTCTGTTATTTCTATTATCTCAGTTTGTCCTCCAGGAAGTACGGGGGTGGGGGAGACGGGGTGGGGGGGGGGTGGGGGGGGGTGGGGGGGGGTGGGGGGGGTGGGGGGGGCGAATATCTGACAGTACAAAGAGGTGGAGCCAAGAGCTCACAGTCACAGACCTGCTGAGTGGCAGAGCCAGCGTGGGGACTAAGGTCTGAGTCTTTGCTCAGAGCTCAGCCAGCAGACCTGGGGAGGCAGCTGGCCACCTGCTTCTCCAACATGGCTATGATGAACTCACCCTGGGGAGTGTCTATGCAGCTCTCCAGACCCTCCTCTGAGCATTAAGCAGGTTCAGTTCCCCTAGAAATCTGCATTTGAATCCGCACCTCCAACTGAAGCGAACATAGCAAGAGGCCTTTTAACACACTTCATGGAGATCTCACTGGTTTATGTGGTTTGACAAAAATGAATGATTTGACTGGTGAGAATTTGAAAGCCCTTTGAAAGGAAAATTGTGCCTGCAACCCTCAAGCCCTTGCCTCAAGCTACATTGGAGGCCCTGTCAGAGTGATTAACCCACCAAAGGAAGATAAATATACCCTAAAGCCCTTAGTCCACTCTCGGGTACTTTGGCAACGCCCAAAAAGTGTCGGTTTCTTTCTTCCTTCTCTTCAATGCCAGTAACTTTTGGCTGTATACTCTTAGGCTAATTTTGAATTTTGTCCCACTTTTGCTTGTAGCTGTTTGGGTTTTTTTGTCTTTTTCACCACCATTAATTATCACTTTTTTTTTTCTCCTGTCTCTCAAACTCCTGAAAGCTTGACCTTTTCTTTCTCACAAAGGCTCCGTGGTTGAAAAATGTCTTGGGGCTCACAGTGGAGCCATCATTTATTTCCACCTGCGCCCCACTTGGGTATCAACACCCTTCCCACAGTCAGACCTCGGGTCTAGAGCCGGCGCCGCACCCCGCAAAGAAGCCACCTGTGGTATTTATGTATATTTACTGTGTTTCCTGGGGTGGGTGCAGAAGGGTGCCTCCAGGCCAGCAGGCCTCCGCCTACGTAAGAGCCTCCTCTGGGGGAAATTGACTAGTTGAGCGTTACAGACAATGAAGACCGTGGGGGCGTCTGGGTGGCTCAGTCCGTGTCAGGCTTCGGCTCAGGACCTGATCTCATAGTTCATGTGTTCAGGCCCCACGTCAGGCTCTGTGCGACAGCTCAGCGCCTGGAGCCTGCTTGGGATTCTATGTCTCCCTCTCTCTCTGCCCCTCCCCGCCTCTTAAAAATAAACATTAAAAGAAAAATAAGTGGCGCCTGGGTGGTTCAGGCGGTTAAGCGTCCGACTTCAGCTTAGGCCATGATCTCACGGCCTGTGAGTTCGAGCCCCGCGTCGGGCTCTGTGCTGACAGCTCAGAGCCTGGAGCCTGCTTTGGGTTCTGTGTCTCCCCCTCTCTCTGCCCCTCCCCTTCTCATGCTTTGTCTCTCTCTGTCTCTTAATAATAAATAAATGTTAAAAAAAACATTTTTTTAAAAAGAAAAGAAAATGAAGACTGTGTCTCCTAAGGTCTTGCAGACTTACAGATGCTGGTGTGTCTGAGGTTTTGATGAAAGTCTGCTGTCATTTTTTTCCAAGTGAGGGCTAGTGTACTCCTCAAGGGCTTGTTACTAAGATGTTTCACCTACTGTTTCTCTTTTGCTCAGTTCTAGTCTCTTGAAAATCTTTGCATTACTTGTTTGCTAATTATAAAAATGCGTGCTCATTCAGAAAATTTGGAAATCCCGGAAAGGTATAAAATAGAAAAAACTCACAAAGCTCCCTCCACCCAGACTCCCTCTATTAACATTCTGCTGTATATAGTTCCGTTTTTATGTCTGTTGAATTTTGAATAATGTATTTGGGATCACACTATTTTATTTTTTTAACTAAAAAAATTTTTTTTAATGTTTATTTTTGAGAGAGAGAGAGAGAAAGAGAGGGAGAGAGAGAATGGAGGAGGGACACACAGAGAAAGAGACACAGAATTCGAAGCAGGCTCCAGGCTCTGAGCTGTCAGCACAGAGCCTGACGTGGGCCTCGAACTCACGAACTGTGAGATCATACCTGAGCCAAAGTTGGACACTTAACCGACTGAGCCACCCAGGTGCCCCTGGATCACACTATTTTATAACTCAAGTTTTTTTTTGCTTTTTTTACTTAAAGATCATGATACTTCCTTGGGTCATTATATTTTCTTCCAAAGCATGATTTTTTTGTAAAGACTCCCATGGAATGGAATTGTTTGTGCCACAGTGTACTTACTAATCCTTAGGGAACACTGTAATGGATGTTCATCATTCTTGTGGTACTTAGTACTTAGTAGACTTTGTATCTGAACCCTTTCCTATGTTTAGAGACTCCCCTCCCAGTGAGACAGAACCTGCCTCCCACAAGGGAAGTTGTAAATAATACTTTTCCAGGCTACCTTGCAGCAAGAATGTGGTCACGTATCCTAGGCCATGCCAATGAGATGAATTTGCCCCAGAAACTGGAGTATGAAGAAGCAGAGGGATCACAGGCCTGCAGTCAGGTAAAGGTGAGGCAGGATGACAGCTCCATCAGGTTCCAGAAGCTTCTAGAACCCTGTCATTTAGCAGCTGTGGTGCTGACAGCATTAGCTGCAGTGTTTGTGCCCAGGAATGTCAGCAGAGCGTCTTCATTAGACATACTGTGGCTTATTCTGACTGTTTTTTCTGACACCCTCCATGTCTGATTTCCTGCTTTTCCTGGAGATTCTGTGAGCTATCCACTGCCCTTTAATAAATTCCTGGGTTTTTTGCTTTTTTTTGTTTTTTTGCTTAAAAGAGTCAGATTTGGTTTTTGTTGTTTGTAACAAAGATCCCTGCCTAATTTAACCAAAAAAACCCCCAAAAAACAAAACAAACAAACAAAAAAACCCATACACGTCTTTGTTACAAGCAATAAAAACTAAGTATGGCTCTTTTAAGAAAAAAAAAAGGAATTCATATATATATATTATATATGTATTAATATATAGTTTCAACATTTGCCATTTTATTTATTTTAATTTTTTTTAAGTTTATCTATTTATTTTTGAGAGGGAAAGAGGGAGTGTGGGAGGGACAGAGAATCAGTGGAGAGCCTGATGCAGGGCTCGAACTCACGAACTGTGAGATCATGCCCTGAGCCAAAATCAAGAGTAGGTCACTTAACTGACTGAGCCACCCAGGTGCTGCTCAACATTTGCCATTTTAAAAAATGTTGGGGCTGACATCCCTAGACACAGCTTTCTACATATCTGTCCATTTCCATTGGTTAAATTCTAGAACTGAATTCCTGAATTTAAAGTATAAACATTTCCCGGGCTCTTGATAAATGTTGCCAAATTATGCTCCAGAAAACTAGGAATTTTTAATGTCCCATTTTTGCAGTTCTCTGGGGGTGCTTTTTTCTAGCGGTGATATTTCTTTGTAGTGTTTATCATTTTCCCAGTTTTCATTCATTCCCTCAACAAACACAAACATCGAATGTGTCAGGCACTATCCAAGGCCTTTAAAAATAAATGTGTATTCAACTAAGTAGTATGCAGTTAAAAAGACTGTAGTAGAGTTATCAAGCCTCAATCAACAGCACCCCTCTTCCCAGCCTGATGCTAAACCAAATGAGAAATACAACAAAAAGAATAAGGTGTTTAGGGTCAAAAATATCACCTTTGTTAAGCTAATATTGAAAAATCTGGCTTACGTCCGCAGGCAAATCAGCTTCCTAATTCTGAAGCCCCAAACCAGGCAGGCTCGAGGACCGGAATATAACTTGCAGTCCTTATTAGAAACTAGCACCCAAGAAAAAGGAAACAGGAAAAGTCTGGGTTCTACCTTCCAAAATTACCAACCTGGTTTGTCTTGTCTCCCTCCAGCCAGTAAGTGATAGAAGGTTACCAGGAGTGCCTAGGCCGAGGGAACACTCTCCCATGGAAGGAAGCAACTGCAATGAGGAATAAGTATTTTCCCCTGACAAGAGGTATAACGAGAGGAGGGAGAGACTGCCTAGGAGGGTGGGGAAGAATTTGCAATGGGCCCAGGTAATCTAGGACGCGAGGGCCTTGAAGGATTTCACCTGAAGGACAAGCTGTGAAACCAGCTCTGTTAGCTCATACAAGCACCTGGAACAGACCTTGAAACTTGCGAATCAAGGAGAAAATGTCTGATGGCAGATCAGCCAGTGTTTGCCACCGGCAAGGGGACTAGATAAGAGAGATGTCAGTATGTAACTGGTTCTGCCTAAGGGAGAGTCATTCCTTCCCCTGGGAGCCTAGGCTTTCTGGTCCTGGACAAGGACCCTCCCCTCTGTTCCCTAAACCAGTTTCCTAGTTGTTCTGGGCACAGATCAATTACAGTTTCCAGTGTCTCTCATAATTAGGTACATCCATGTGACTAATTTCTGGCCAGTGGAAAGTGAGCACAAGAGGTGAAACATATCCAGGTGTGCCCTGTAGTGTGGGATGCAGTATCTCCCCCGAAATTCATGTCTACCCAGAACCTCCGATGTGACCAAAAGAAAGACTTTTTCTGTACCTACAGAATACTTCTGACCCCAAATATTGGGGAGGGGAGTTCCCTCATACCAAACAATTCTCCACTTCTCAGTGGACACCAATTGGCTACCCTCCAAGTTAACTCAATTGGGACACTAACTACCTGGAGTTAGCACAGACCCCACAGGTTAAGGGCTCAATCCTACATGACTGTCCCTACTTCAGACACTACTCTCAAGTCCTATGTTGTCACCTGTACTTCTGACCAATCAGGTGTACCTATACATTGGGGGAATCTCACAATCCTCTCCTCAGGTTGAGAATTTGTTAGAACAGCTCACAGAACTCAGGGAAATACTCACTTATATTTACTGGTTTATTATAAAGGATATAATAAAGGATACAGATGAACAGCTAGATGAAGAGGTACAGGGGGCGAAGTCCAGGAGGGTCCCGACTACAGGGCCTTCTGCCCCCTTGGAGGGGGAGCACAGTACCTTCCCAGCCCATGGAAAGTCCACCCACCTGGAAACCCTCCAAAGCCCATAGTTGAGGGATTGTTATGGAGGCTCATCACGTAGGCATGATTTATGATTAACTCATCTCCAGCCCCTCTCCGCTTCCTGGAGGATGGGGGTGGGTCTAAAAGTTCCAAGCTTCTAACCATGGCTCGGTCTTTCGGGTGACCAGCCCTCATCCTGAAGCTATCCAGGAGCTCACCAAGAGTCACCTCATTAAAACAAAAGATGCTCCCGTCACCCAGGAAACCCCTAGGGACTTAGGAGCTCTGTCAGGAACTAGGGTCAAAGACTGAATATTAGAACAAAAGATGTCCTAGCACCATTTTTTTTTTAAAAGGAAACATTTTTATTTTATTTATTTATTTATTTAACTTAATTTTTTATTTTTTAAAATTTACATCCAAATTAGTTAGCATATAGTGCACCAATGATTTCAGCAGTAGATTCCTTAGGGCCCCTTACCCATTTAGCCCATCCCCCCTCCCATAACCCCTCCAGTAACCCTCAGTTTGTTCTCCATAATTATGAGTCTCTTCTGTTTTGTCCCTCTTCCTGTTTTTATATTATTTTTGTTTCCCTTCCCTTATGTTCATCTGCTTTGTCTCTTAAAGTCCTCATATGAGTGAAGTCGTATGATTTTGTCTTTCTCTGACTAATTTCACTTAGCGTAATACCCTCCAGTTCCAGCCACGTAGCTGCAAATGGCAAGATTTCATTCTTTTTGATTGCCGAGTAATACTCCATCGTATATAAATGCCACATCTTCTTTGCCTATTCATCCATCAGTGGACATTTGGGCTCTTTCCATCCTTTGGCTATTGCCGATAGTGCTGCTATAAACATGGGGGTGCATGTGTCCCTTCAAAACAGCACACCTGTATCCCTTGGATAAATGCCTAGTAGTGCAATGGCTGGGTCCTAGGGTAGTTCTATTTTTAGTTTTTTGAGGAACCTCCATACTGTTTTCCAGAGTGGTTGCACCAGCTTGCATTCCCATGTCCTAACATCTTTATGACTCAGATTATAAGGGTTTTAGGAGCTCTGTGTTAGGTACTAAGGGGCAGAGGCCAAATATATATTTCTTTTTATGTCCCTGTGACCTTATTTGGAAGAAGGGTCCATAAGATCATCCTGGATTACCGTGGACCTTAAATCCAACAACAAGTGTCCATATAAGACAACAAAGGAGAAGTCACAGAGAGACACATAGGGGAGCAGTTCATGGGAATGGAGGCAGAGAATGGAGTGATACAGGTATAAGCCGAGGAATGCCCAGGATTGCCAGCAGCCACCCGAAACTGGGAGGGAGGCATGGAACAGGTTCTCCCTCAGAGCCTCCAGAAGGAATCAACTCTGCTGACACCTTGATTTCGGACGTGTGCTCCCCAGAACTGTGGGAGAATACGTTCTTGATATTTTAAGCCCCTAGGTTGGGGTGGTTTGTTACGGCAGCCCTAGGCAATGAGACGGGCCTTAAACCCCTCCCAATCAGTCTTCCCTGCTCTCCCCCTCTGGCCGGCTGGCATGGGGACAAGCCCCTGGTGATCTTGTTGAGGCTGCGGGGGCCACCAGATGGAATGAGCCTGGGTTCCTGCATCACTGTTCTGAGGGAGCAGGAATGCCTGTGGGGCAGAAGCCACTTGGGCTTCTGGATTTATCTGTTATCGGCACAGGTCACGATCTCACGGTTCATGAGACTGAACGCCACGTGGGGCTCTGCGCTGACAGCACAAAGCCTGCTTGGGATTCTCTCTCCCTCTCTCTGCCCCTCCCCTGCTCGTGTGTGCACGTTCTCTCTCTCCCAAATAAATAAGTAAACATTTAAAAATTCAGTGTTTTCCTCCCCATGTAACGTATTTCAGTGTCTCTCTCTTATACACACACACATGTTCCACCAGATCCTAAAAGCAAGACGTTATGTGGGTGGCTAGTTTCCAGTGGACTCCCCTGAGAGCAGGCTGCGTGCAAAGTTCTCCTGCCCAAGAATGAGCCCACGAAGACAGAGGTCACTGAGGGTAAGGATTGGAAGTGCCAGGTCCAAAGTCAGAAAAAAGGCTACTTCAGCCATACAGATAACATCACATCACCCTCAATTTGTGCTCCATGAATGTAAGACACCCTTGGACAAGATCCCAGCCAGTGGCGGAGTCAGCCTCCCAGCTACCGTGGAGATTTTAGGCTAGTGAGATTTCCCTGGAACCCAGAGTTTTGTTTCCTGTTTGTTTTTCCCTGTCTCTTTTCCTTTCCTCTCTTCCTTTTCTTGTCTGGCCTGAGAATGTTCTTGGAAGCCTGTGGTCCAGAGAAGTCATGGTGGGTCATTAGTGACGACGATAAACCCCTCACTTCAAGTAGGTGAGTTGAAGGAGAGTCCTGGGTAACTCGGTGGGGTTGACTCAATACCAAATACGTCCAGCTCAAAGCTCTGCCCAGGGAGTGAGATAAACATTGCATCAGACACCGAAGCTGCCCAGAGAAGGTGACGGGTCATGGACAGGTCAGGACAGGACAGGGTTTAGCCAGGGGCTGAGGAGCTTGGGAGAGTGGACACTCAGGAAGGAGAGAAGGTGGCGGGGAGCGCAGAGGATCCTAGGAACACTTTTATGGAAAAGATGGGGCTCAGCCCCAGCATGTTAAGAAGGTATGGTATCCGAGATGCCAAGGGGACACGGACCCACTGGAGAGAAACCCAGAACTGTTCCAATTCCATCCTTCTCAGCTCACGAGGCTTCAGCTCCGGATGCCCATCCTCCTCCTGGAGACTCCATGCTCCTTTACTCTGACCTGCTGCTTGCTGCTACAGTCCTGGTCCTAAACCTGGTCTGCCTCAGTTGTAATGCTCGGTTCCCCCTTTATCCCCTGAGACCCTCTGGGAGGGACATTTGGCCACTGCCCAGACTGGGCCTTTGGACTGAGCGTCTGCGGGCAATGCCCCACACCTCAGCTTCCCACGCCTCTTGATTGCATCAGGGGATGAGGCTTCAGAGTCTTTTCTCTAGGCGGGGCACAAAGAGAAGGGGATTTTTGATAAGCCCCATTCTTGGAAATAAACACGGAGGACAGAGGTTCAAATGGCCGCCTGGGACCACCTTGGGAGCAGGAAGGGAGCTCGGGGAGTCAGGAGCTGTAGACAAGGAACCGAGTGTGAATGCCTGTAGACATCACACCCAATACGGCTACAAACCACTCCAGGCCTCTAGGAAGGCAAGAAAGGTCACATTTGATCAATCGGATTCAATCCATTCCAGCTTCAACTTGCCAGCGTGGGGAAAAACCCGAAGTTGGTCCCTTCAGAGGCTCCCTTCCTCCACTCTACACAAGAAACCTCAGTGCTTCCTTAGTTCAGACAAAAATGTCTTCTATATAACATCTGTGCTAAGTACTGGCCCGTGAACTTGGCAGCTGCTCCTGTGAGGGGCCGCTCCTCTGAACGGTCACCCCTGCCAGGCTTTGCGTCGGGGCTCCAGGGTTTGGGACCTGTCTTGCCCACCATTCAGGACACCTTCACCATCCCAGGGCCAAAATAGCAAATAATCACTTCCTGGGCCTAGGAGCTCCAAACTGGCAACCTGCCAACACAAAAGGTTTATTTTTATATGACTTACATGCCAAAGTTAAAAATCAAAACATTTGATATAAAAATCTAGATTTCCATGGACCGTGATGATGAGTGTGTAACATTGTGACTGTACCTAATGCCACTGAATTGGATACTTAAAATGGCTGAAATGGTAACACTTTATATTACATATATTTTATCACAATAAAAAAAAAATCCAGATTTCCAGCTTCTTCAAAAAATCAGATTCTTCTGAAAATTGCTTTTCCACATAGCAACATTGGTACCTCAGCCATCTCTGCTCATTTTCTACATGTCAGACTTGGTTCCTCTACAGAATTCACCCAACCCTTCCTATAGATATTTGGGTTTGAGACCCTGGACTCTCCCTTCCAAAAGAATCTCAGGGTTGGAGGAAAGTTTCAAGGTGGCCAGTTCCTACCTATACCACCCGCCATAGACGTTATTCTACTCCCCCTATATATTACTTCCTCCCAAGGGAAGGGAGCCTGAACATCAAGAATCCAGGGGTCTAGTGTGCTTCTATGGGGATCCCCAGCTGCCCCAGGAGCTCAGATCTTTCCTGATTTAACAGCCATCTGTTTCTCAGTAGTCAATTACATGGGAAGCCTGTCCTGTGAGTCTGTCTTAGAGGACAGCAAAGAAGGAAGGAAGTCAGCAGTCAAACCAGCAGGGATAGAGGGGTAGGGCAGGCCCAGGAAATGAGAACAGATGGGGTCCCTGGTTCACAGAGACTGGGAATCCTGGGGAGGAATCCCAGGGTTTAGAACTAGACCCTGTAGGGGGCCAGTTGTGTCCCCACACCCTGCCCAGTTCGTATGTCTGAATCTCTAATACCTGTGAAGGTGACCTTATTTGGAAATAGGGATGTCGTTAAGATGAAGTCATTGGGCCAGGCCCTGATGCAACATGACTGATGTCCTTACATAAGGGGGAAATTTGGACACAGAAACATGCCTCCTGGGAGAACACCATGTGAAACACCATGTGAAAATGAAGGCAGAGGCGGGGCCTGCTTCCACGATCCAAGGAAGGCCAAAGATTGCCAGCGAACCACCAGAAGCTGGGAGAGAGGCATGGAACAGATTCTCCCTCGCGGCCCCCGGAAGGAACCACCATGCCAAGGCCTTGATCTCAGACATCTGGCCTCCAGAACTGTGAGACAATCAGTTCCTCTCGCTTAAGCCACCCAGTTTGTGGTACTTTGTTACGGCAGTCCTGGTAAACTAACACAGATTTGATCCAAGTGGTTCCAGGATGGGCCCTTCCCCCTTCCTGCTCGGAAATGGACATCAATAACGAACAAGACTTGTGTATGTGCAGTGGAGAAAAAAGAGATACTTCGAGACGAGAGACCAGCGAAGTAATGTGAGCAGAAATGAGCATTGGTGGGATGCTTTTGCAAAGGCGGGAGTGCAGGTAATTGCTAGCCGACATTTCTCGGGCGCCTCCTGTGTCAAACACGTTACGGAGGCCTGTCCTTAAAACAAATGAGAAAAACGTGGTTCAGAGGGTTTAAACAGTATGCCCAAGATTAGGTAAGTGAGAAAACCACAGTTTGAAGCCAAGATCATGATGTTTTCAACTTTTCAAACAGAGGAGGGCGGAACTGGTGCCTCAAGTCTCCCTCTGATCTTCCACTTGGCCTGGGATCACTTGGGCACTGAGCCTGGGGCCGGGCTGAACTAGGACAAGCGTGACATGAAGTAGCTCCTCCCTGTTATCCCCAACCCAGACGCGGCCACTGGGCAGACTCAGCGTTGAGCCAGCCGAGCCAGAACAGAGGAACCAGCACTGGGGCCAAGTTCTTGTTCCAAGTCTCTCCCACAGTGAGTAGTGGCTACTATGAGGCCACCCAGGGCGCCTGCACACTGGCCAAGAGATGCAGGGTGGTTTGAGTACAGCCATGCTCACTCCTGCTGAAAAGGATTTACTTCACAGCTGCCAACGAAAGCCTGAAAACAAAACCGAACAATCCCTAAAACATTCAGATTCAGAAAAAAAAGGTTAAACACCTCTTCACCCAAGCACCAGGCCCGGGGAGAAGAAGCTGGCCTGTAGTGCCAGCTTTAGCTCAAAGTAGGGGACAATCAGGGAGCCGGCTGTCTTGCCTAACCTGAATCTTCAGGATTGAAGAGCCTAGAAAGTCCTCCCTTAGTCCAAATGCTTATAAAGTCCTCAGTTAGAACCCCCCCCCCCACCTTTTTATTTCCCCTGAGGGCAGAGATTGCAAATGGATCAACCTTGTACCTGACAGGATGCCGGTGGCTGGGGGATTTGAAAGGTAGAAAATCATCAACTCATCAACACTTCAAGGTTGTGCTCACTAGGTGCCAGGCATTCCTAGGGCTTTATAGATGTAGATCCATTTCATCATCATACTTAATCCTAGCTTGCCCTAAGTCACATAGTCACTAAAAGGTAGAGCTGGGATTTACAAGTCAACAGTCCAGACCTCATGCTCTGGGCCACCATGATACTCTGCCTTCTTAAAATATTTAGGGAAGAAGATCAGCATTTTACCCACTTAGCGTTTGTGATATCCTCACCATCAAAACCAGGCACGAGGCAGCAATGGTCAGCCCAATACTCTTTCTCCCCTACTCTTTAGAGCTGCAAAGTGCAAAATGCTGGGACAGACCTGCTCACCCTTCTCTGTCACCTTCCGAACTCCTCGGAGGATTCCACTCCCCAGCTTTCCTCCCTACACACAAGATACTTCAGGTGAAGGGAGTAGATTGTCCCCATTAAATACTTGTGAGTCTCAAAACCAAGGCATTAATTCCAGGATGTCTTGTGTGTGATCTAAGATGGCGCCATTGCACTATCTAAACAATGGTTTCTAACCTTTGCTTTGTCTCCACCAACTCAAGCAGGGCACTGGTAGTGTGAAGGGTGATGGTGTGACTGCTGGTGCTTTTCTCTCTAGGTAGACAAGGTAGATGTGACCAAACACCTTGTAGAAGCGCTTCCTTGTTCAGGATCAAAAATAGGATATGGCCGCATTTAGTTATGCAAATATAAGGCACCCAATGTCATGGGGGAAGTGTAACAGGTCTTTTTTTTTTTCCTTTAAAATCACACGTGTCAGGGGCGCCTTGGTGGCTCAGTCAGTTGAGTGTCCAATTTCAGCTCAGGCCGTGATCTCACAGTTCATGAGTTTGAGCCACGCGTCGCTGTCTGTGCTGACAGCTCAGATCCTGGAGCCTGCTTCTGTGTCTCCCTCTCTCTCTGCCCCTCCCCCACTCACGTGCACATGCTCTCTCTCTCTCTCTCTCTCCCTCAAAAATAAGTAAACATTAAAAAAATTAAAAAAGAATTTAAAGTCATACCCCTCAATACCACATGATATGTTGAAACGATCCCTGGAGGGAGGAGAATAAATTCATTTGGAGCAAAGCAACCTCATGGGACAAAAGGGCTTGTATCAGTCAGTACACCTTTACAAGTAAAGGCTATGAGGTGGCAACCAACGATCCCCCAAATCACATCTTAAAACTACAAAAGTTTCGTTCTCGCTCCTTACCATACTCATTCCAGAGCTAAGGTTGACTAGCTGGAATTTTGCTGGTCACCATAATAGAGGGGAAGACAGCTCTGGAGGGCCTAACACCAGCAGTTACATACTCTGGTCCAGAAGTGACACATATCATTTCTGTGACCAGACCAGAATGCATGACCTCGCCCAGCCACCAGGAAGTGTAACGCTAACATGTGTCTGAAGCGCAGAGAGAGCCTGAACTATTCGATGAACTCACTATTATGACCCTTACAAGGATGGGGACCCAGGCTCCCTTTCTGTTTGAAGATCACTGTTATTAGAACCACACTGACACAGAACAGAATGGATGTGATAAATGGAATTGGAAGGTAACACGGCTGGGTTATGTCTCCAGCCTGCAAGGCTGACTACAGCCTGGACCGAATTTCGCTAGTTGAACTAAATGGAAATTTGGGAAGAGAATATTTAATCTCGTAGACAAAATAAAACTGAACAAATCCAAACATGGGTATCAAAAGACCACCATTATACCTATTCTGTTCACGATATTGTTGGGATCAGGCAGAAGATGCTGTATCCGCTTTATGTCTGAGGCAGAACAAGCTTACCTTTAGAGATAATTAAGAGAAAAAAGGGGATTGTCAAATTACATTGCAAATAAAGTTTGTAAGTATGTAATGAAGGAAAGCTTTGTCGAGGATAAAGATTATTTCATGACTAAGAAATACCTGGGTGCATAATAGAATAATATGTCTCCCTTATGGCTAGGAATTACACACTGCACTGGGCATGATGTCACTGTGTGACACGCGGTAGGGAGTTGAGGGTACTTAGTTCTCATGGGAAATTTACCAGATACTAAAAATAGGAACTTAAGACCAGTTCACTGCTCTCTGTGTATTAAGATGGGGCAGTATAGACTGACATAGGTTGCCCAATGAGTCACATTGCGTTGTCTCAAAATTCCAGGACCTCAGAATGTGACTGTGGTTGGAAATAGGGTCTTTAAAGAGTTAACAAGGTAAAATGAGGACATTGGCGTGGGCCCTAATCCAATATGACTGGTGTCCTTAAAAAAAGAGGCGATTAGGACACAGGCAGACACAGAAGGAACACCACGGGGAGACATAGACAAGACAGCCATTGATAAGCCAAGGAGAGAGGCCTCAGAAGAAACCAACCTTGCTGAGACTTGATCTCAGACTTCTAGCCTCGAACTGTGAACATTTTTGTGAACATTTGGAACTTGACCTTCCCTCAGAACAGGGACCACGCCATCACAATTTCTAACTAACGTTAGAAACTTTGGAGCCTGTTCTGTTTTCACAATTGGTCTGAGTTGTGACAATTGCAGTACCCGCTGCTTGTACTGGGGCAGTTCCCTTAGCATTTGTTTGCTTGTTTTGTTCACAACTTTCCCGCCTAATTCTCTCTTGGGAAGCAGGTCAGATAAGCATCAGAATCCCCATTTTAGGGCTAACAGAGCTAACAGAGCCATGAAATACATTGCTGAGCTCATAATTACAGTCAGTTCAGAGCGCATAGGCCCTCACAGGCTCCATGACCCCAGGAGATGTTTCCTGTTCCAGGACCACACTGCTTTACTTTGAACAGTGGTAATAAACACTTGATGCTTGTATTTATCTTTTCAGTGAGACTGTGCAAACTAAAAGGCTGCCTTTTTAAACTATGGTCAAGGTTTGGATAATTGAATTTAATCAGAGGATCCAATCTCATCTACCGACACCCACCAGTGATCATCCCTTCATCACTTCAGTTTATTCCTAACTTCTCTCTTTCTCCCCAGAACCTCAAACGGATTTTTCCAAACCTAGGCTGTGCCTCCACTGACCAGTAGCTATGCTTAGAATTAAAATCAAATTATCCTAAGAAAAATCAAAGGATGATCAGGTATCATCTTATATGTGGGGGTATTTCCACCCTTTTCACATCCCACTTCCACACTGGTCAATCAAAATCAAACTGGGATTATTGGCATCCGCGGGGAAGAAAGCCACAAATTTCTAAGTCTCTGTTAAGATTAGGATGCCAGCCGGTGGGGGAAGCTTAAAACAACAGACCTCATTTATGTGGCCCCATTTGGTTTTATTCCTTCCGCTGGAACAACAAGCCGAAGATGAGAGAATTTCGGAAGGTGCCTGTCAATAGAAGGAGGTCACGTTACCTGGGCAGACCTGGCAGAGGTGTGACCTGATCATTTTCTGGGAGGAAAGATGTTTTTATCACTCCTGCTGACCCTGGGGCTCCAACTCCTAGAGGTCTGTATAGCATTTTTAGCCATTGCTGGATAGAACATCTGATGTTGGGCCTCTATCATAACTAAGCCCAGATACGGAGAATTCACACAAGCAGGGGTCATTACAAGGGGAACAAAGGAAGCTCCATTAACTGACTCCATAAAGGTAGTTAAGTTCAGATACTGGGTGCTTCTACGGTAACTCTGTCCAAGTTTATATTTTATAATCAAATGACAATTGTCCATGCTTTAGCTATGCTCAGCAAATAGCCATGGCTTTCCACTTTGTGCTTTCCTTCCCATTAGACTGGTCTAATTGTAATGACAGTTACTGCAAATGGGTCACCCAAATAATTAGACACATCGAGAGAAGTATGGAAACCCTGGATATCAAAATTCTCTAATCTCCCTAGCTTTGAGTGGCTTTTCTTTCCCAGAATAGGTGGCCACCTTACATGGGAATTTTAATCCATTTACTGCCATATATATGTTCCCACACATGGGTGCTATACGGTGCCAGGAAATGTAAAATGTATTATATTTTCCAAGAGCTTTTGTATACAGAGCCTTGTTTGAGCTTGGTTCAGCCCTGTTCCTAAAAGCGGATGCTGAGATGCAGAACGATAAAAGCAATTTTCCCAAGGAATAAACTAGTTATCAGTTCAACCACAACCAGAATTCAGGTGTGATGGTTAATTTTGTGTGTCAACTTCATGCAGCCACAGAGTGTCCAGATATTTGCTCAAACATTCTGGTTGTCTCTGGGAGGGTGTTTCCGTATGAGATGAACATTTGAATAGATAGACTGAGTAAAGCAGATTGCCTTCCCCAATGTGGGTGGGTCTCCTCCAATCAGCTGAAGGCCAGACTACAACAAAAAGGCTGAGTTAGCGGAAATACCTGCTATCATCTGACTGTCTTCAAGTTGGGACTTCAGTTTTTTCCTGTCTTCTGACTGTGACTGAAATTTCAGCTCTTTTTGAGTCTTGGGCCTGCCCGCATTTGGACTGGAACCGTATTATTGGCTCTCCTGAGTCCCCAGCTTGACCACTGCAGATCTTGGGACTTGCCAGCCTCCATAATCACATGAAGCAATTCCTCGTAATGAATCTCTTGATATGAATCCTACTGATTCTCTTTCTCTGGAGAACCCTAATACACCAGGTCGTTTAATTTGATCAGTGCTCTTTCCCTATACCTTCTCTAGAGCACAGCTACCTGTGTGGAAAATTAGAGGTATTTCTATTTGAGAACCACCTCTAAGCCATTTCTCAAACTGTTGTTAAGTTGGTCAGAAAAATGCCAGAACTGGATTAAGACAGACAGACAGACACACACACACACACACACACACACACACACACACACACAATCAGTGGGACATCTCTAGAGACAAGGCTTCCCTTAAGGTGTCCCTGGATTTCATTTCCTCCAAAGAGAAAGAACAGGTTAAGAGCTGAGCCATTCCAAGGCTGAGGAATTAGACTCACTGAGAGGGACTTGGTGAGCCTTGTATATGTCCGTCTTGATCAGATTTCTTCCCTGCCCAGTTAAAAATGCAATGAAAAGAACCTAAATTCCAGTGGCGCTTTGAGAGCTTTGAAGGTGTAGTGAGAATGCTTCTAGCACTAGCAGAGATTGATGGGAACAAGAAAAAGGCAGTCTTCAGCTCTTCATTGCCTTTGTCTGTACCCTGCATGTCTTGTAACAGCTCCCTAATTGTTCTCTCCCTAAGCTGCACAGACCTCTCAGTTTTCAGTCTGACAAAATTTAGTGAGCCCCTGCAGTGCGTCAGACACTGGTGACAGAGCAGTGAGCGAGATTCATGGAGTCCTTGTCTTCATGGAGTTTTATAGTGAAAGGGAAAAAGATATTAAGCAATTTTGGCAAAGTGTAATTATTAAAGCAGAAATGTCAAAGCGAAAGGGCAGGAAAATATTTCCAGCAGGAGAAATCATGTGTACGAAGGCTCAGAACTTGGACATGGTGTAGAGAATAAGGTGGAAAGTGGTGTGAGAGGTTGTTAGAAGCGTAACCGTGTGGGGCCTTCCAGCTCTGCTCTGTGCCTTCAGCAGCCATCAGCCACATATAGTTACGGAGCACTTGAAATGTGCTTAGTTCCAACTGAGATATGCTGTAGACATTTAATTCATACTGGATTTTGAAGTGTAGTGCAGAAAAAGATAATATCTCATTAACAATTTTATACTGATTATATGTTGAAATGATAAACTTTGTGGACGTATCGGGTCAAATAAAAATATGAAAATTAATTAAAATTTTTTCTGATGTGGCTACTAGAAAGTCTCAAATTACGTACGTGGCTCACATTATATTGCTATTGGTCAGCACTGTTCTGGACCATGTTAAGAAACCTGGACTTGATCCTAAGAGCATTGGGAAGGTTGTGAAATGTCTTAAATGAGGAGGTGACATGGTCAGGTTTGCATTTTCAAAAGACTGGTTGAGGGGGCTGGATGGTGGGAGACAAGATGAGACCCATTAGGGATAGCTGTGGTTGTTCAAGTGAGAGAGGGTGGTAGCCATGAGGACAGAGAAGACTTCCAAACAGTGAGATGACTAACACCAAACAGCTCTCATTCCGGTGAAACATGAACATGATAGGTTGAACCCAGATAAAATTTCCATCTTAGTCCATCAAAAATGGTTGAATAGTGAGAGAACTAACAAGGGTCAAAGTTGGAACATAAAGAATGACATAAATATCCCTAATTCCCACAGTGACATAAATAAATGAATACATAAATGAGGGGGGAAGCAACAACTCTTTTCCCCAGAATTCCAATTAATTATGAAGAAAATATGAAATCGCTATTAGCATATCACAGTAATAACTGCCGTATGCAAGATCTATGTAAGCATAGTGAGTGGGCAAAAGTTTAAGCAGAAACAGGTTATCCATCTTAAATTATATCTCCCCAAATAGTTAATAATTATAAGGAGAAAAATAATTTACATCGGAAAATTCTAGCAGACATCACTAAGCTAAGTGATCAAGCTTAGCATCACCAGTAATACAGACATCATGTATTTCCTATGATGCAGCGAAGACATTATCACTCTGTGGTATCTTCCCAATTAACACATAACCTCATCTAGTCATGAAAAAACATCAGACAAACCCAAAGTGAGGGTCATTCTACAAAATAACCAAGAAGGACTATTCAAAGAGATGAGAGAAGACAAAATGAGTGAGCATAGATTGGAAAAAATTGGATATGACAAGTAAATGTTTGAGATCCTGGATTAGGTTCTCTGATAGAAAAAAAAAAAAAGACACTGGTAGAAACACTAGTGAAACCCAAACAGGTTCTAAACTTTAGTAAGTATTGTAGCAAGGTTAATGTCTTACTTTTGGGCTCCTGGGTGGCTCAGCTGAGCATCCGACTCTTGATTTTGGCTCGGGTCATGATCTCACGGTTTGTGAGTTCAAAGCCCCACGTGGGGCTCTGCGCTGACAGGCACGGAGTCTGCTTGGGATTGTTCCCGCTCTCTCGGCCCCTCCCCTGCTTGTTCGCTTGCGCTCTCAAAATAAACATACATTAAGCAAATTTTAATTTCTTGGTTTTGATAAATGTTCTATGGCTATGTTACCAGCAGAAGCTGGATGAAAGGTAAATGGGAACTCTATTTTTGCAACTCTAAGTCTAAAATTATCTAAAAAGAATGAACTATTAAAATAGCTTGAATATCAGTAATTTCATACAGTCCAACTTATACAGAAGTCAGACAAGAAGCAGCCAAAACTGCTAAAGCTACACTAATACCATAATTATCATTACATGCTGCAAATGTTCTTGTCTGGGGGCAACTTTTGCACCAACATCAGTTTGCGTGAACATTCAACTCAAATTCATTACTCTGTTCCAATGATTTGATTTACAAAATTTTGAAGTTAAAGTCTGATGCCAGCTAGGACTGGGAAGAACACAGCCACGGGTGGCACATTTCCACTGGCCATGTCATCACAAGGGTGTGGGCACTAGGGCAGCTACCTTCCTCTACTCCCACTTCTGGAGACCTACCATCATGAGGAAACCATTAGGATGGTCCAGGTCCCAGCACTGAGACTGCAGAACAATACCCTCCCCAGCGGCTGTGCTGTACTTACACGGTGTTATAAGTTTCCAAGAAATAAGTCGTAACAGGTGCACAGATGACCCGAGATGCTGGTCTTATAACTGGTGCCAAGTGAGCACATTGCCCCTTCCCATGCGTGTTCAACAGTGAGCCAGACTTTAGGTCAATGGCTAAGTTGGATACTGTGGACAATGTTCTCTCATGACAAGGGGATTTCAGAGCCAACTAAAATAGCAACCTCCAAAATTATACTCAATACACCCAACTAGCATTTACAGCTCCTAATTCCACTGACAAGTGACTAGCAAGTGTTTCTCCTGCCAGGTGTATTACCTTTCATGCAGCTTAAGTATCAGCATGTTTATTGCATTTAAGGTTTCACTTAATAGCCTAAGCTAATCTAACTTCCAGAGGTAATTTACTCTCCATTTAACAGGTCAGGATTCTTTTCATTTGCCACAGCAGTCTTATTGCTTGTAATCATTCATCGTGGTATGCCCCTTAATTTAATGCTACTTAAGGTTTTGCTGAGAGCCAGAGCTATATCTCAACCCAAATCATCAAAATGTACAAGAATGTTTCAAGATTAAAATGTGTTGGTTTCTTGAATTGGGCAGGCTTGTAAGTTATCTCAGTGAATATACGGATACCAGACCTCACTTTGTATACTAATTTGATTCACAGTAGACATACACCCCTGCAGTTCTAAATTTGAATGAAGCTCTTAGAAAAATGCAGACACTAAGTCTTTGGATACACTCATAAGTGATCAATGTCATGTTTAGAGTGAGAACGGTTTTCAACAAATGCCATCAACCAAGTAAATATACCAAAGGAAATTTTTATTGTAAACAAGATATAAAGTACAACAAAAGAAATATTGTGCAAATTGTAAATCACAAAGTTTTTTTATTATTAAAAGAAAATTCCTGTTTTCCAAGGGTCCAAGTTTTGATGTCAGAAATCAATACCCAATAGAGAAAAATGTTAAATGGAAAGATATAGTGCCATTTTTCACTGTAGATTTTAAACAATTTACTTTTGTTTTACCACTGTATGTATCATCCACTATATAACAGAATATAACAGAAATACTGTTAACAAAAGTGAATGTTTTAACAACTTCTATTCACCTAATTCCACTCCCCCCCCCCCAAAAAAAAACTCCTATAAATTAACAGGACAACACTTGCCCATGTGAATAATGGTCACTAACTTTCTAATTCAATAAAGCACACATTATATCCTCATAATATAAGGGTACTTTACTGATGACATAAGTCATCTTTTTCAAGGAGTTATCTAAAATTCTTGGTATCCCTTCTTTACAATATATATTTTTATCTCCCATTTTTTTTTCTAAACAAAGTGCAATGTATCTTAGAGTCTACAGAAAACACATTGGTATACAATTTTCAAATCTACGCAAGAAACTGCAGGCAAACTAAAGCTCAAAGCATAATAAAATGCCTAGATATAGTCATCTGTTGAACTTTCAAAACAAAAATGCAAAAAAATTATAGCTATACTTCAACGCAATTAAATTACTGAGGATTCCAAATCTTTGGGCCCTCTTTAGCAATATACAAGCTGCTTAATTCCAAATGGTAGCAAGTATAAAAATGCTAGTTCTAGATCATATTTAACAACTACATCCACGAAATTGACTGGAAAGACTAGGAATAGTAAACAAGGTAACTAGGAAAAGATGCCAAAGTTTGTAATACAAATCAGTTTTCCATCTCCATCTCCGTACCATAATGTTTATTTCCAGTCTCTATTCTTGAAACCAGTGCTTCAGAAGAATCACATTGAAAAGTTGGTCTCAAGTACAAACGGTGAAAACGAAGTAATAAATTGTGCACACAAATTCAAAATCTGTGCTACCTGTGTTGACCTCATCTGAAACCTTCAAAAAATATTTAAAGGAATAAAAGCTTTCTCATCTCTCTTATGTGATAAGAAATGAATCCTGCCACTCTGTGACCTGCTTGTGGCTGCAGCACTTCTTGTCCTCCAGCCCAGGGCTGAGGCTTCTCCTCAGGCTGTGGGGCTTCTGCGTTCCGCCGCACCGGAGGGCCACAGACTTGCAGTGGAAGCATTTTTACATCACCGCTGGCTCCTGGCTGTGACCAAAGTTACTTCGGATTCTCACCTTCTGAGCGGTCACTGCGTGGGGGCAGGGGTTGGAGGTAAGGCCATGTCATTTAGCTTGCTCACTTCCATCTGCCAGTTTGGTAGCTTCTTGGCGGACAGATGGCGCCGGGCATGCTTGGTCAAATGGTCGCTCCTCATGAACCGTCGGTCACACATGGGACAAGCAAATTTCTTCTCACCTGTGTGGGTTCGCCGGTGTCTGGACAGTTCATCGGAACGGGCAAACCTCCTTTCACAACCTTTCCAGCTACAGCTAAAAGGCTTTTCTCCTGAGACAAAGAAATTCAGATCATCGTCACTATGCATTCATCAAGTCACTATAAATTGCAGATCTAATTATATCCAAAGACATACATTTTAAAATATCTTAAGAGATGCTCTTTAAAATAAAAGCTACTAAATGAATCAACTGTTAACTGAATGCTACATAGATTTCCAACTTTCACTCAATCACATTTATAGGAATCTTCCCTTTATAAATGCCAAACACAAAAAGGTTTTCTGACTTCAACTATGGTACAACGGCTTTAGAGATACTTTATTAAAGTAACTACTCAGACACATAAAGAATCATCGTTTGATAAATTAAAACAAACACCTTGATGAAATCTTTGAGAAACCTGTAAATATCCCCCACTGAACTGGCTAATAAGGCCAAGTTCTTCTTTAACATGCCTGGCTTGTACCTGTGATCATGGCCAAAAAACATTCAACTAAATCTCAAAGACACGAATAAGAAATGGTTGGTACCTGTGTGTGTTCTCATGTGGGCCTTCAGATGAGAGCTCTTAAAGTACGTCTTGCCACATCCTGGGTGGCTACAGATGTGACTTCGTATCCTGGATGAGTCAATCTGAGGAGTGACTTTTGCTGTGGAAGGGGAAAACCCTGGAGCGGGGGCGATGGGAGAGAGTCTGGTGCCATTTGGGCTCACCACCGGAGGCTTTGGGTTCTGAACAACAGGCTGGGGAACAACAAACATGACAGCGCCTTTGGGCACCTGAGTGCCCATGAACACGACAGGTGGGCACACAGCTGGTGGCTGACTGGGTGGAGTGCTAGGAACAACTGTTGTCACAACAGGGTTGTTTGCAGGGAGGGGAACCATCTGACAGATGACCGGCATAGGTGGCACTCCCCCTGTTGACACTGCAGGTGGGGAGACCAGCACCGACTTCTGCTGTGGGGACACAGGGGCGGGCTGAGGTCTACAGATGACTGTCTCTGAGGAAGGCACAGAAAAGTCATAAAGTGCAGGACTTGCTTTCTCATTAACATCTGCCGCCGTGTTTCTCTCACGTTTGGATCTGTTTGGTGACACAGCTGCACAGGGTATGTTTTTTCTTGCAGCCTCAACGTTCAGGTGGGTTCTTCTTCGAAAAGAATTGTCCTGATAGTTCAGGATGCTGGCTGCTTTCACTGGGCAAGATCTGTGGTTACACAGCTGGGCATCAGCTGTATGACGGATCACACTTGTTGCCTGAGCCTTGGGGAGTTTGGGGGCAGGTGCCGGGCTCTTCTCTTCCTCTTTGAAAGGTGCAGCAATGTGAGGCTTGGCAGGATCTGAGAATGATTTGAAGTGTCCGGTAGATGGCGCTGATGCCATCAAATTTGACACTTGAGAGGGTTCAAAGTCAGAAGGGCTGTAAGGTGGAGTCAAACACTAGAAAAGAAATACACAGAAATCGGCATGAGAAATTAAGTTCGTTACGTAAATTATAAAAAATTAGACCATCTGCAGTCTCATATTAAAAACAAAACTTACAAATGCTGGGATCGTATGAAAGTCAGGTGTACTCGGGAGTAGATTCTCTTCCTCCGACATATCGGATACTGGAGTAACAGGTCTGTTTTCAGTGTATTTCTTAAAATCAGACTTCCAACTGCAGCTCATTGACATAAGTGCTTCTACAGCTTCAAAATCACTCTTTTCTGCGGTTTTGTTCCAGGAATACACACTCTCTTTCGATCTTTCAGAAATCATTTCCATCCTTTCTTCCTATAAGAAAAGATCAAATGCTTATAACCATATTTTTGTCCTCCAAATAACACGCAAAGCAACGTACAATTTTTCCTTTACAATTGCACAAATTCCCAAGTTTGCGAAATAATTTTTTCTCTCACCCCTACTCAAAATAAAATTTTCCTCATTCTTTCTCTAATACTTAGGGTTGAACACAGATATCCCTGCAAGGTAGAAGAGAAGCATATTACCATTAAGGAGACCAAGGCCAAAGATAACAATGCATGTATGATCCAACAATGCATGTATGAACTTGATTTAGAAAAATTATATTCTTCCCAGAACAGCCATCTGCAACTAAGATCAAATGAAATAACTAAGGGAAGGTTATGCAAAAGTTTTTTCAATACTGCAGGTGAGGTATGAGGACTTTTGAGGTACCAGTTCCCCACAACTGGTAGTGGGGAAAAAACAAAGTGTAGTGGACAGAACTCAGGTCTGTCCATATGGGTCTTATCTTTTGAAAGTCACTTGGCACGTTAGGATAAAATCAACAGAATAGAAATCTTCAGTGTCTTTTTAAAATTACTACATTAGGTTATTTTAAAGGTAAAATACCTTTCATAGCTTGATTATCTATGGTAGAGAGGAATAAAGTGAATGAAATATGTAGAAAAATCCCAAAGCCATATTTAGGCTTCAAGTTCTTCATATTTGTGTTCCCTTTCACTAGATTTAAACAATGGCTTGCCATGCATAGCTATGACCAGCTAATGCGATACTAAAAAATGGACAATCAAAATGTAATCTTCCACCCAGAATTTGTAAAAACTGCCTGGTGAGTCTGCGATAGTCCAAACATTTTTTAAAATAACTGCCAGATGACAAGAATGATAGTGCATGCTTGCCATTTGTACAGCTCCCTCTATCAAGTGTTTAATGTTTCATATTAAAGTTCCTTAAACAGCACTTAAAAAAAAAAATGGCACTACCCACCAGCTTCCATCTTCCATTAATGTGATGCCATTCTTTTGGTTGAAGTAGAAATTGTGTAAAAATACCGAAAAGCATTCTTTACAAAGTACTACTCTCGACGCTAGTTTTAAAAAATACATAAACCCTTCGTGTTGATAACCTTAGAAAAGGAGCCACTGCTCTGGAGATTTCACCAACAACGCTATTGCATAATCGCGTGCCCCTTTATGTAAGCTGCAATGGACAGCGCACGTATGTCTAAAAGCCTCAAGACGCCAAAGCAAAGCAAAGAAAAAGGAAAAAAGGCAGGCAAGCAAGGAAGGGGAGCGTGAGCTGGGAAGGGCAGGAAGAGAAGCGGGGAGGGGAGGAAAGGGAGTGGGGCGCAAGGCAGGAAAGGGAAGAGCGGGTGGAGGCGCGGGCGGGGGAGGCAGACGAAGGGCGGGGGCGGACGGCGGGGGAGATCCTCGCTGGCGGGGACAGACGGATGGGGCCGCCCTAACCTCAATGAGGCTCGAGGGTGAGTCACTGGGAACATTCCTCGCCGCTCGCACGTCCCCGCGCCCCTGCCCCCGCCATTGGCCAGCCTGCCCGGCGGCCCCGGCCCGGATTGGCTGGGCCGCGAAGGGCGGGGGCGCGGGGGAGGTGGGGGCGAGGCATGTGAACAAAGCGTGATCGGCGGCTGCTCCGGGCGGCGCAGGAAACGTGAACTGGGAATTGCCGCGCCGTCACCTTTCACCTACTTCCTGAGCCCGCGGGCCCCCGCCCTCGCGCCGGCCCGGGGGAGGGGCCGCGGGCGCCGCCGCCAACCGCCCGGCAGTGCGCGCCCCAGCCCGCGGGGAGGGGCGGGGCCGCGGGCGCCGGCTCCGGGAGTGCCCGCCCCTCCCCGCTCCCGGAGAGCCGCCGTTCCCTTAGGAACCGACAGCAGGGCTGGGCCTCTCTGCCGCCCCTGGCGGAGGCCGGGGCTGGGTCACTCGGGGACGAGAGGCTCCCTGGGCGCACCCGCTCCCGGCCCACCCCCGGCCTCCGCCTCAGCTGCCGGAGGAGGAGCCGTGTCCCCGCGGAAACCCAGCCCCCTCCCTCCTCCCGGCCGCAGCCCCCGGGGATCCGGCCGAGCCCTCGGCGCTTCCCGCCCACGCCGCCCACGGGACCTCAGACCACCCCGTCTTTCCCGCAGACGCGGCGCCCCCTCCCCGCGGTTTCCGGCAGCTCCGGCCTCCGCCCGCCGAGTCTCCACAGGTTCCCAGACGTGCAGCCCCCACGGGCTCCGGCTCCAGACGCACGGCCCGCGGCTCCCGCCTCGACACGCGGCCCCCGCGTCTCGCGGCCCCGACTCCCCCCGCCCACGTCCCCCGCCCCACGGCAGGCTCCCGCTTTCCACCCTCGCATCCCCAAGGCGGCTCCCTACCCCCCTTCCAGGGGGCCCTCAATAGGTGGCCACTTGCTCCCGCCAGGGATGGGGAGTCCCCTGCCGGCGCCTCGTCTCCCCTCGGCGGTCCGGGGCCCACGTGCCATTCCCCCGCGCCCACGCCGGGCGCCCCCTCCCCCAGCACCCGGCTGTCTGCTGAGCAGCCCCCGTCCTGCAAGGCTCGGCTCAGACCCCTGAGAGGGGCAGCCCCCTCGCCTCGCCAGTGGACACCCCGCCCCTCAAATGCTCGCCAGAAGCCCCCTCCCGCCCTGGGTCGCATTCCTGATCCAGACGGCGGCATCTCTCTCGGGTGCCAGGTGCAGGGTAGACCCCTTGTCCCCCCCTCCCCTCTACACCTTCCCCAGTCCTCGCTGCCAGGGCAGCAGCCCCCTCCTCACTCTTCGCGCTCCTCCAGCCATCCTCCCTCTCGCCCACCTCAAGTCTCCCTGCGGAGCTGCCCCTTCCCCTCCTCATTATACACCTCTCCCTTCGTCTCTAGAGCCCCGTTCGCCTCTCCTGACCCACTCCGCGACACACACGCTCTCACCAATGCCCAGTTTGCAGGAAGAAAGCCCCTTTTTCCTCCACGACCCCGCTGCACCCCCGTCTTCGGGCGCCGCTGATGTCAAGGGCTCGGGGTTGGCGCCCCGGCTGGCCCCTGAGACGCAGCAAGGAGAGGAAGGACAGGGGCATCCCCAGGTGACTTACCGAAGCCTGCTGGAGAGAAGCGCCGAAGTTGAGCATGGTTGGCTGCCTGGCTGCCGGCGGCGAGCTGACTGGCTGCTACGCTGCTACGCTGCTTGGCCACAGACGGGCGCCCGGAGACACTCGACGTCGCTCCCGCCGCCGCCGCGCTCCGCGCCGTCTGCCCCCTCCCCATTCAGGTAGCCTCTCCGCCTGCCCCGCGCCGCGGGCGGGGGCGGGGGCGGAGCCTGAGGACGGCCAATCAGCGGCAAAGGTGTGTGAGGCGCCGGCCAATGGGCTCCCGGGGCCACGCGTGATCAGCGGCTGCCCGGCAGCGTGAAGCTTGTGTCAGTGGAGCGTGTACACAATCCCCGGCAGCGTGTTCCCTCGGCCCGGCCCGAGGGAACTCCCGCCGCCACCTGACTCAGTGACACCCTCTCATCCCTCGCCCACCCCCCCAACAGCGGTCCTCGGCCCCGGCCTAGGGGGCGGTGCCGCGGGCGGGGGCCTAACCCGGAGGCGCGGCAGCGGCGCGCCCAGGCACTGCGGAGGGCCGGCCCCACGTGGGAGGTGGGGAGGGATGCCCGCTCCGCCCCGTCCCCTCTGCTCGGGGCCCCATCTCGGCCCGCCACGGGGTGGGCGGGACGCCGGGCAGCCGGGCGGGGGAGGCAGCGGCTGCTAGCCAAGGGGCCCGAGCCAAGAGATTTGCATTTGGAAGCGCCGTCCTTAGGCGTCTGGCAAGAAAGCAGAGCCCGCTGACCGACTGAGCTGCATTTCTCGAGCATTTACTGGGTTTTGCCTCGCTGAGCCGTGGGGAGCACCGAAGCGGGGAGGGGTGAGGAGGGAGGGGAACCCGGCCGCAGAGCCAACACCTGCTCCTGCGCCCCCCGCCCACGCCCCCCGCCGCCGGCGCGGGCTCACCCTCCCCATCTGCGTCGCTGGCAGCAGTACCCGCCCCGTCCGCCCCGCCCATCCTTCCTCCAGGCAGCTGGGAGAATGGTGTGGGGACTGCAGGAAGCCCTGAGGACTGGACCAATGGGGTGATGAGGGGCTGTAGACCCGAGTTTTTATCCTTCTCCGGAGCCGACGCTCGGTTGGAGAATCGAGTTTTGAGCTCGTTGTAAAGTTTAAATTGCAGTCTACAAGCTGTTTCAAAGGTAGACCCCACCAGCCCGGGCCAAGGCCTCCGGAAACGCCCTGCCGGGAAACGGCTTGTGGGGAGGGGTCTCCTAGGGTCACCCAGCGCAGGTCGGAGCACGCCTCGGGGCGGGGTTGCTGCGGGGAAGCCCGCCTAGTCAAAGACACACCCGCCCCTCCAAAGCGCCACCGGCCCTCCTCTCTCCGACTACCCCACCTCCGACCCCCAGGGCTCCGAGGCGGAATAAGGCCTCCAGATGGGGAGCCCGTGACTTTGCTTTCGTTCCCAGTTTGCTCTCTTTTGGCCGTTTGGTCCCGTTCACAGCAGCTGTTGTTGGAGAGTTGGGCAGTGATAACCCGGCTTAAAGCAAACCAAAGATTTTATCTCCTTTGGACGGGCTGAACACGTGGCAAAAATCACGGCCCCTCCCTCAAGCTGTCTCACCTCTCCGTGTAACTGAAAGGCTAATTTAAGTGTCCTTCCTTTCCCAATAACCACAGAATGAGCATAGAAGGGAATTAATTATTTTAGAAACTGTTAAACCCATGAACATCTTCTAGTGGTTCCTTCTGGTATATCTAAGATCCAGGGTAGCCAACAACAGTAGTAAAAATACAGTTGACCAGGGCCAGGGATTGAATGGCCTCTTGTCACTGCCCCTCCTTAATCAGCTGGAGGGGGGCCAGCTCAGCAGCCCAGGCAGCTCTTCCTATCTCCCTTCCACTCCCTGCCTCCACTCTGTCTGCAGGGGTGTCCCTTCCCGTAGGCTTCCTTCCGCCAGGGCTGTCCCATCCTGTTGATCTGAGCTGGAGGGGTTGGAGCAGCTGGCCCAGGGCACCTGCTGCATTAGGGGAAGCTCCCCTCGGCGCCCAACCAGCAGGCCAGCCTTCCTTCCTGTCAGGGATCCGCCCCCTCCACAGGCCAGCCTTCCTTCCTGTCAGGGATCCGCCCCCTCAGGTGGCCACAGCCAGCCCTCCAGGTCTGAATCCAGTCCTTTCTTCAGGAATGTGGGGCCTGCTGGCGTGATGCCCTAGCACGCTGAGAAGCAGGGAGCATTCATGGCTTGTGGGAGTGATTCAAAACAGGAAAGAAAAGAGAAAAGGGGTAGGAGGAACAGTGTGGTGGTGGCACAATTCCTAGAGATTCAGAGAAAGATGTTCCCCAGGCACCTCAGACTCAACATTACCAAAACTAAAATCATTTCTGCTCCTTCCTGTATAGGTTCATCATCTCCCATCCAGCCTTCACCTTCTCCCCTAAAGTCCTAGATCCAGTTGGGCCCCAGATCGCAAAAATTTTGCCTCAGAAACGTCTCTCTTTCCTCATTTTTCATTTCTCTCCTTTAATTGTTGCCATCAACTCTCCCTTGGATTGAATAATCTGCAGTCTCCCCATCCAACCTCCAACCCCATCCCAGTTGATTTCTAGTGCCCAAACTCTCCATACTGCCACAACAGTGTTTTGAAAGTCACGATCCAATCATGACACTCCCTACTTAAAAATGGTCCTTGGCTCCTGTTGTCTAGGAGATAAGAAGCTATTCCATTCAGAGGAGTATAGTCTGCCCCCAACTCCCCTCCCCATTCTTCCAGCTCCTCTCCTATCCAGACATACCCTTGCCCAAAGCCAGAGCAAATGACTTGTTGTTCTTCAATGTGTACAATTCCACATCTCTAAGCCACAGTCCTCATTTAGCAAACGTTGTGTTGCTCATTTACCCAATCTGTTCAACAAGTATTTGCTGAGCACCTACTATGTGTCCTAGGCACCAGAACAATAGCAAGGAACCAGTCCAGGTCCCTGCTCTCAGAAAGCTTGGATGGGAAGGCAAAGACAAGTCTCTCTGTCTCCATCTCTCTCTCTCTCTCTCTCTCTCTCTCTATATATACATATATATAATACTATCACTTATGATGGTGAAGCTAACTAATGCATAGAATTACGACGGGGTGATATGATAATATGATTGTGCCTATGATTGTGATTTGGTTTAGGAGATAAGAGAATCTTGCTTTTGGGGCACCTGGGTAGCTCAGTTGGTTAAGCCACTGACTTTGGCTAAGATCATGATCTCATGGTTTGTGGGTTCGAGCCCCGCGTTGGGCTCTGTGCTGACAGCTCAGAGCCTGGAGCCTGCTTCAGATTCTGTGTCTCCCTCTTTCCCTGCTCACATTCTGTCTCCCCCTCCTTCAAAAATAAATAAACATTAAGAAAAATTAAAAAAGAATCTTGCTTTGAGGAAGAGACTCTTAAGCTGAAAACTAACGATAGGATAGGCAGATTCATGGAGAATGTGCCTGAGTAGAAGACACAGCTATGACAGTGTCCTACCAGGAAGGAGCTCACTTGGTGATACAGTGTGGCTGGAGGTGTAGAGGGTGCTGGGGAAAGTGGGGTGTGGGGGGACAGGGTTGGAGAGTGAGCAGTAGCAGTCAGACTAGGAGGAATTTACAGGCCACAGTGTGAAATACAGATTTTCCTCAAAGTGTAGCAGGAGCCATGGTGTCTTGGAAAAAATGTACATTTTTATCTTTGAAGGGCTCATTTGGCTTCCTTTGCTGTACAGCCACCTTGTTGAAGCCTTCTTTGGTAATTTCAAGATGAATCCACTGTCCTCTGTTCCCATAGCATTTTTGTCCACACTCCATGCTGGGAGTGGAGCACATATCACATCTTATTGCAAGAAGTATCTTACAACACCTCCTTCAAGATGGCAGCCATGTCATAATCTTTCTGGTCCAGTGTCTGTTCTGTATTAGGCACTCAAGATTTAAAACAAAACAAAACAAAAAAACTTTTTTAATGTTTATTTATTTTTGAGAGAGAGAGAGACAGAGTGTGAACGAGGGAGGGGCAGAGAGAGGGAGACACAGAATCTGAATCAGGCTCCAGTCTCCGAGCTGTCAGCACAGAGCCTGATACGGGGCTCAAACCCACCAACCGTGAGATCGTGACCTGAGACGAAGTCAGCCGCTTAACCAGCCGAGACACCCGGGCGCCCCTAGGCACTCAAGACTTTCTTAACGGAGGAAATAGAATTGTAGGTTGTCTCTGAAGACCCAATGGAGTTACAGACAGAATGTGGACAAACACCGAGGACAGAAGTATAGATCCTTCTTTACCTCACCCTTGGCTTCCATCGGTGTAGCACCACGCATGGAAAACTGTCATCTTGGGTACGACTGAAAAAAAGTCCTGGGCGGGAGTAAGCGGTACCTCAGATAGATGCTGACCCTTCTTGCTGATGGTGCTCGTTTCCCCTTCCATCAGAATAATGAAGGAAGTGGCAGGGGGGCTGACATGTAAAGATCCCTCAGTTTAGTTACGGAATTAGAGCATATTGTAACCGACAGCCATCTTCTCATTGCTCCTTAAAGGCAGTGGGTATCCTCACCATTCATCTGTTGCCCTACCATATGCCAGGCACTAGCTGAACGCTGGGGAATAACACTAAAACCACGTCAAAGGGGCTTCCAGGACAGTGGGAGGAGTAAACAGGAGAGGCAGCCATTATTATAGAGTGTGGGTAATGCCAGGAGAGGGGTGTGCACAGTGTCCCAGGAGGGCCAAGGAAGAGGTCAGGGAAGGCTTCCCTCAGCTGATCCCTAAGCTAGAGGAGAGCAGGGATGGAGGTAGAGAGTAGACAGACCGCTGGGGATTCAGGATGCTCTAAACTGTCTGGATCACAGATTTGAGAGGTAGGGCGGGGAGCTTAGGGTGTTAAGGGAAGTAGCCCCAAACGTAAAGGGCCTTTGCACAACAGGGCTAAGGAATGTGGAAGTAGAACTTTTATCCTGAAGACAATAGGGATCTACTGAGAGATTTTAGCAAGGAATGATGGTATAGAAAGCCCATTTGGGCTCATTATGGAGAATGGGCCAGAGAAGTGGGGTCTAACACCGGTGAGAAGGCTTTTGCAGTAATGTAGGCAACAAAGATGATGCTGGCCTAAACTAAGGAAATGGTGGCAGGCATGGAAAGAATGGAATAGAAATACCAAGAGGGGCGCCTGGGTGGCTCAGTCGGTTAAGCGTTTGACTTCCGCTCAGGTCATGATCTCACAGTTTGTGGTTCAAGCCCTGCATCGGGCTCTGTGCTGACTGCTCAGAGCCTGGAGCCTGCTTCAGATTCTGTGTCTCCCTCTCTCTCTGCCCCTCCCCTGCTCATGCTCTGTCTCTCTGTCTCACAAAGATGAAAGAAAGAAAGAAAGAAAGAAAGGAAGGAAGGAAGGAAGGAAGGAAGGAAGGAAGGAAGGAAGGAAGAAATACCAAGAAACAACAGAATTTGGCAATTCATTGGATGGAGGCATGAGAAAGAGAGATGTGGAGGAGGGCTGCCAGGTTCTGGCTTGATTCACTGGATGAAACAAGACCCAATTGCCCAAGGTAGGGGCCATAGGGAGGCAGCAGGTTTCGGTGTAGAGAAATAAAATGCCAAATTTGATTTAGGACCTATAAAGATAAGATTACCTGTGGGACTTCCAAATAGAGATGCCCAGGAGGCAGTTGAAATTTCAGGTCTGGAGCCCAGGAGATAAAGATCTGGGCCAGAGATTAAAATCTGGGAGTAATCAGGGTATAGGTGATAGTTGAAGCCAGAGGAGTAGATGCAATCCCCTAGGAAGGGTAAACAAGAGATAAGAGAACTGAGGTTGGGTCTCTTGGGAACTATGGGCTCAGGAAGGAGACTGAGAGAGAACGGCCATGTGGTGAAATCGTGGCGAAGGGGGACATGGCGAGGACTTCTCTTACATACCCAGCCTAATATGACATAAAGTGGAGATGAGAGGCAAGTAAGGGATGATTCAGGAAGTGAAAGCGTCACACAGATTAGGAAAAACATCCCTACTGACTAGTGAATAGTATTTGTTATTTTCATCATACCAATTACCATGGGTTTTAAGCTCATTAAAAAAAATTTTTTTTTAATCTTGAATTCAGGGGCACCTGGCTGGCCAGTAGGAAAAGCATGCAACTCTTGATCTTGGGGTGGTTGAGTTCAAGCCCCACATTGGGTATGGAGATTTCTTTAAAAAATAAATAATAAATAATAATAAAATCTTGAATTCTTGGTGTTGAGCGGATTGTTTCTAAGATGGACACAACAACCCGTTTCACTCCATGTAACCTTTTCCAGTGTGACTTTGCCATTCCTGCATTAATAGCCCCCTTGAATGGGGGCTGGCTCTGTGACTCACTATGACCAACAAAAATCGGGGGTGGTATGGTAGGACTTGGTGCCTAGGTCTTTTTATTTTTTGTAATAATTTTTTAAAACATTTATTTATTTATTTTGAGAGAGAGAGAGAGAGAGAGAGAGAGCGCGCGCAAGTGAGCGCATGGGAGGGGCAGAGAAAGGGGGAGAGAGAATCCCAAGCAGGCTCCACAGTGCAAAGCCCAACCTGGGGCTTGATTTCAAGAACCATGAGATGACGACCGGAGCTGAAATCAAGAGTCGAACGTTTAACTGACTGAGCCACCCAGGTACCACTTGTGCCTAGGTCTTAAGAAGACTCGGGAGTTTCCATTTTCACCCTCTTAGAAACCAGCCATTTGGCAGAGGCATTTGGGCTGAACTACTGAAAAATGAGAGAACATTTGAATGGAGGAGGTGGAAACCAAGGCACCCCAACTGACAGCCAGGCCCAAGACTCCAGATGCATGAGCAGACCCACCCAGGGCCCTCCAGCACCAGTCACACAGGCCCAGGTGAGACCCAGCCTGGAGCAGAGAGGAGTTCTCCTCGAATTCCTGACCCACAGAATTAGGAATGATAAATGAAAGGGCAACCCACGTAGCGTTTCCTGCCTCCCCTCCACCAGGTAGGCACTACCCCGCCCCCCAATTCTGCATACAGGACAGTCCCTGGGTTTGGGTGGGTTTGCTATGCCACAAGAAATAACTGAAACAGTGGGTGTGTGATTGTATCAGCTCTGGAGTGACAGCCAGTTTTCAAAATATTCATCTTATATATAAAAAAAAAATCTCAAGCAGCTGGGAGAAAACCCCAGGAAGGAGGACTAGAAGAACCAATGAAGTAGGAAAGGAAGAACAATTAGAGTAAGAAATAACTTGGGAAAATGGGAAGTATGTAGATCTGGAAGAAAAATAAACCCCCGACCTTCCAAGCACTGTACTGAGCACTCTGCACTGGAAATGAACATGTAACAGGAAGGAAGGGAGTTCACTTTGATGGAGGGCCTGCTATGTACCAGTTGCTGCCTGGTTCATTGAGAATATGGGGGACTTGATTTGACCCACTATATAAAGTCCATGGTATAGCATAGCACGTTATGTTAGAATTTTTTGTACACAATTAAATTTTTTCCCACTTTCCATTCTGCTCTTTTTTATCTTCCCAAGAGGTATGAAGCTAGTTACGCAGTTAAGTGACCCTGCAAGGTTCCAACTAGCAGTAAACTATAGTTGTTAAACATTTTGATTTTTACAAAGTGAAAATAGGCTTACTGCCTTTTTTTAAAAACAAAAGTAGTACATGCTGATCATACAAAGGAAAAAGAAATACAAAAAGGAATAAAAGATGAAAATCTCCTGTAATTCCACTCCCCAGAATTAACATTATTAATGTATATATTTTTTTTCAGACTGTTTTTCTCTGCCCTGCCCTCTCACTTTCCCCTCTCTCTACAGAGTAAAATGTGCTATTTTGTAACCTGATTTTTTTAAATTTTATCATGGACATCTCTCTGTGCATCGATAATTATCAAGGTAGAATTCTTACAGCTTACATAAAAGTCTGAGCCTCCATTTTCTCTGGATAGTGCCGTCACTAACTTACCTTTTCAGACTTCAGAATCTTGGTAATCTTGGTTAATGTCATGGGTATGAAGAGAGGGGTGTTCCTTTTCAAAGGCCAAACATCTTCCAGCTTCTTTGTGAATTATAACTGAGATCATGACACAAACCTGCAGAAAGGTAAGTGACCAAGGAAAGCTATAGTTAATGGTCCCTCTGTCCAACAAGTGGCATGCATTTTTAACTGAAATCTTCTGAATGTTGAGAAGATCTTCTAGAATAACAGAAGGGTCATAAATGGTCTCCCTTGGAGTTCTTCAGCCCTCACTCCCATCAAGCCTGGCTATGCAATGGAGTACAATCTTCTCAGGAAATCCTTTGTTTCACCCCTGAAGACAAACATATAGGCCACTTTGGTTTTACGTGCTATGTTGCTGACAAAAAAAAAAAGACATAAAACAAATATAGGGGGTGACCCAAACCAACCAAAAACAGCCTGGGGATATGATGGTTTCCAAAGTTTGACATAGTCCTTTTACAGTTTAGTAAAGCCTATGAGTTCCTTCTCAGAATGATATTTTCAAGTTCATAGATGAAATTTGTAAAATTACAAAGGTAACTATTATATTGATAGTTAGCAAAATATCAAAAAATAAAGTTGAAATTTAGCAATATAGTGCCCTTTTCTGAACATATTCAACAACAGGATCTAGTGTGGGTCTAATACCTAAAGTACTGGAGTCAAGAAGAGCTGGAACAAGATTTCGAGATGTGCAACAGTTGCAACTCAGTATGGGAATATCTGTGATTTCTATTAGTTACAAAGTCACAGGTCCTGCTGATGCTACTGTGGGTTTGTTTCCTTTAGTTAGGGTGGAGATAATGCTAAGTTCCCAGACTCCTGAATTCTACCCACAAATGCTTTGGGGATCTGGGGAACCCCAGATTAAGCAACCCCTGCTTGGCTTGCTTTTAAGAAGGAAAATGGAACCTGGTAGACTTTGCTCAAGGGAGGGACCCACTAATATCTCCACCTACTTCACACTCGGTGAGGTGAGATCGGGCTGCCCCTCTTAGCTCAAAGCTGCAGTGCAGCAGGAGGGGGATCAAGGCTGCACAGCAGGGAGTGCTTCTTCGTCTCAGTGGCGGTTTACATCCCTGAGGAGACCGGGAGGCTTCACCTCCACTCCACTTTCTTTTGGCTCTGAAATGAGCTCTTCCTGGGTGGTTTCCTTTTGGACTGAGGGAAAATGGGCATGGGGAGAAGGGGGCTATAAATAAAGTATGACCTTGAGATGCAGTGGCAGAGTCTGAAAAAATCTGTTTGCCCTGGGCTCTTCTGATACTCTTGGGCTAGTCCCTTTCACCTGCCAAGCCTCAGTTTCTTCAACTGTAACAGGGGAGGTACGTAACAACTATGCCCAAGGAAATCAGGGGTGTTGGGAAGAGTTTAGATGAGACAATCTATGTGAAAATGTTTGGCAAAGACTGAAGCAGTGCTAATGTGCACAGAACCCACTGGCGATCTTGCCGAAGGCAGATTCTCACTCAGTGGGCCTGGGGTGGCCCCCAAGATTCCAAATCTCTAACCGTGTCCCGGGTGACGCCTAAACTGCCAGTCTGAAGATCACATTCTGAGTAGCCAGTACTCTACAAATGTTCATTGTTACTATTTATTGTCACTGTAATATTCCACCCAACCCTCAAGGGGAATGACAGCTGAAGACAGGGAGGGAGACAGAGCTCACCAAGTGAGGCCAGGCTTCTGCTCAGCATGACACTCTGATCTCACAGCTCTGCCTCTTCCCCGCCTCCTGCGACCAGCCATGGCAGAGACCGGCCATGGCCAAGTCAAACCACATTTCAGACCAAATCAGCACCAACTAACCAAACACGGGAAGAAGGAGCAAATACCGAAGAGGACATGTGAACAAAAAAGGAAGTATATGTACAAAATAGTTTTTATTTGTCACGCTAAACATCTCCCAAACCTCTCAGAGAATACATATATATATTGCATCTTTTGGTTTTGCAAGTCAGATCCGTTCCTGCACAATTCTTCTAAAGCAGCCCCTTTCTCACGGTACCCACAGGCGAAGAGCTTTCGCCAGCTCCCTATGACCTACTGCATCTACCTGAGCTCTGCCTTTGCATGTCTAAGAATGGTCAATGTCAGAAGGGAGAAAATGGTGCAGGTGAGAATACAGAAGATGGAACTCTGGGGCACTGCTGGAGGGAGTCTCAACTGGTACCACCACCACTCAGGAAGGTCATCTGGCAGTTGTTGAGCTCCAGCATGCGCATGCCTTATGATCGGTGGGAAAATGCTAGAATACATATATTCGTAGGAAATTCTCCCGCAGACTCAAGGATGTTTACAGGGTAGCTGAATGTTGGAAGCAGTTTAGATGCTCATCATAGAGAAGGGGGTGAGTAAAATATGGCAGATGTGCGCTGTTGAAAACTAAATCCAGACGTGTCAACCAGATGCACATTAACAACGTTGATGGATCTTAAAACCTAGCATTAAGGGAAAAAATATAGGAAACAGAACACGTTATCATCAGAGCACATTATCCTTTCTGTAAAGACACATTGGCATAAAAATAATACACCTTTTGTAAGAAGGCATGCATGCCCATATAAAGATATATTAAACATATTAGAGTGGGTGCTACGGGAGCAAAGAAAAATAGAATCAGGGTTTGGAACTAAAAAGAAAAAATAGGGAAGAATCTTGCGTAGGTTAATGGCGAATTGCTTAAAAATTGAGTTTTTGAAAATTTCTTCACCTGGGGCAAAGACCAAAAAGATAAAAGCACACGGGGGGCCTGGGTGGCTCCGTCAGTTAAGCGTCCGACTTCGGCTCAGGTCACGATCTCACGGTCCGTGAGTTCGAGCCCCACGTCGGGCTCTGTGCTGAGAGCTCGGAGCCTCGAGCCTGCTTCAGATTCTGTGTCTCCCTCTCTCCCTGACCCTCCCCCATTCATGCTCTCTCTCTGTCTCAAAAATAAATAAATAAGCATTAAAAAAAATTAAAAATAAAGATAAAAGCACACAAACCCCCCTAAAACTCTCCTCTACCACATGTATAAAAGCTTTACAATCCAGCCCCACACGACCTAACCCAAAATTAGCTCCCCATTTCAGGTGCCGTGTTCTTCACTGTTACCTCACAACAGATCACAACATACCCTCTTTGCCGTCATCTTGGCTGCAGTCAAATTCTTTTCATCAAAGCTTCTTGCTACATTCACCTTCAAGTGGTCCCTAGCAGGCAGGGTCTGGGCCCCAAAGTGATGTGGCCAACTTTAGCCAAAGATGTGTCAGGGTACGTTAAGTCAGGGGATTTGCTTTCCTGAGGTTTGGTGACACCACTGATTTGACAGAGAACCTTAGGAAGTCATTTATTTTATTTTTTATTTTATTTACTTACTTTTAAGTAGGTTCCGTGCCTACTTGGGGCTGGAACTCACAACCCTGAGATAAAGAGTCAGATGCTCCCCTGACTGAGCCAGCCAGGTGCCCCGATTTTATTTTTATTTTATTTTTTAAGTAAGGAAGTCATTTAATCGTGCGTCTTTCTCCTGCATACATATCACACAGCACAGTTATCTATAATTCAAACATCTCTGTTTTCCATTAGACTATAAACTCAGGGAGGGTCGAAACTTTATTTGCCTGTGTCCACTGCCCAGAAGTGATCACATAAGGGGCACCTCCCTAATAAGCTCTGAGAAATGGCTTCCCTGGGCCCCTAAGCCAAAAGATGGAGCAATCTGGCCTCTAATTAGCTTCCGCACCTAATTCAAAACTGTAATTGGTAATAGTTTGTATTACGCTTCGTATTATTGTTCTAGAATAAGCCACAGATTTAGTACATGATAAGGAGAGTGTTGCTCAAGTTCTTGTGTCCTGAGGCATTAAAGTACCATCTCTACTTTGCTGTCCTTCAAGAAACTGTGGAATGGATGCTCCAGAAATGCACTGGATAAAACTAAAACAGAGTTTGAATACCGTTAAGACGAACTGCCGGAGTCCTATGGTTTGGGATGGAAATCCAAATCGCTTGAAACTGCGGGTGAAAGCCCATGCAGGCAAGGAGTGGGTATTCCTCAGTGGGCCCGTACACCTTTCAGAGAAGTGGAAGCTACTTTCTGCACGTGCAGTCAGCTCCGGGGTGCACACGGCCAGTGGGTTGGAATTTGTCTGGTTGGCGGTTCGCTGGAAAGCCTGCACTTCCGCTTTCGGAGTGGCGGGAACCGGAAGTAGCTGCCGGAACCCACCTCCTAAGCAACAGGGTGTTGTTACAGAGCATCATGGGAATCCCCCAACCTACTGCGGATCGCAGTGGGCCTGTCCTGATTGATTCATTCTCCAGGAGGCGGGGTCAGAGCTTCTCGAGAGATTTGAGAGACTGGCCGTGATGGCCTTTGGAGGTGGAGCTTGCATACTCTTATGAGCCACGTGGGCCTGAAGCCCAGCACCGCAAGGGCTTGGGCCTCTGGAATAGGCTTGTCTCCTTGTACTGATCACTTTTCTCAAAAAGAGATTAATTTTTTAGGTCTGCTTTTTTCACCACGGCTCCTCTTGTGGTGGGATCCAACACTCATTTTTACGCACGCAACTAAGGGGGGGATGTAAAGGCCATCTCACAGCTGAGGGCAGAGCAATTAGGTAGTGAAGCGGGTTGGTCCAGCGCCTGGTCATGCTCCCATTATCACAGCAGTCCACAGTTCTCAGCTCCAAAAGTCATTGCTATTTGCTAGGACTTGGGTGGTTAGTTTCTGCTGCCTGTTGCTCCAGGAGAGAATCCAAAGCCTCAGCATATGCAGACTATTTCAACTCAAATTTGGGTATACGGCTGCTGCTAGGGTGGCATTGGTTCTGTGCTACATTCGGCTTTGAAATTCAACATCTGTCCAGTGTCAGCAAGTGAGGCGACTAGGTGCCCACTGCTCTGTGGTCACACAGCCCACCTTTCGAGCATTAGGCTTTGACAATTATTGGGATATGACAACACTAGAGAAGAACTAGGATTAATTGGGAGAGAAAAGTGGAAGGTTGTGAAAGACTGTGGTGCTAAGTGACATAGGTCCTTTTGCACGAGCAAAAATTAGGAAAGATCAGGACCTCAACCTTGGCTGCATGTTAGAATCACCTGGGAGCTCTTTAAAATCCCCAGTTCAGCCGTACTCAAGACGAATTAAGCCAGAGTTTCTGGGGATGACACCCAGACATCAGTAGTTTTAAAAGCTGTCAGGTTATTCCAATGTGTAACCGAGGTTGAGAATCACAGCTCTATATTCAGGGGACTTGGGTCTTGATTCTAATTGAGCCATTAATAGCAAGTGCAGTTTGGGGAAAGTCACATGTCCGCAATCTCTTTAGTTTTCTTACCTATGAAATGGGGGGATCGATTCCAAACGTATTTGACCAAAAGCAACACAATTTTGACCTTCAGGGACCATTTTGTAAAATGGTTTTCTAGGTTTGAAGTTCTAAGAACACAGTCAAGCAGCGATTCAGAGTCAAGTTGAGGTTCAAACTCTGAGGTGCCTTGAAGTATCTGATTTGAATGTCGCGATCCACTTCACGCTCACCCTACAAACTCTTCCAGTGAAAGTCTGGGAAAAGAACCCAGGTAACTTTCTGGGGCTTTCCCTAGTAAGAGGAAATATCTTTCTCCCTCCATGGCACAAGACTTTAAAGAAAGGACAGTGGGTCTGTTTGTCTCACATTGCTACTTAGCTGAAGAATTAGGCGACTACTGAGAAAGGTCTCTAGTGCTCACTCACACTCCCTCTCTTTCTCTTGCCATATCTGGGGATAATTGCTGCCAGGCAAGGACATTTAATACGAATCCACTTAATATGAGAATCATGGTTTGGTAATGGGGTGGGGGGAGTTTGACTGGAAATTCATACTGAAAAATGAAACTGAGTGATATTAAAACATGCTTTCTTAGGTGCAACAAATCTAGGTTATAACTGAAAATGTGCACTAATTCTCAAAGAGTGAATTATACGTTACTTTTCCCAGCATACATTTCCCGACAAAATCATAATACTGTAACATCTTCCACTGTACTTGGCTTTTAAAGCACGATCACAGAAGAGGCCAGGTTTGGGGTTTTGTTTGTTGCTTTTGCAATATATTTAAGAGTTTGTCAATTTTTCCTAAAGCTTCTCTTTATCCTTTGATATTAAATCGTTTGCTTCTGAAGGGCTTATATGGCACACCTTTCTCAGAGTGGCTTCTCAATGGTCAACTGGTTTAAACATCCCACACCTTTATTTACCGATGTCTTTGCTTGAGATGCAAGCAATTATCCAATATTATTTTGGCAACTTCATGAAATCCTGCGTCTTTCGCACGTTTGGCCGTTTTACTCCATTTCCTAACTTTTTTAAATAGCAAGAGATTGACTCATACAGACCTACTTGGTAAGACAGGAGTGTTAGCTGAGAAATGTTTTAGTAGGGACCAGTGTTATAAGCGATTTGTTTATTAAAAAATATTTTCACTCCTCAGTTCCCTAACTTCAAGGAATTGGATAATGGAGACTTGAATAATTATAAATATACATATAAATACTCGCCCCATATATCCCCATATATACACAAAAGAGGAAACTGTATACTGTAAAGTATATGCTATTTAAACGGTACATAAGTTACATAATCACAATAACATAAGTTATTGTAATTTGGGCCGATATGGAATTCGGCAATGTCACTATTTCTGCACTTAGAGAAGCGGGGATGTTAACCAACTTTTGGTTTCTAAACTCAACAACTTACCTCCCCCTACTCTACCGCTGGCAATTTTCATAGACGTTTAGTAATTTCTGGAAGGAGGCTTTTTTAAAATGTTTTTTAAGTAGGCTTTACACCCAATGTGGAACTTGAACTCACGACCCCAAGGTCAAGAGTCACACGCTCTACCAACTGTGCCTGCCAGGCGCCCCTCTTTCTAGTAATTTCTCTAGCTGTTTAATAACTGTGTCCTGAGAAAGAAACTGCCCGTCTAGTTTTGATGCATTATAATGCTAATAATAATCTCTAACACTTATTGAGCCGAGGCTCCCTTTCGAGCACCTTCCCATATGTGCTCATTTGGTATTTACAGCAGCCCTGTGACTGAGGTGCATAATGCCCCCTCCATTTTGTAAATAAGTTCACGTGCACGCTCTATTTCGGTAACTACCTGTTGAAACAACCGGGAATATTCCGGAACAGGTCTTCAGAGGTAGAAATCCTTTCTCCTTAATCCAGTCTGAAAAACATTTCCCCGGGCCCTCCACAGAAGATAAGTCCGTCCAGGTAAGGTAGAGAGCTTTCTAGCCCACACCATCACAGGGTCCTAGACCTGGCTGGGACCTCCTCTGACCTCAGCTCGGACCCATCTCAGCATCTTGACTGGTGACACCTCCATCCCCTGATTCAATACTTCAGTGTTTGGGTGCTCACAGCAGCTTCAACAGCACTTTGCTTTTAGTTTTCTTTGAAAATAATCATAATTGTTCCAAAGTTTTTCCTTGTGCCAAATGGATGTCTTCCTTCCTGAAGCTCCCATCCCCACTAATCCCAGTTCTGCCACGGTGGGCTTCCTCCCCCAGACAAATAGAATTCCTTTGCTGTGTGGATGCCTCTCATATATTTGAAGCATCTTATCACCTGAACTGTGGTGAGAATCTTCCTCCTGTGTGTACACATCTCAATCATTTTTTTTTCAGTAGGCTGTACACTTAGAACCAGAGCTTTTTCTGGCACTGGGCATCACTTAATAAAGTGACTTAGGACCTATTAAGTAAAGGTTAAACACAGGCCAATAAATGACTTGTAAAAGTGTTTGCAGAATCTCACGATTGGTGAGATCAAGCCCCATCAGGCTCTGCGCTGAGAGCCCAGGGATGGTCTCTCCCTTGGGATTGTCTCTCTCTTTCTCTCTGCGCCTCCCTCCTCTGCCCCACTCATGTGTGCTCTCTCTCTCTCTCACAAAATAAATAAACGTTTTTTAAAAATGGTTCAGGGGCGCCTGGGTGGCTCAGTCGGTTAAGCGGCCGACTTCGGCTCAGGTCATGATCTCACGGTCCGTGAGTTTGAGTCCCGCGTCGGGCTCTGGGCTGACGGCTCAGAGCCTGGAGCCTGTTTCGGATTCTGTGTCTCTCTCTCTCTGACCACCCCCCGTTCAGGCTCTGTCGTTCTCTGTCTCAAAAATAAATAAACGTTAAAAAAAAAAAAAAGGTTCAGATGGTAAATTTTATGTGTATTTTCTCACAATAAAAGATTGGGGAGAAAAAAGGAAAAAAGCATACCATTAAATGCGTTTCAGCGTAAATTAATAATCTAATAATGATTAATATTCAAATTACATTAATTATCTAATATATACACATCAATAACAACTAACACACTAATGACCAATAAGCATAATAATCTAACCACCAATACTATGATCTACAATAATCTGCCAATCTACCAATATTATTATATCGATATAATTACTATATATTAATAATTAATATATCCATGCTAAATGATTATTAATAACCTAATTACTAATACTATGATCTAACTTCTATTAAATAAACACTTTTTAAAACCAAAAGGGGTCACCCAGCTGGTCAGTAGGTGTGAGCCCAGGCACGCTGCTTTCTGTGCCTCACCTGCCTCTGCCTCCCCACCTGGCCCGGGGCTGTGGGAGGATGTGGCCACTCCTGAAGGCTGGGATCCAGTGCTCTCGAAAAGCTGGAGATTTGAGTCCTGATGAGAGCAGTAGTTCCCAGGCCTGGGTGCTCACGAACTGCGCCCAGGGAGTTCAAATACGGATCCCTGAGTTTAAAGATCCTGCTTTGGCACCTCTTGGGTGGGGCCTGGGAGTCATTATTTTCCAAACACTCATCGGATGTTTTGGATCATCCAGCCAAATTTGGCAACCACGTGGCTCGATTGTTAGCGGGGGCCTTTGTCGTGAGCCTCACCTAATTCCAGGCACCTGCTTTACCGGCCTTAGCTTCAGTTATAAAGCTACACAGCACACCAGGGTACATCTCTAGAAGCTGGAGGCTGGCGCTTACCACTCGGTCACTTGACAAATGTATATTGTGCCCACCACGTACCTACCCATGCTGTGCCAGGAACAGAGAATGGCACAAGAGGCCGGGGCCCTGCTCTCATGGAACATGTTGGCTGACTCCCTCTCTCCTGCCCCCAGATTTCCATTATCCACCAGCCTTTGTTCCCTTGCATTTTTTATTTTCAGGCTTGCCAAACTTAACCAGATCAGAAACTCCTTTCGGAGCTAGATCTGGGTCCAATTCGTTTTGAGGGTGTCATTGCCTCCCGGACCCACCCCCCACATCCAGCTGCACACACCGAGTGTAAAGGCTTGCACTTTATGCGATGTCTGTTAAATAGATTCATTCAGTCAGTCAACAGATATTTACAGAGTGCCTACTGTGTGCCAGGCACGGTTGCAGGTGCCAGGGCTATGCTGAGGGGCGACATTTAGCAGGTGCCCTCCCTAGGGTCGCACAAGTCCAGGGCTGGAAATTGGGAGTGAGAGCCTCCTTTAATGCTTCGGGCGCCTCGTTTGCCCCTCCCTTGTCCTCACCCTATGAGATGCCAGAGATACAGCCATGAACCAAGCAGACTGGGATAAATGGATCCAGGCGATCTCCCTTCCCGGGGTCTTTGTGAAGCTATGCGTGTTGCCCACCCTGAAGTCTTTTTCATTTGTGTACCATCTGCCTTCCCACCTAGACTGGAGTTGTATTCTCCCCCATCCTCCTCTGCTCATCCCACCTCCACAGGCATTCTGCCCGGGGTGGTGTTCTCCAGAATCTTGTCCCTGGCCACTTGAGTGGAATCCCTGGTGACTACTTAAAATGCAGTTTCCCAGTCTTGCCTATGGAGTCAGGTTCTTTGAGGGTGGAACTCAGGAATCTGTGTCACTGACAAGCTCCCTGGGTGGTCAAGGCACTTTACTGGTTGAGGATCTGCGCCCCCACCCCCCTCCGGCTCAATTTGTTCAGTCAGAAATGCTAAAACTGACCAGTAGTAGGAGAAGACAGGGTGAGAAGGGCATTTTAATGTGGCTCAATTCCTCTGTGACTTTGTTTGCAAAGGCAGGAAAGGCAGGCATGGGAAGGGAACAATTTGAGGGGTGCGTGCTGGCCTTGACTCTGACCCTGTGGAACTCAGCAGGAAGATCTTCTCTCAGCTCTGTTTTGCACCTTAGCTGGGCCACTCCAGGCCCTGCCCCATCCTCCTTTGAGATTCTCAAGCTGCCTGCCTTACCTCCCCAAGGAGAGAGAGGCTGGCACTCTCAGTAGCCTTGGAAGCTGGGTCAAAAGTTTCCGTGGTGCTGGGGAGGAGACAGGTGGGCAGGTATGTTCCCCGGGTGAGGATCTGAGAGCCCCAGGGCCAACAAGAACATGGGAGGGTCTGCAGGTCTGGTCATCCCTGACCTCCAAGGCAGGTGCCTATCATTTTCACTTGCGACACATAGCACTCTGCATGGATGCCCACGCACTTCAAGGTGTCACAGGCATGCTGTTTAATAGTGATCACCTGAATGAGATAAATCAATTGTGTGATTACCAGTAAACCCAGTTTGCAGGGTGGAGCATACCTCTGGCTTTCCCAATCCATCAGCCCCTTGGCAGTGTCTGCGTGAGATTTCTCCGGCTGTCCAGCCACACCCAGCTTCCTCAGAGAAGAGCTCAGGAGTGAATCTTGAGTCTGAATTTGGGAGGGTTCCGGCAGGGAGATGGGGGACCCATCAAGTCCAGCTCAGGAGGGAATTTGGGGTTGTGTCGAACATCTGGGTCACCATCTCAGTGTCCCTAAATGGCAGGTAATTGATAAGGGCTTCCAATAGGAGGTCATTTGAGTTGCACTGATTAATAACCTATTTATTTGCTTGTAAGGTTGAGGATAGTGGGTCTCAAGCTTTCGTGCCCATCAGGATCACCTATAGAGCTTGCTGAAATAGGCACCCAGCTGCACCTCGGAATCTGGAGAGATGAGCCTTGGGAATTGGTCTTTTTATCAGCTCCCCAAGCAATTTAGCTATACCCGTGAGTCTCAGGACCACCGGTGCTTTGAACTGGGGACTTCTGCAGAGTTGGTTTCTTTATTAAGACAAGGAGGTTTATTAACTTTGTTGAATTGTTTCTTTATTAAAGAAGGTTGGAGCTGCCCTCACCCACTACGTTTTCTTCAAGCACGGCGGGCTGCACTCTGGCGACTTGGCTGAAATGGAACTCCCTTTCCCAGACCCCCTCTCCCACATGGTTCCGAGTTAGATGTGGCCCATGGAGGAATCTGTTCAGGATCTGGAAGGTGAAACTGAAGCAGTGGCCATTACACTTGGAAGGTCATCGGGGTCAGATGTGGTGATAGGCAGATACCAAGGTGCCAGGGTCTCACTTGTCCTCACTCTCTTCCCCTCCACATCCTGCTCCTCTTCCTGACTGCTGATTCTAGACGTGACAGCAGTCCCAGGCTCTTCCTCAGATGCTTCGTGGCAGATCCACAGAGAAGGAACCCACACGCCCCCCCCCAAAGACCTCCCACAGGCTTCTCCATATGGCCCCCCCACAGTGGTGGATCTACTCAGTTTGCTTGACTGACAGCCTGGTGTCTCCTTCTCTGACCTTCAGGGCCTCCTGTGCCTTCACCCCTCCAGCGTCTCCTTCAGAGGGAGGCTCATGCCTGTAATAAAACCCTTAACCAGAACCCACAGCTTCGGCTTCTCCGAGTGAACCCTTCCATGTAGATCCAAAGAAATGTCTGGATGTCCATTTAGATCAAAGGATATTAAGATGTGTAGACACCATGAAAGCAGCTAAAAGGTAATCCAGTCAGTCCTACCTTCCATGGTTATAGGGTAATGGAAAGATTACCTCTTTGGGCAGAGTTAGTAAAAGTTACCCTTTCCTCCCTCCTGTTTTCCCCTTTAAGTCAGTTACCTTGTGTAAGCCACAACCTGCATAACCGTGTACAGCGGCCCTGGGTAGCTATTCTGCCCCTTAACGCAAAGAGTCCAGCCTCTACCTGCTTTCCTAGTATCATCAAGACCCAGCAGGTCACAAAACAACCTCACCAACATGTTTCAGGGAAGAGTAGGGATTCTTTGCCTCATTGCAGAATGTTCTCTGCCCCCAGTGTTATGGGCAGCCATCCTTTCCTGACTACCCGTGTGAACAACCTCTGGTAGGATTCTGCATTTCCCCTCTCATGGTCCTCACTATACTGCAGTGTTGCTATTTATGTGATTATCTGTCTTACCCACTTGACAGGAAGCGAGCACCCTGAGGACGGGGTCTCTGATTTGGTCACCTTAGGATCCCCAGTGTCCAGCAGAAGATCTGGCACAGAAGAGGCCGCAACAAAAATCTTCGTGGACGGAGTCAATGAGTCCAAAAGAGCTAAAGGAAAACTCTTGTCTTCGTCTACTCCCTTTGGACACTAATTGAAAGTCCCAGGTGGTCATTTGTATTTCTGACCCACTGGCCATAAATCAGAGGTTTGTCTGCATGACCCTCTCCTCAGGTTCAAGAATTTCTCACAGAACTCAGGGAAACACTTACGCTTGCTGGCTTATTGTAAAGGATACAAAGAATACAGATGAACAGCCAGAAGAAGAAGTACACAGGGCAAAGTCTGGAAGGATTCCTAGTGCAGGACCTCCTGCTCCTATGGAGTTGAGGCACATTTTCCTCTCAGCACATGGAAGTGTTCACCAACCCAGAAGCTCTCCAAACCCCATAGCTGAGGGATTGTCATGGAGGTTCATCACGTAGGCATGATGGATTATTAACCCAACTCTAGCCCCTCGCTGCTCCTTGGAGGATGGGGGTGGGTCTAAAAGTTCCAAGCTTCTAATCATGGCTTGGTCTTTCGGGTGACCAGCCCTCGTCCTGAAGCTATCCAGGAGCTCACCAAGAGTCACCTCATTAGAACAAAAGATGTTCCTGTCACCCAGGAAACCCCGAGGGACTTAGGAGCTTTGTCAGGAACTAGGGTCAAAGGCCAAATATCAGAACAAAAATGTCTTAGCATCTTTATCACTCAGGAGATTAGAAGGGTTTTAAGAGCTCTGTGTCAGGAATCGTAGGCAGAGACCAAATATATTTTTTTATTATGTCACAAGAGGTCACATCTGGTTCTAGAGCTGGGACTTTCTTGTCATGCTATGTCCTCATTCGAAAGGGTCTGGAACCAGGAACCAGATCTTTGCCTTCCTTTGAGTATGTGACTAGGGTCACACACCAAGACATAGGCCAATTACTGGGCACCATGGACCTTTCTGGTCTGAGGCCTTCCTTGGTGCTCGGCTAATCTTGACTGATCACAGGCCACATCAGGGTTGATAAATACGTGGTGTAAGAGCCCCCACTCCATTCTCCAGAGCCCATGATTGCAAATCTATTATGATCCTTGAGCCTTCTTAAGACAACACCCCGGTTAGTTGCTGCCAATGGATCAGCGTTGCTACACTAGATAGAAGCCATTCTTCACCTTTGGGAAGCCTCTGAGAACTGTCTTTCTGTCACCTGGCATTATCAGGCATTAGCAGTTTTGTTTACAGGGAGGTCCTTACCAAAGGATACCAACAAGTGAAGCAGAAATCGAGTCGTACATAAATGGCCCCAAGTTTATCCAACTTAAGGAGCTAATAAATGAACCACAAGTAAACCATGGTTTCCCCAATGAAATGGAAAAGGCAAAAAGATGGTTTTGTGCGTATGATATAGTGCAACTTTAAAGTCGGGGTTGGATATGGTCTCAAATTCCTGGGGACAAGTCTGTCCCCACTGGGGGCTGTTTCACTGCAGAGACCTCCCTCCCAACATGCAGGCTGGTTAGTCTTGAATCCAGCATGGCTGTTAGGGGTCTCTGGACCCCACCCAGCTCTCTGCTCTGCGGTTGCCTCACTTCAGCTGCCGAGCTTGGCATTCGGCAGCAGTCGAAGCCCCAGTGTGTTGTTGTTGGGCGAGGCCAGGAGAGGAGGAGAGAAGATGTGGTGCAATGGAAGGAGGTGGATGGGAGGGGTGCAACCACTTGTCTTCTTGCCCCAGTTCTGCCACTTAGAAACCACGTGACCTGGGGTAAGTCAATAGTTTGAGCCTCCATTTTCTCATCTGTGAAGCAGGCCAGGGAAAGAGTAATTATTAGCTGCTTATATGAGTCTCATTGGGATATTAAGAACGTGAAATCAAACGGAAATGGCTGATGTGAAAGCGCTTTAAGTTAGGGAGGGAAAGGCTTTGTTCTGTTCACTACTTTATAGCACAGAGCCTGACCCATAGCTAGTGGGGTGGTCAGGAAAATGTCTTTTGAATGAATAAATGTGAACAAAAAAATCTTTCTCCCCTGGAGGTAGAGGGAGGGATGGGATCAGGAAGGAGTACACAGAAGACTTTAAAGGTGGGAGTGATATTCTATGTCCACAGCAGCATGGAAGTTATGTGCTTCATTAGTACTCTGTGTGTTTGCATGTTAAATATTCTTTCGTATGCAAAAACAAACTCAAAAATGGACTAAAGAGCTAACCATAAGAACCGAACCCATAAAAATCCTTGAAGAAAGCACAAACAGATGTCAACGAGAGCAATGTTTTTCTGGACATGTCTCCAGAGGCAAGGGAAACAAAAGTAAAAATAAACTTTTGGGACTACATCAAAATAAAAAGCTTATGCACAGCAAAGGAAACAACCAACAAAACTAAAAGACGACCTACTAAATGAGAGAAGCTATTTGCAAATGACATACCTGATAAAGGGTTAGCATCCAAAATATATAAAGAACTTATACATCTCAACACCCAAAAACAAATAATCTAAAAAATGGGCAAATGACATGGACGTTTTTCCAAAGAAAACAGAGATGGCCAACAGACCCATGAAAAGATGCTTAACATCACTCATCATCAGGGAAACGCAAATCAAAACTACAGTGAGGTATCCCCTCACACCTCTCAGCATGGCTAAAATCAAAAACACAAGACACAAGTGTTGGTGAGGATGTGGCGACAAAGGAAACCTCTCGCACCATTGGTGGGAATGCAAACTGGTACGGCCACTGTGGGAGACAGTATGGAATTTCTTCAAAAAATTAATTTTCTTTGAAAATTAAAAATAGAAATACCCTAAGATCCAATAATCACACTACTGGCTATTTATCCAAAGAATACAAAAACACTAATTTGAAAAGATGTATGTATCCCTATGTTTATTGCAGCATCACCTATAGCCAAATTATAGAAGCAGCCCAAGTGTCCATCAATAGATGAGTGGATGAGTGGATAAAGAAGATGTGATACACACACACACACACACACACACACACACACACACCATGGAATATTATTCAGCTATAAAAAAAGAATGAAATCTTGCCATTTGCAGCAACATGCATGGAGCTAGGGGGTATTATGCTAAGCAAATTAAGTCAGTCAGAGAAAGACAAATACCATATCATTTCACTTATATATGGAATTTAAGAAACAAAACAAACACAGGGTAAAAAAGAGAGAGAGAGAAGCAAACCAAGAAACAGACTCTTAGGGCGTGTGGGTGGCTCAGTCGGTAAGCGTCCGACTTCAGCTCAGGTCATGATCTCATGGTTCGTGAGTTCGAGCCCCACATCGGGCTCTGTGCTGACAGCTTGGAGCCTGGAGCCCGCTTCAGATTCTGTGTCTCCCTCTTTCTCTGCTCCTCTCCCACTCACACTCTGTCTCTCTCTCAAAAATACATAAACATTAAAAAAAAAAAAGAAACAGACTCTTAACTGATGGTTACCAGAGGGGAGGTGGGTGGGGGGGATGGTGAAATAGGTGATGGTGATTAAGGAGTGCACTTGTCCTCATGAGCACCGGGTGATATATGGAAGTGTTGAGTCACAATATCGTACACCCCAAACTAATGTAACGCTGGATGTTAATTATACTGGAATTAAAATTAAAAACTTAAAAAATATTCTTTTGTATGTATTCAACATCTCATTAAAGCACTTAAAAAATTAATGCAAAAAAAATAGTAGAGAGAGAAAAGCCCTATGAAGTATCCTGCCAAAAGAAAATAGTATTATTCTAACTCTTGGTGTTGCTTCTGCACAAGCATTAAAATCATTCTGAGGGACCTCAATTCATCGAGGTCCTATGTTTGGGTCACGCATTGTTAAAGAAAGAGGATTTCATGGAAAGAAGGTTATATCAGAAACCAGGACTTGGGGGGAATCTACTTTTTAAAGTGTAAGTATGTGGACTAATATTCTTTTCAGAATTCACTTTTGAAAGTTGGCTTTCACTCATGTGTGGGCCACACCTATGCCTCGTCAAGGTAAAGTGCAGGCAAGGGGTCATGTCTTTGCTTGTGCAATGGCCTCTGCTTTGCTTCCCCTTGCTAGTTCCTACATGTCATTCAGGACCTACCCCAGGTGTCATCCTTTCCAGGAAGTTTCTCTGAATCACCATGTTGGCATCCTGCCACGTTAGCACATGCGTACCAGAGGTTCTCAATCAGGGGTGACTTTGATCCCGAGGGGACACCTGACAACATCTGGAGACATTTTTGATGGTCATGACTGTGTGGGAGGGTATGGGGTATACCAGTGGTGTCGAGTGGGTAGTGAGTGTGTCATGCAATGCACAGCTCAGCCATCCCCACAACAAAGAATTACCTGACCCAAAATGCCAATAGTGCCGCTGTTGAACCCTTCTTGATGGTATGAAATTTTCTGTGTCTCACTGAGACCCAAGCTCATCCTGAGCAGTGACCATGTCGATTCAGTCTTTCATCCCCAGGACGAGCACACTGCTTGGAGACACACACACACACACACACACACACACACACACACACACACAGAGGCAAAGTGCTTTGGGAGAACTGATCATTAAGTTGAACCAAATGAAGTTGCTGACATTCTACCTTTTTGACCAGAAAAACAGCAATTTTGTATGGTGCGGCCACAAATGTGGTTTAACCTAAATACTTTGGACGGAGTTGGGGGTGGTGATCAAACTTCACCGAGGAGGAGAGACACAGGAAGTATTTGTTTCAGATCTTGCTCCTCTGCTGCATAAAAGCAAGGACCAAATTTTTTACTTTGTATGTGTGCCCAGTCTTACTTGTTTGTATTGTCTCCCCGCCCCCCACCCCACATCATACCTCCCGGGACAGTACCTTGCATTTAGAAGGCACTAGTCAGTTTTGCTGACTAGGGTTCGGGTAAGCTATTCGTACTTCAGGTTTGATTTTATCCTGGTCATTGCACTTCAGCCCCAGGGAACTCTGAAGAACAGTGTCTCTTGGCAAAGTATGCAGTTTTCCTGACGGCAATGGGCGCAAGAAAACACAGTCCCCCCAAATCATCCCACACCACAGCCTGTCAGAGGAGCCATAATGGAAACTGTCAGAAGCTAAAAGCCCAGACGCGTGGCTGGTGGCCATCTGTACGACCATGTGACTCTGGCGTGTCAGGCAGCACCACACATACCTAGCCCACAAGCCGTGGCACTTACCTCGTGTTTTGGAGCAGGTGGTACAGGATAAACGTTTCAAAGCTGGACTCGGAACTTGGCACGGTCCCACTTCCAACCACATGCAAGCCAGAAAACTCTGGAGAACTGAACTGTTTATAAGGGTCAAACTTCAGTGAGTCTGATAAAGTTTGGCTCCAGGTGTCCATCTAGTCTCTTGGAAGAATTGCCCAGAGCTCATTGCCGACTGGTTGGATGTCACCGGTAGTGTGCAGCCTCTGCTTGGGTATGGAATCCGGCCGCTCAGACAGAGACCCACAGCTCAGAGGCTTGCAGCCAAGAAGATAAGCCCAGGGTAGCCCTGTAGGCTATGCAGTCCATCTGCCAGCTGGACTTACTCTGGGCCACTGGTGGCCTCTGCAATGACATCAGACACCAGGAGCAAGACAGCCTGGAATCCAACATGCTTCTCCTTTCCTTTCTGTGCAACTCCTAGAGAGTAGAAATGGCTCCTACCCTTCCAGATGCAATAGTCACCCCCGGGGACATTTATTCGTGCGGATCTCAGATGTTTGGATTCCGTCCTGACCAGACTTTGTTTTCAGAGCCATGGATTAAACCACTTGATTCTAGCTCTAATAAGGCAAGTTCTAGGAGTAGAGGATTGTTTTAAGTAAAAGAAGAATTCAGACTCTGAGACAGCATTTCCTTAGCTCTTCTCACCTAGGTATCTTTTTTGTTTTAGCACTGGTTTGTGGGAAGAGGGTCTGTGGAAATTTGACAGACTGATGAGGATGGGCTCAGATTCTTTGGAATTTATCTGTGAGGTTCCATGAGGCAATAGGGCTTCCATCATTTCCCTAGGGAAACGTTTGAAGCCCCACACGTTTCCAGCATTTGCTATTGTAATCTCACTGTCTTCGAGATTTAAAAATCCTGTAACTGTGGCAATTGCTCCGTGTGGCAGCCCTTCCCAAACGTACCCACCTTCTTCTTCCTCCTGCACAGTACGTTCTTGGTAGAACTTGCCATTGCTCCCTTAGGACGAGAGAATTTCATTTCTGCAAAACTGAGCTAAAATACTAATAAGGAAGACTTCATTTTAATTTGTGGCGTTGGACAGAGAGAAATACTCTCCTTAATCTTCATAATCTTACAACTCGGAAATGGAGCCTCATTTCTAGACACTGCATATTGAAGCCACCAATGTTTGCAGGGGCCATATTTGATTTCCCTCTTTCCCTCCCATGCTAGTAGGTATGATTAATGGTTGTTAAAGGACTGTGTGTTCCCAACATCATTTCTAGCTTTCATCTTTTCTATTGCAGTATGAAACTTATGTAGAGTCCAAACCCATCGTTTGAGAAGTAAAATTAAATATCTTTCATGTTTTGTAAGATTTTTCTGACTTGAGCAATGTCTTCCAGTTAGAAAAAAATACTTTAAAAAATCCTTCTATTCGTCTATACCAGAGGCTGCTTAGAATCCTATTTGATCATGTCCAGATTTTGTCGCAGTTAGTATTTAAAGCATTTCCTCCAAAGGTTATAGGGATAATTGTGGTGGTATGCTAGAGTTAGTTCCTGTTAACTCTTGGGAGCCAAGTGTGTACCCTCTCTTCCCAACTCTGTGCTCAGTGACCTCACATTGGTAGCTTGAAATCAGCCCTGGAAGAGTATTTACACCAGGAAAATTGGAAAATGCTACAAATCAGGGCTTTTCCCTGCCCTGGAGAGCTGTTTTTAAGTACTTACTACTATTTCACTGAATAATTATCTCAAATATATAATTGTGGCTATGTTCCATATGTCATGATTTTTTAAGTTAGTTTAAAAAAATTTTGTTAATGTTTATTTATATTTGAGAGAGAGAGAGCGAGCACAGGCGCAAGTGGGGGAGGGGCAGAGAGAGGGAGACAGAATCTGAAGCAGGCTCCAGGCTCTGAGCTGTCCGCACAGAGCCCAACATGGGGGTTGAACTCACAAGCTGTGGGATCATGAGCTGAGCTGAAGTCAGATGCTTAACCGACTGAGCGGCCCAGGCACCCCTTTTAATTAGTTTTTTCCTTGAAAAAGGCAATGTATGCGTAGGTGTGTTAGATACGGCAGAAACTTGTTAAAAATAGACCTAAAAATATAGTGGTTTAAATATGATACAAGTTTGATTTTTTTTTCCTCAGGTAAAATTCCAGAAATAGAGTTCCCCAATTTAGTAAGGTAGCTCTCTTATCCTCAGTATATTGCTTCTGTCTCTAGGTCCAAGGTGGCTGCTTGAGCTCCTGTCATCATAGCTACATCCCAGCGATCCAGAGGGAAAAAGGCTAGGGTAACCTTTCTCCATTCCTTGTAAGGACATGGCCCAGGATTTACATATATCCTTTCTGCTGGCTAGAACTTAGTCACATGGCCATACCTATTACTATAGAGGAGGCTGGGGAGTATACACTCAGGATGGGTTCCCACAGGCCTAGCTAACACTCAGGATTCTTATAATTAAAGGAAGAAGGGGAGAATGGATATTGGTGGCCTGCTGGCAGTCTCAGTCACTATAGTGGAAAAAATACAAAAGGGCAGACAGTGAAAGCTAGAATCTTCCTTCCCATTCTAGCTTCTGGTCTTCCTTCCTACAGGGAGTTTCAGAAGCTTCCTATGCATATAATATCACCTGTGTATATATTCTTTCTTGGGAGGCCATTTAGCCCAAAGGACTCAGGTGTCTAAGTGGCCTGGGTTTTAATTCCAGTTCCACAGCTAACTAGCTGTGTGAACTTGGGCAATATATTTAACCACTATACTGCAGTTTCTCTATATATGATACGGAGATAATAATAGTACCTCCCTCCCTGGGTTCTTGTGAGGACCGATTATGATTATACACTTGGTGTTTCAATAGTCCTTACACAGAGTAAGCACTCGAGTACAGGGCGTTGTTATAATTACACTTGTATCAGTTTAATAATACAGATACTTATTTTAAAATAATAGCATTGATTTTATTAGTCTCAACTTTATGGTCTCCTTGGCACTTCTGCTCAGAAGATTTATCTACTCTCATGATAGAAGAAACAGGTGGGTTCTGGAGTCAAAAGACTTGCATTTGAACCCAAGAGCCATTGGATTTGGTCAGTGTTTGGATCCATCATTTAAACTCTCTGGGCCTGAATTTTCTAATTTTTAAAGTGGAAAAAATAATATGTACCTCCCAGGATTGCTATGAGGCTCAAAAATGACCACGTGCATGGGCATGGGTCACAACTATCAAACAGTGCGTATTTCTACCCATAGCCATAGCCATGTCGTTGGTGTTCTAGATCAATAGAATCATCGAGTTGGGAAGGATTTTAGAGTCATTTGGCCCACTAGCTGTATGGCCGAGGCCGTAGGATAGACCACCTGGAGCACCTGCTCAGCTCACCCCCAGAGGCAGGTTGCCAGCTGGTACAGATACATCCACAATACCTATTGAATTGGTTCTTTTCTGTCTCCCTCCACTGCCACCGGCACAGGCCAGGCCAAGCGAACAGCATTTCTCACCGGGGCGAACGCGATGGCCTCTGAAATGGTTTTCCTTGTTCGGGTTCTGTCCCCAGTTCATCCATTCTTCCCACAGCTGTCAGTCATCTTTTACAAAACAAAGCAAAAGGGCTAATAGTATGTGATTCCTCTGCTTAAGAACACTTAATGGACTTTCCTTTTCAGTAACACAGTGAGATAAGGATGTGGAATGACCCTCCAGGGTACATCCTCTAAAAATCCTCCAGGTATCAAAGACCTGGCAGGATATTGAACTGGCAGATAGACCCAAATCCAAGTAAAACTGGAAACCCAGAGAGCTAAACAGAGGATGGGAGTCATTTTTCCCCTGAGCAGATTTGCCATAACTGGTAAAGTTTGTAACATACACTACTGTCTGGCAAGAATATTCAAAATGGCATTAACAAAATCAAGCTTGGGCCAGATCTGGTCTTCAGACTGCATGTATGCTGGGGGCGAGAAGTGATGATGGTTGGTGTTCCCCCAAAGCCCTCCACTTGTGCTTATATATTTTTTAAGTTTATTTATTTACTTTGTGTGTGTGAGAGAGAGAGAGAGAGAGAGAGAGTGCACGGTGTGGTTTTGCTCAGAAGATTTATCTACTCTCATGATAAACACACATACACACACATGCAAGTGTGGGAAGGGCAGAGAGAGACAGAGGGAGAGAGAGAATCCCAAGCAGGCTCTGAACTGTCAGCACAGAGCCCAACACAGGGCTCTGAGATCATGACCTGAGCCAAGATCAGGGCCCTTAGAGATCAAGGCCCTTACCTGGGCCCTGAGATCATGACCATGGATCCTGAGATCATGACCTGAACTGAGATCCGGAGTTAGACACATAACCGCCTGAGCCACCCAGGTGCCCTATACACTTGGGCTAATTAACGTTGCCCTCTCTTCTGATGTTGGTTCTCAGACACTTCCCCAAGCCCCTGGCTATGTGCTTACTACCTAGGGAGGCTTCTGCTCAGCCGATGAGAGAGTTATAACAGGGTTTAACAGTGTTAAAATAGTGTTTTTAAGTTCCCAGGTTTCTTTTCTCCTCCCCAGTTTCTGAGCCATTTTTCTGTTTTCAGGCAAGATCCCCAAGGCCTAATAGTTTGTGATGCCCCCTCACTTTTCAGGAAGTGCAGATCTGGTCTGTAGGGCTCATCCTTGGCTGTCTGGGCTCACTTACCAGCGGCTTGGAGCCAGATAGCAGAGACAGGAAAGATCCAGGTAGGCAGCCTCTGTGTTGACTGGAAGGCTCGAGGCTCTTCAAGTGGGAACATTAGTGTTTCAGTTTCTTGGTACCCCAGCTTCGTAGAGGGTATGTCATGCTCCTTGACCAAATGGAAGGACAAAAATCCAAGAAAGAAACAGGGAAGGTCTGGGGGCAAATGGTTAGACATTAAGGGTGTGGACCTTAGGATAAAAGAGGTCTAAGACTGAATCCTGTCCCTGCCGCTTCATAACAGTGTGACCTTGGCCAAATTATTTAAGGCCCAATTCCTTCCTCTGTAAAATAGGCATAATATTAGGTTGAACAATAGGAAGTTGCTTTCCGGTAAGTCAAATGGTCAAATACTGGCAATTTCATAGGTGCTTAACCCAACATGGTACCTACCTCATAGGATTGCTGAGGACGAAATGAGATCATTTATGAAGAGGGCATAGCACAGGTTTTGAGAAATATTTGAGGCGGGAACTGAGGGAAGTGGGTAAGCAATCCGGACAGAAGGAATGCTAGATGCCAAGTCTCTGAAGCAGGAGCGAGCTTGCAGCAAGGAAACTAGTGCTGCTGGAGCCTGTGAGGGAGAGGAAGGGGGTGGGAGGTGGTCAGGCAGGTGGCTCAGGATAGATCACACAGGGCCATGTGGGCCCATGTGTGTGGGGGGGCTGGGGGGGGTGCAGTGTGAACCCTAATGACAAAAACAAGAGGTGATATTTATTGTGAAATATGTTCTGTGCATTCATGCGGTACATAGCAAGTGCTCACTAAACAGAAGCGCAAGAAGGGGCGCCTGGGTGGCTCAGTCGGTTGAGCGTCCGACTTCGGCTCAGGTCATGACCTCACGGCTTGTGTGTTCCAGCCCCGCATCGGACTCTGTGCTGACAGCTCGGAGCCTGGAGCCTGCTCTCTGGATTCTGTGTCACCCTCTCTCTCTCTGCCCCTCCCCTGCTCCTGCTCTGTCTCTCAAAAAATAAATAAACGTTAAAAAAGAATTAAAAAAAAAAAAAGCAGAAGTGCAAGAAGCCGAGGGTGTAGACAGCACGTAGATGGATGAGACAGGAGAAGGAGGAGCAGTAACTCTAAATGACAGGATTGCACAACACGCTGGGACTTTCTCGGGAAAAGCAGGGTATTTGCTCCCAGGCCCTGTGCGGAAGGACCCTTCAGGCCCCTAGATACGGAGAACTTTGCTCTGGGCCCAAGATGAACACGGGTGTCCTGGTGCTTGGCTCATCATTCACTGAGGGCAGGCCAGGAAGTTAGTCATACGTAACGTAAAGGCAGCAAATTTAGCACAGATGGCAGCTAAGCACACAAGGTCTACCGGTTACCAGTTATGTGACACTGAGCAGATTATTTAACCGCTCGGAGCCTTAGTTTCTTCTGTAAAATGTGTGGAATGATCGTACCTACCTCACAGAGTTGCATGAGGATTAAATAAGACCACTTAAGCAAAGCACACAGTAAACACTCAGTAATCATCAGTACTTCTGGATCAAATGTATGGGATGTTGGTAAAGCATCTCTAAAGAGGTTCCAAGCTCGTTAACCACTACTCAGTGTTAGGGACTCTCCTGAGGACCCAAATTCTATGTCAGAAGAAACCTAACGGGCATCTCTAAGGTCAGGAAATCCCAGATAGGAAACGGAAGGCCTTGAAGACATGCTTCAAATCAAGTGTTGGGATTTGGGGAGAGGAAAAAAAAAAAAATGTGGGAAGTGCACAGAGAGAAATATAGACTGTTTTTGCAAAATGGGATTTTGTTTTTTTAGACCATAAGTTACTAAAGAAGAGCGAGTATCTTCTTGCTTAAGACAGAATGTAAAGGGGAAACAGCCCCTTGCAGAAATAGCCCCGAGCACACCCCTCATTCAAAGCCCTTCATCCCCTGCAACAGCAGTTAAGTGCCCACATACCCTATAAGGAAACTTGCGCTTAAAGGGGCAGAGCTGAGAATGCAACCAGTCTGACGGAAGCCAGTATTTCTGCTCTTCAGATGTGACCATAAAAGACATCACCACTGGCAAGAGGGTCAGAATACTTATGGCCTGATATTTATGTGGATAATAAAGAGAGGTCAATTATGACATCTAGGAGTTAAGATTCTTTGAGTTGGAAGAAGCAAGAGTCAATTCGAATTAGAACCAGCTCAAACAAACAAATAAAATTATTATTTTTGGTGGGGGAGGATTCCAGGCAAAATGGACCAACCAGATTGCAGAAGGAACAGAAATAGGGGATCCAAGTAGCAGGAATTTATTATAGACTTTTTGGAGAGCTGCCACTTGCATGAACAGGACAAGGGCCTAGGTCTATTGGTTCAAAATTCCGAATTTCTAAGAAAGAGAATCTGATGGGTCCAGCTCAGGTTAGGGGCGGGGCCTAAAGTGCCAAAGTGGCCACAGTGGAGGGAGGAGGGTCCACCTCTGCCTCCAGGCTGCCTCCAGGTAAGGGAATCCCTGGGAGGGAGTGGGGGGGGGGGGGGTCTCAGCCACGGTTGGTTTCAGATGCTCAAATGGGATCAGGCAATGGAAGAATCAATCTTCATTTTTTTCTGAAAAATAATGTAATCATTTTTGAATTTTAATAAACTTCATTAAACAAACGTATTAAGTGCAGTTTAGATACAGCACAGCCTATACAGATGACATTGTCTATGGTCACACTGGGGATCTAGGTGGCAATTCAGGGAGCAGGTAGTAATTGTTCATTGTGAGGTTACTGCTCTGGAGACACGACCTGGAGAGGGGGGTAGGGAGACCTACGTCTGGGGACACCATCTGGAATTTTACCTTCTAAATTACGAAGGTACGTTGGAAGTTACCTTTAGAAAGAGGAGGAAGGGAATTTAGAAAAAGGAGGAAGACACCACCCATAATCCTTCATTCCATCATTTCTCTTGTCACGTTAGATGCCACGACAGAGTTCATACAGTTTTTGTCACCTGCTCTTTTCATTGTCGTGAGCATTTTTCTGCCTAGTTTTCCTAGTCTTCACATCTATGACCTTTAAAATAGAAACATACTAAGAATGGTCTTTGTGTAAAAGACTTGACATGAGGGGAAGTAAAATTGACGTTTTCGTCAAGAAAATACTGGCCTGGGGCGCCTGGGTGGCTCAGTCCGTTAAGCGTCCGACTTTAGCTCAGGTCACGATCTCATGGTCCGTGAGTTCGAGCCCCACGTCGGCCTCTGGGCTGATGGCTCAGAGCCTGGAGCCTGCTTCCGAATCTGTGTCTCCCTCTCTCTCTGCCCTCCCCTGCTCATGCTCTGTGTCTCTCTGTCTCAAAAATAAATAAACGTTAAAAACAAAATTTTTAAAACAAAGAAAAAATAAAAGAAAATACTGGCCTATGTGGAAAAATCCGGAAACCCGATGCCAGCTGCCAACCTACCTGACTTCTAGAGATCACCTGTTACTGAGTTCTTCACAGCCACTCTCTTCCTGCCCATCCTGCTGTGGGATTGCCAGGTCTGTTGCTTCAAGGTAGGAGTACGCAAAGCATAGAGAGCAAAGTTGGTGGGGCAGGGATGAGGTGTTGAGTCCCCGCCGATGGTCTGGACGTCTAGATGGGTGGTTCCAACTGAGGGCAGTGTCTTCCACCCAGTGGACACTTGGCCCTGTCCGGAGATACTCTTGTTGCCACGACGGGTGGTGGGAAGGGATGTTGCTGGATTCTAGTGGGCAGAGGACAGAGATGCTACTAAGCATCATACCACACACGGGACAGCCCCCCCCCCCCCCAAGAATTATCCCAGGCAAAGCATGCGTAATGCTGAGGTTGAGAAGTCCTGATCTAGATCGCACTGGTATTGCCTTCAAGACATTAAGGGACAAGCACTCCACGAGTTCTGTGTTTTCTGCCCTTAGCTGAGCTGGGAATGGTTCTGGGAGTCTTGCTAAAGGTGATGGGAGTGAATGATAATGGATCTGGCGGGTACCTGAAATACAGCATGAGGCAGGGGGAGTACAGGGGCTAAGCGTCAAGACTTTGCAGTTTGAAAAATTTCGAGTTTGACTCCTGGGTCATGAAATACGTTCTCTGGGGCCTGCAAAATGGGACGATGATATCTGCTTCACAGGGCTCCAAGGGGGTGAAATTAAGTAACGTGTCTGCCGCGGTTGGCACAGCGCCTCGCCTTGGTGTGTGACACCCGGCGGTGGCGGTGGTTATCACGCCAAAGCTCAGCTTCACGGTGTTTCCCACTTTCCCAGCCTCTAAAAGGCAACAGCATTCCATAAATTCTTATTTTAGAGAGAAAAAAAAAAGGATTTGAACTGATTTTTGTTATCTGGGCTTTAGAGACCCAGGCAATGTGGGACAGATACATGATCTACCTATTTTTACAAGAACTTTTTAGGTGAGAGTCGTCTGGTTGAAATCTCTTTTATATTTCCTCTGGTGTTCTTCCTCCTCCTCCTCCCCTTCCCCCTCCTCCTCCTCCCCTTCTTCTTCTTCTTCTTCTTCTTCTTCTTGAAAGATTGTGGTGGTGGTTCTTGTTAATTCAGAAAATGCTTGCTTTCTGACATTCTTGGTTAAGCTGCTTTGATCTACGGAGAATTCAAGAGTGGGCCAAGCTGAAATAAAAGTTATTGGGTACCCAGACAAAAATTATTGTCCACAGATGTAATGAGAGTTGCCAGAGCAGTGTAAGAATATCTCGGGTCCCCATCCTGAGCGAGGTGTTTGGTTATCAGAAAGCAACCACAGGAGAGCCCCGTGTACATTGAGGGTCTATAACCACCCTGTTATCTACCGCTTGTTCTTGGGTGTCTGAGAATATCTGAGCAACACCCAATGTCCCTCATGAAATGCATGTTGAGCTCCCTGGGGTGGGCACAGTTCTGAGTCCCAGTACAGGGAGAAGGGAGCGGACGGAAGAGAGAAGGAGGTGGGAGAGAGGTAAGAGGGGGAGAAGGAGAGGAGAGAGGTGAGAGGGAGGAGGGAGGGAGGGGGAGGAGGGAGGGAGGAGGCAGGGAGAGGGAGGAAGTAGGTAGGAAGGAGGAGGATGGGGGGGAGGAGGGTAGAAAGGGAGAAGGAGGAGGGAAGGAGGAAGGTATGCCCCCCCCCCAGGGTCAGCCCAGTTCGGAGGGGGGGGGGGCCCAAAGAAAAGGGCAGGGGTGGAGCACACCGAAATGCTGGCCTCAGAAGAAGAAAAAAGAGAAGCAGCAGCCTAGGACAACTGCTCCTGACAAAGAACAAACACTGGTTCTGGTGAAGGAAAAAGGCCAAAGGGCACAGAGGGAGCCCAGAGAAGCCTGATTCAGTTGCCCCGTTGGGACGCAGACCCACAGCAGGGCGTCTGCAAGCTTCCCAGCCAGAATGTTCCTCTTCTTGCTCCTCCTCTCGCCCACCCTCAGCATTGTCCTGAGGCCAGGACACCTCTTGTTTCTATGAGATCCTGGGTGCTCTGGGTCCCCTGGGAGCCCTCCGTGGGGAAGGCTACTCTTTTCCTTTTGAGCCAGTCTGTGCCTTGAGGCCCAGCTGATGCGGCCTCTCCATAGTCTGGAGCCTGTGCTGAGGACTGAGAAGCCCCCATGTGTGGTCTTCATCCGTGACTTTGACACAGCACCTGTCATGGTGTCCGTGTGAGCCATTTCTATTCTCCCAACATGTAAGTGAGCTGCAAAGGTAGCTGACATAATAATGTATTTGGCCTCTATAAAATAGTGTATGCAAGGGGAGGGGAGAGGGCTGCGATAGAGACGTAATGTGTGGCATTGCAGGTGTTGGGGAAGTGGGAGAATAGGGGGTTGAGAAAAGGGACCAAAAGGAAGCAAATTAGTGGAGGAAAGATCACATACCCACAGTTCAGCCTTGGAGGGCCGAGGCAAAGGCAGAGCCAGAAGGTCTGAGGTTAGAGGAAGGCAGAAGGAGTTGGGTCAGAGGATCCCATTAGAGTTTGCTCTAGCCTGGGACCATAGGAAGCCTTAACACTTCATGTTGTGTAGGGTGGTGAGTATAGTTCAGCATCTCTCAGGAATCCCCTAAAGCTGTTGGCAGATTTGTAGGGCGAGGGCGGGGGGGAGTTTTTTATTTTCTACATGGAGGGTCCAGAGCCCCCTCTTAGTAGGCAGCTCTATGTAGGGGCTGAGGTGTTTGTTGGGTGACAGCTGGATGTCTAGATTGGGAGGGTGGGCAGTGTGGAGAAGCCATCTGGGGGTGAATGGTCCTGCAGGGGGTCTAGACTGGGCATAGGGGCTCAGATGGCTCCTGGTAAACAAGTAAGAGGCCCCAGAGAAAGAGGATCCAGAAAGAGCCAGAAAGGTAAGGGGGAAACCAAGAAAGTGTTTTATAGCAACCAGGAGAAATGGGAATTTCATAAAGAGGGAGTGAGTAACAGATCCGGTCAGGTAAGGCTGAGGCCACAAGTGTTTGCTGGACAGGAGGAACTGAGAGGCCAGAGGTGTCCTCAGTTCCCATGAGGGTGTGTTTGGAAGCTGGATGGGCTGGGCTGACGGCAGATCCTCAAAGGACTGGAGAGAGTGAGCGCCAACTGTGTTTTAGAAGCTTGGTTTGAAAAGGGGGCCGGGACACTTGCTGCGAGCTGGGTGCAGGATCACAAGAGTTATCTTCCCCTGTGTTTTTGACAAGGTGGCAGGCAGATGGAAAGAAGCCAGGACAGGGCAGATAAAGGTTCAAGAAAGAGAGTGGAGAGTGTGTAAGTCAAGATCCCGAGATGTTCTTGGAGCCCCGTTCTTGAAGCAGGGGAGGAGGAAGTGAAGGTCATGAAGAGAGGCTGACAGTTGAGGTCAGCTATGCCCAATGACCTCTACCTTCCCTGTGAAGTAGGAAGAGTGGCGTTTGCTCAGGGAGATTGGTCCAGAATAGGGTCCACTGTGGAGGGAACAGTGGGGAGGCAGAGCTGCGCTGGAGACCACACATTTGCAGGCACGCCAGTCATGCCTCCTGGGTGTTCTCTCCAGCCCTGTCACCGGCCATGGGCAACCCTCTCTACCATCCCATTTCGCCCGTCTGGCCTCCCCAGGTCCCCACCCTTCCTGTCTACCCACTGTCTCTCCAGAAACCCATGTCAGGCTGATCAGAGAGTGTGTGTGTGTGTGTGTGTGTGTGTGTGTGTGTGTGTGTTTTACAAAAGCCCTGCAACCCTTCCTTACCTGAAATGAGTTCAGTCTCATGTTAAAGTTCTCGTCATGTTGCTCCCAAACCTGCTTCCCAGACAGTGGGTGCCTTAGGGTCCCAGGAATTTCTGCAAAAACAGTTCTCATTCTACCTTCCAAAGTCAGACCAATCCTGTTTTTGCCCCTGACTGTATCTCCTAGGGCAGAGTTTTACCTAACTGTCCTCTACCTCAGTTTCCTCAACTATAACATCAGAATACTAATACTGTCTTAGGGGGATGTTGAAGGATTAAATTGGAAGTCACACAAGGCATTTTGTGTGGTGTCTGACATAGGGTGCGAGGTGGATAAATGATCACCGTAATGACAATACATTAATGGCCATGCTTAATGTTCATTTTTCTTTTAACACTGATAACAATCCTTCAAATATTTAAAGTCAGCTATGTTTCCACTAACCTGCTTTCCAGCTTAAAGATCCTCAGTTCTTTTCATGTTTTCTCCTGGGGCAAGGTTCAAAGAGCAGGTCTGTCAGAGGGCTGTAAGCCCCATGTCTCCGGAGGAATTCAAGCAGAACACGACGTGTCACTGGGCAGTGATTTTGTACATGGCCTTGAACTTCTGATTGAGGCTGAAGCTGGAAAACCCTAGAGGTCCTTTCCAACCTTCTGTCCTTCCAACCTTCTGACTTAAAAAGCAAGTTTAGAGAGGCGCCTGGGTGGCTCAGTCGGTTAAGCATCCGACTTTGGCTCAGGTCATGATCTCGCAGCTTGTGAGTTCGAGCCCTGCATCAGGCTCTGTGCTGACAGCTCAGAGCCCAGAGCCTGCTTCAGATTTTGTGTCTTCCTCCCTCTCTCTCTACCCTTCCCACACTCATGCTCGCTCTCTCTCTCTCTCTCTCTCTCTCTTTCAAAAATAAATAAACATTAAAAGAAATTTTTTTAAAGCAAGTTTAGAAAATAATGTGTTCAATAAACACTACTTCATATCAATAGTATCAGTGTCAAGGCTAAGGTTTGTTTTTATTTTGAGAGAAAGAGAGGGAATGAGTGAGGGGAAGAGCAGAGAAAGAATCCCAAGCAAGCTTCACACTCAAGACGGGCTCTATGTCACAAATGTGAGATCATGACCTGAGCCGAAATTAAGTGTGGGTCTCTGAGCCAACCAGATGCACCTAGGGCCAAGGTTTTAATAGGAATGCCCGTCTTCCAGACTCTAAAATCAGTGGGGAGGGCCTAATTTCAAGCACAAAATGTCATCAGCATCATGCTTCACTCCTAGGGCTGTAAAGGTGTATAAAGTGTTACTTTTCTTGATAAACGTCATAGCAACAGCTCTGTATGTGTATTCATTTCCTTGGTCCTCATAAAACCTGCGAGGAAATTCCTGCTGTTATCCTCATTTGACAGAGGGGAAACGAGGTTCAAGAGGTTAAGCAATAGGCCACACTGTTGCGGCAGGGGGATGGGGGGCTGGGCAGTAGCTGCACCAGAACCCAAGCGCTCTGGCTTCGGAGTCCTTTCTTGGCCACTAAGCTATGATGCTTATAGCTCTGCTGAGGGTAGAAACTGCAAACATGTCACTCTGAGTTTTTGGACCATTTCTCAAAAGAACCCCAGCCACTTAAACCCATTTCGTAACCGGAAAGGAATCTTTGAAATCTCTTTGTTCAGCCACCATCTTGTAGACGAGGACCCTAGGGCCCAAGATGAGTGTGGAGACTTACCCTGAGCCCACGTCTTTGGTTCTCAGCACAGTGGCTTTTCCATCTCCCACACTGTTCATCCCTGTCGCTTCTCTTCAAGGGGGTTAGGCCCCTTCTCTGACCTTGATGGATGCTGGCAGAGAAGACGGGGGGCACAGTTCCCTCATCACAAAGACATCACAGGCAACAGGCCGTGTCTGAGCCTTTGAAGAGGCATAAACTCAGTCCCTGTCAGTTCAGTAGAGGCCCCTCTCACTGGACGCCCTAACTCAAAAACTGGCCCTTCCAGGCCAGACTGAGAAACCTTTTTCTCCTGGTCTGCCCCCGCCTCCATCTGTTTGTGCTGAAATTAAATAAACAATCTCACCACCAGGGAAGTGTTAGGAGCAAACTGGGAATTCTTTATCAGAGACACAACTTGATTGGGAAGCACTCCGGATGACTAATTATGACTTCAAGGGGAATTCGCTTAGTGGCTACAGCGTTGGAAGAGGTACTCTCTGCATGTAAACTGGGCCATCTCACAGCTCTGAGTCTAATAATTTAATTAGCTCTGTAGATAGTTAGACATTATAGAAGCCAGTGCAGCATGTCAAATAGACAGCTTTACAATGGCCGTGCGGGGAGTAGACGTCTTGTGCTACTGAGAAGCTGCTGCCCGGCAGGGCTCCCTGGGGCTGCCACCTCTTGGAATCTCACCACATACCAGTTTTCCCTTTGATAGGGGCCTGGAAAACTCCTCCGTTTCAGCTCTCAAGATTTCAGAAATTAATTGTATTCATTTAACTTCTAATGGCATTTTAAAAACATACACACATGTAGAACGGAGGGTAATGAAGCCCCATGTATTCAACACTCAGCCTCAAGCACTGTCCTGCTGTTTCATTCAGTCTTCCCCAACCAAACAATTTTAATGGTCTGTTTGCTTTTGCTGGAATATTTTAAAGTGAATTCCAGACGACGTGTCATTTTGCTTGTAAATACTTCAGGATTTATCGCTAACCAAGAAGTACTTTAATAAAAATATAACATGAGACTGTTATCATACCTAAAATTACCAAGAACTTTTTAACATCATCTAATATCCTGCTGGTGAGATATAATAACAATACACTCAGACTCAATTATTGTCCAATTGGCTCAATTTTCCCCAGTTGTCTCCAAAAAATGCCATTTTTCAGTTGGTTTCTTTGAATAGAACCCAAACAAGTACCACACTTTGCATTTCTTAAATCCCATCAAATCTCTAACAATTCCCGAATGAATCTCTAACAATTCCCAAATTAAAAAAAAAAATCCATTTATTTGAACAAAAGTTATTTGTTCATTTGTTCGATAGTTTTCCTGGCTCTGGGTTGGCTGATTGCATCTTTATGGTGTCATTTAACATGTTCTGTTTCCCCTGGGTTTTCTATCACATCAAGTCTAGAGACTTGATTGAAGTCAGGTTCAAGTTTTTATTTTTACTTTTTTGTAAGAGTTCTTCATAGGCAGTTCTGGGATCTTCCTATTGTGTGACCTCTAGAGGCACATAGTGCTTAGTGGAATTCAGATTGATCAGGGACTTCAGGGAATGTTGGCCTGGTCCACCCCCCACAAAGTCCCCATTGTGTCCAGGTCTGTTCTTTAATTAGGAGTTGCTCACTCAACCAGACTTCCCAGAGTCTTTAAGACATCAGCTCAGTTCCCATTAATTGTGATTTTTCAATCCTAGTGTCAGATTTCTTGAGTTTGATGATTCTGGGTGCACTCTGAACGCTCTGTGTTCTTGTCCAAAAATGTTTCTCCCCTCAGGAGAGCTACTCTGACCTCCAGTGTTCTCTGTTCCAGATGAGCTGGGATCTCTACGTGGGGAGTTTTGCTTGACATGGAAGCCAACTCTAGAACGCCACCACCAACCCCAAATCAGTGTGACCAGAAGAATCAACGTTTTTGATAGTCTGCTTTCCTTCCTTCCTTTTCTGCTCCCTTCCTCCCTCTCTTGGCGATTTTAGATAGAGGAGACAGGCAGTGTGTTCACGGAAAGCCTGAACACTTGAGTTCCTCACATCTTGACCCACAGGTCAAGCTGACAGTTGTTGAGCATTTCCATGTAACTGCTCCACGCAAAACATATTCCCGGTATGATTTCACTCAATCGCCACAACCTCCTTCTGAGGTGGGGTATTCTTTCTAGACCCATTTTTCAGACGGAAAAGCTGAGATTCTAACGGATTTAGACTCTAGAGCCCCTGCTCCAAGCCACTATGTCACAGTATCTCCCAAACATACGCCGGGAGCTCTGTTAGGTTTGTTTTTCTGCTTGCCAAGAGTGCTCACTCTTGGTTACAGGGCCCAATCTGCAGGGCATTAGGGCTGTGGAGCCAGTGAGTCAGGCCCAGTGCTTAGCAGGAGCTTCATAATAAAAATTTATTAAATGGGGGCGCCTGGGTGACTTGGTTCAGCGTCCAACTCTTGATTTCGGCTCAGGTCAGGATCTCGTGGATCATAAGATTGAGCCCCGTGTCGAGTTCTGTTCTGAGAGTGGGCAGCCTGCTTGGGATTCTCTCTCTCCCTCTCTCTCTGCCCTCACCCTGCTCGTGCGCTCTCTCTCTTTCAGAATAAATCAACCGAAAGATTTGTTAAACGGATGAATTTAGTTAGTCTTTCTGATCCTTAATTTATTTTTGTTAAAGTAGAGATTAAAGAAGACCTTTTCAGGGTCGTCGTAAGATTCATTGAGATGTTAGCACAGTAGCTGGCACAAAGCAAGTGCTTTGGTCATTGGAAATGATCAGCATGTGAATAATCCAAGAAAGCAGATAACCCCAGTTATCCCAAATTTAGCTTTGAGAGTACGTTGTCTAATTCAGGTAAAGTTTCACTTTCCTAATTATGTTTTGTCTAGGCTAGCATCACTGAACACCCGGTGGTCCATGAAACGCTGGTCCTTTGAGATAAACTGAGTTCATGGTTCTGGCCAGAGAGCATACTAAATGCTGTGAGCTGGCCTGCAGTAAAGAAAGCTTTTAACTCAAAGTTTTCCAAACATCTAATCATAGAATTCCTTTTCCAAGTAATATTCATTGAAGTCCCCCAAAACTCTTTTCTGTAGTCCCCTCCCTTGGGGAATGTTGGCATAGCAAACATTAAAAAGAGTTTGCATCCCCTCATTTTTCAACTAAGGAATGCGATACGCTCCGTCACAACAAGGATACGCCCCAGGGGAGAGCCCTGATTAAAGTTTGCCACCCGCGATCCACAAAGTGGGTGAGCTAGGCTGAGTGTTCATAGCAAAGGATGAAAAAGGTGAGCATGTTTATAGCACATGAATCAAGGCTAGACTTCCCTAAAAGCTGTCGCCTGACTAGTAGCAGGAAGCCTAACGCTCTAGGACTGTCTGGTTTTAATTATTTCAGTTTATCTATTTGAATTTGACTTTTTCTCTGTTGGGTGCCCGAGTTTCTGGCTTCCATCCACGAGATAGGATTTAAAAGCATTTGAGAATATCACAAAGGCAGCTTCTGCAGAATTTCTGCTTTGCCAGTCCCCACCCCCCTTTGTCTATTAAGGATCTTGCTGTTGACAATGATTCTCTGTTAAGGAAAAAAAAAAAAACCTCAACAAAAACTAATCAGGTAGTAGTGATTTGATGCGAGGAATCAGCCATTAGGACACCTCCCTCATAATTTTTGGCCATGTCAGGGTAACTTCTGTATTATTATTGACATATTATTTGTCTTTAAATCATCTCACCCTTTTAACATAAAGAAATATATACATTCACTTATTTATTTTTATAAATACCATCCTTAATTTTTTTTTTAATTTGAGAGAGAGCGAGAGAGAGCAGGGGAGAGGGTCAGAGGAAGAGAGAAAGAATCTTAAGCAGGCTCCACATGGAGCCTGATGTGGGCTCAACCCCACAGCCCTGAGATCATGACCTGAGCTGAAATCAAGAGCCAGATGCTCAACCAACTGAGCCACCCAGGTGTCCCAAAGAAATATATTGTTTTTTTTCCCAAAAGAAATATATTTAAATGGGAGTTTATAGTACTTTATAAACAGAAAGCCAATATCACTCACCATAAAGAAGAAAATTTAAAAATTACAATAAAAGCAAAACAGGTTGTTAAACTTGAAATGTTAAGAGGATTAAAAGACAATAATGAAAAGCAAATAACATATCTACTGACATTTTTAGAACACGTTCCTAGACATCAAGAGCTATTTATTACATTTGTTAGGTAAACGTAAGTTCTTTATTTTTTTTATTTATTTTTTAAAACTTTTTTAATGTTTATTTTATTTTGGGGGAGAGACAGAGTGTGAGCAGGGGAGGGGCAGAGAGAGAGAGGGAGACAAAGAATCTGAAGCAGACTCCAGGCTCTGAGCTGTCAGCACAGAGCCTGACTGGGGCTTGAACTCATGAGCCATGAGATCGTGACCTGAGCCGAAGTCAGACGCTTAACCGACTGAGCCACCTAGGCGCCCCTTTATTTATTTTTTTAATTCCTAATTGGAAAGGGTAAAAGAAGGCAGTTTCGCATTAGCTAGCTAAATGACACATGCACAGACTCCATGACCCTGTCATTCTCCTTCTAGAGGTTAATCCTATAGACACACTCTACACTTTCCAGACGAGGGTACAAAGCTGTTCGCTACAGCATTGTTTGTATCGCAAAACACTGAAAACAACTGAAAGATTGGAGACCCCCCCACCCTGACCTGTCCTGTGGGCTAAGTGAAGAAGGTAAATACAACATAATATACACTCATGGAGTGGAAGATGATGTAGACACAGAAAAGAAGCACACCCAGATCTTTATATATCAACCTGACCGATCTCCAGGACATAGCTTTTAAATGAAAACAAGCAATATGTAGGACAGTGTTTGTAGGGAAGATCAAACAATTAAAAAAATAACAAATATACATATTTGCCTTTACATGCATAAAATATATCTAGGACACAGGATAACATCAGTTGCTTCTGAGGAAGGGAGCTATGTGGCCAGGGAGCAGACATAGAGGGAGATTATCCACTGGACACCGTTTTGGGTTTTAAGTTTCGGAGTGTGAACTAAGAAAGTTACGGTTGGCAGGATGGCGACCTCGCTAAGATATCCATGTCCCAACTCCCGGAACCCGTGAACATGTTATGCTATGTGGCAAGGAGTAATTCAGCTTGCAGATGGAATTAGGGTTGCTAGTCAATGACCTTACGATCAAGAGATGATACTGGATTATCCAGATGTAATCTCAAGTGTCCTTACAAGCAAAAGAGGGAGACAGGAGAATCATTGTCAGAGTCAGACAGAGAACTGAAAAGTGTGACACTTCTGCCTTTGAAGATGGGGGAAGGGAGCCAAGAGTCGAGGGATGCAGGTAACCTCTAGAAAATGAAAAAAGCAAGGAAACAGATTCTCCCTAGAGCCTCCAGAAGGAACGCAGCCCTGGTGACATCCATTTCGGACTTCTGACCTCCATGATGCTAAGATAATAACCGCATGCTGCTTTCACCAGCAGGCTTGTGGTCATTTGTTGCAGGAGCAATGAAGTACCACTTATGTTAAGTATATACATACATGCATATTTATATATTTAAAAAATATAGCGCAATGGTTGAAAGTTTGCCCTTGGCAGGCAGAATTGTCTGGCCTTTAATCCTGGCTTTTCTACCTGTGCGACCTTGGGCAAAGTGCTTAACCTTTTGTGCCTAAGTTTCAATATCTATAAAACAAAGCTAATAACAGTCACTTATTTATGGGATGATATTACCTGACGGTGTCACTAAGAGGATTAAATGAGTACGTGCACTTCCAACGGTCCCTTGCACAAAGAAAGTGCCAGTAAACGTTGACTCCTACTCTGTTTAACTGTCTCCCCTGACTGGATCAGATGCTGAAAGATAATTCCCACTCAAAATGATGCGAGTGGAAGAAAATGATATAAATGACTATATTCAAAAACAAAAACCCCGAACGAAAGAACCAGAAAAGTAGTTTGAAGAAACCATCTGACACTATCTCTAGGATCCGCTCTTCATACTAAGGTCCAAAATTATTTGGTGATGTCCTAAAGTAGTGCAGTAAAAGTTTCCTTGTCTACTAAACCACTTCCAGTTTGACTCCTTGGCCTTTTTATTAAGTCGTCTAAATGTCTCCTCCTATTTTCAGATGAGTTAAAAACCAGGTCTTTCAGGCAACAGCAAAAACCTCAAGTCCCAGGATCGAAGTCTCTGCCAGACGGGGCCAGGTTTCTGCCAATGCATCTCCCGGGTGTCCATGGCCGACTCCTCATACACTTGCCTGGTAACAGCATATACAGGAGTTGAGATGAGCACACAGACTAACTTGTAAGCCACGCCCACCCTGCTATACTATCTCACCAAAGGAAAGTTTTCTCTGAAAAAATAAAGTTCCCCTTATAACTCGGTAGAGTAAAAACTTTTCTAATCAAAAGACAATGAGCTTTCATTTGAAACAGTGGTTCTTTGTAGTCACCACCCGTCTCTTCACTCAGCCAAGAAAACAGGTCAGGTCTTTATTGAACTGCCTGCTTGTGACATGATTGACAAGTTTATCAGCTTCATTAAGTACTTGTCTTAAATCTGCACACGCATTCTGGAGGGCAACGGTTTCTTTGTATATAAGGGCACTGAGGAGACACAGCTTTGCGGTAACAGCTTGAATATGGAGACAGATTTCTCATGTTGCCAGCCAGAGCTTCAGCCCATCCATGCCTACCCTAAATTCTTGCTTCCAGTCCATACCGCAAGTTATCAGTCAGTTGTCCGTACAAGCTGGCCAAAATTGGCAGCATAAAATATTTTCATGGGCTTCTTCACTTGACTCATAGGCTGCCATACTGACAATCCTAAAAAAAAAACCACCAGGATTCAGAATATCACTTGGGTTTGCCAGTTTTCAGTGACTCATTTCACTTTGTTGTACCGATAAAAATGGCTGCTCTATATCGGCTGCCATTTCTGTCATTTATTTTGCTGGACAGAGATATCTCGTCAGTCATTATGTTTACTTTGATCATCATTCTCCGCTTTTTTTTTTTTTTTTTTTTTTGGTGTCAGGACTGACAATTTGTCAATAAACTTAGCAGTTCCAGGCTTTGCAATTAAATATAATCATATGCATTTGGCTTCAGCAGAGTTTACACTTTTATCTCCTGATACACTGTATTCTGGTTGTAATGTTAAGTTGCTCTGATCATTTTTATATGGTATTCCATGTACATTTCAAAATGATGCTTGATGTTGGATAAATTTATGCCAGAATTTAGGAGCATCTCCAAAATATGTGATGCATGATAGCATTGGTTCATTTTCATTGCCAGTGCATTGGTAATCCACATTTCAAAGAATTACCACCACATATGTGTATGCGTGCTTTATTGTTCTGTTGTCATTTGCCTTGTTTGTGTCTGATATTTTTGCAACACTGACAGGCAGTTCTGATATTTATTCATGTGGTCTTTACCCTCGTCCAAAGACAAATGCCTTTTTAAATCCCAATCAGCAGGAGTGCTCCCAAGTCCTTCACAATTTCCACCTGTCTTCAACCATTGGATTAGATAAAAAATAGGATCAGAATCCCAACTCCAGTGCACAATGATGTATTCTTACACATTGGAAACTAAACGATTGTCAATTTCCAAAAGGGTTGTTTTGATTTATCTTTGAAAAGAACACACAACACATATAGGACTTCAGTGTTTGAAAATCCATTCTAGCAAATGGCTTTTTTTTTTTTTTTTACATAGCACTTATATGTTATTTACTTGTGTATTGTAGTCATTTTCATGATGTCACTACTCTCCCCACCACCTCCTGCCCCAGGAATGGAAGCTCCATGAAGTAGATTTTTGTCTGTTTAGATTTACAGCTGTATCCCCAGCATGTAAAATGGTACTTGATGGATACCAGGTGCTCAATCAGTATTTGTCGAATAAGGGAATGAATGGACCAGCAGTACAGACATAGGGTGCATGGAAGACCCAAACTCTTTCTCTCTCAGCTCTGCATGCTCAATGACAGCTTTGCCCCTGGCTGGTTTTGTGGTCACAAGATGGCTGCCAGAGACAGTTGGCATTATCTTGTCCACATCTATGAGGAAAGAGAAAACACTTGAGTGGGTCAACTTCCGTCTTGTGCCCTCCTGAAGGAGGTGGTAATATACATGCAGATAGATAATGGCTTAAACTAATCAGGACCCATCCTTTCTCTGACAGCCAAGTTGAAGAGTTAGAGTGAGCATTTCCTGGACAGGTAATGGGCCATGTGGAAGTATGGAAGTATGGAAGTTGAGGTAGAAATGGGTGATAGGAAGCCACCACTCTCTAGGACAACTCTATTGATTTTTAAAATATCAAATAGTTCAGGGGCACCAGGGTGGCTCAGTCGGTTGGGCATCTGACTCTCGATTTTAGCTCAGGTCATGATCCCAGGGTCATGGGATTGAACCCCACATCAGGCTGCGCACTGAATGTGGAGACTGCTTAAGATTCTCTCTCTTTCTCTTTCTCCCTTGCCCCTCTCCTCTGCTCTTTCTGCTCTTTCTCTCTCTCTCTTTCTCTCACTCAAATAAAAAAAAGACCTACTATGTGCTAGGTACTGCTCTAGTCACTGGGATGCAGCAATGAACAAACTCCACCCTCATGGAACTTATCTTTTATTGAGGGGAGATAGGTAATTAATAGACTATTAATAAACTATGTAGTATATCAGGGAGTGATATGTGCTATGGAGGAAAATGAAGCAGGAAAGAGGTTGTACGTAATGACTAGGGAAGAGGCAGCTGTAGATTTCAATAGAATGAGTAAGGAAGACTTTCTGGAGAAGGGAACATTTGAACAAAATTTAGAGATGAGGGATCAAGTTCACAGATATTGGGGAAGGGGCTAAGTTTAAAGCATTTTAAATTCCAGATACTTGCAGAACATCTAAGAGCTTTTCTCCTATAATTAAGTGATGATACATAATACAGATATTAGGCTCAGATCCCACCCAGAATGGGAGATAGTAGGTTGCCCTTTTAAAACCTGGATAAACCCAGAGGGGCTGATCCCTGAAAAACAGATTAACAAAGACTGAAGGATTCTTAAACAAAATCTTTCCTGATTGCTTCATCAAATTTGAACTTTTAAATTTTATTTTTATTTAAATTCATGTTAGTTAACATATAGTGCAGTATTGGTTTCAGAAGGAGAATTTAGTGATTTATCACTTATATGTAACATCCAGTGTTCATCTCAACAAGTGCCCTCCTTAATATGAGTGCCCATCACCCATTGAACTTTTAAATAAACTTCTATGAGAGAGTATTACTATGTTCTACAAATTTGGGGCACTTAAATTTGGTTTATAACACTGGGTACACTGGGTAAAGCAAACTTTCCCTACCAGCCTTACAATTTTGGTGGAGGAAAGGAGACAATGAAAATATACAATGAAAAATATAAGAGGTGAACACACACACACACACACACACACACACACACACACACACACTATCCAGAAAAGCCTTCCTGCCTGAGGAGTCACCAAGAGGTGACATTTGAACTGGGAGGGCAGGATGGGGGAGAGAACATTTCAGACCAAGGAAAGAGCATTTCTGGGGAGCAGGGGAAAGGACAAGAACGTTCCAATGTTGAGGGGACAGGAAGAGCACAGGATAAAGGGCTTATGCACACTTTTCTCTCCAGAGATGAAGTAGATTGTCCTCGCTTTGGGAATCAGGAACACTGGTGAACATTTCTGTTTTGGACAAGGTCATTGGACCATTATCTGGTGAGCATCTCCCTTAACCAAAGCACATGCTTGGGACCCACTGTTCTGCTAGAGGTTCAAGAAAGAGACCAGGGATGGAGATGGACGTTGGGAAGCCAACGGTGAGGACAGCTGTGATAAAGCGGGGAAATGCAGGGTGAGAAAAGATGGGGCAGGACTGAAGCAGCCCCACATGGGGTATGAGGAAGAGCTGGTGCTCTCCAGAGAAGTAGAGGGACTGGGCTGGAAGAGGCATGGGCCCAATTTGCTTCAGTCGGCCTGAGGAAGATGGTACCTCCTTGAGGCATTTGCTCTTCTGGACAACTCCCTCCTGTGGAACTCTTTCCTCCCCAGTCTATGGATCCCCAGTCTCTCCTCTCCCTACCATGCCACTCCAGAACTTTCCTTGGTAGAAGCTCTTCTTTGGCTTGATTATTGGATACTGACATCTCTTAGAATTCTGCCATGGCCCTCTTGCTTTGTACTTCAGCTGCACTTTCCCACTGCATCCAAGCCTATGGCCTTCATTTAGGCTCTTCCTGCTTTGGAAAGAAGGAGATGGATTGGAAGGAGGGAGGGAGGAAGGCAGGGAGAAAGGAAGAAGTGGAAAAAACTTCCAGAAAGCACTGCCACCCAAGTTATTGCTTCATTGTCTTATTTTACCATGTTCGAAACTTTTTAGGGATTTGACCTTTGATTTCTAGAACTCAGTGAAATAGTGGCATGGTAATAGTGTTTATTAATCAGGGCTCAAAATATCTATGGTACTTCATTTTTTAACCTGGCATTTTCTCAAAACTGAAAAGTACACAAGAAAGTCTGCACATGAGCTTGGCCAGGTGTTGGTCTACTTCTCTGACTCTCTTGTTAGAGTGCAGGCTGACCAGCACCCCCACCTTAGATCTACCTAGGCAAGAGGAGCCCCTGTCCTGGTCCTGTGCTCTGTGCCCCTTCTCGCTGGTCAAGGAGTCCACAGAGCCACAGGACCAAACTTGTCCCTAGGCCATTCCAGATCCCAGAAATTCCTAGATCCCAGAATTTCCTGCCCCAAATGTCCCAAATCAACTCTAGGGCCTATGCAGGGCCTCTTTTCTGGGCCAGTCCTCTGGAGCCAAGGTGGTGTTCAGGCCTGAGGGTGGCCTGAGGCTCTGTTTGTAGGAGCCTGTGGCTGAAGCTTGGCTCTGGGCACTGGTGTCAGCCTGCATCCTGGGAGGCCCCTCCGGGTGTGCTGTTGAGCAGGGAGTGGGAGAAGGGGCCGGGAGGGAGCCCTGCCCATGTTCCACATTCCAGTGCGAACTCCAAAAAGCCTGCTGGTTTTGAACTTGATCTGGGACTTCCAGGGCATTAGGAAGTTATTCGTCAAGGTAGAGAGAAACACTGCATTCTAATTAACTGTTTATGGGTTTAATAATTGAGAGATTGTTAGATATGCGTTACACGGGCCTCTATTTGTACTCTTGGCCCAGGCCCTGCAAATGTTAGAGGCATACCAGGTGCTAAGAGAGGAATGTCACTTTTGCAATATCGGCGAGTGGACCATTTTGAGAGAAGTGATAAAGAGGAAACTGAAGCACTTCCTCTGCCCACCCAGGGGCCCTGGGAGAAATTTATGCTATGCAATTTCAGAAACTAACAAATACTATTTCTGGCACTTCCTTCTAATGTATACGCCCTTCTCCCTATATATTCTCAGTAGTGTCAGATGTAAAACGGGCTCGTGTCACATCAGACCCAGAAGAAGTCCAAGGAAGTGCAAGCATTCCTGACTTAAAATAATCTGATAAAAATATTCTTTAATCTATTGGGAGATATTAAAATGCATATAAACATATTCTTTGGTATGAACATTACATTTCATTGATATATATATAGTGTGGGTGTTTGGTTATATCAGTGAGTGAAATCTGTTTTTAAAAATCTGGAAAGCTTTTGGTTCTGTGCTTCTGAGAAAGAGCTTCTGGAGCCATGTTCCAGGGTCCCCTCAGAGATAACACTGGTTTAAACTGCCACCTGCTCAATGGGCTTCCAAAGCTTTATCTCCAGCCCTGGACTCTCTCTCCTGAGGGGAGCTCATGCACTTGCCCAGTCAACACCTCTATGTGCCCCCCACCCTAACTCAACGCGGAGGAGTCCGTATTGGTATCCCGTGGCTGTCATAACAAATTAGTCCATTCTTGGTGGCTTACAACAACAGGAATTTTAGTTTTTCACAGCTGTGGAGGCCAGAAGTCCGAAGTCAAGTTGTCAGCAAGGCCACGCTCCCTCTGAAGGCTCTAGGGGAGGATCCTTCCTTGCCCCTTCCAGCTTCTGGTAACCCCAGGCATTGCTTGGCCATGGCTGCCAAGAATCCAATCTCCGCCTCCATCTTCACATGGCCTTCTCCTGTCCCCTCTGCATCTCAGATTTCCCTCTGCCCTTCTCTTACACGAACACCTGTCATTGGATATAAGGCCCATTCTAACCCTAGGATGATCTTATCTCAAGATCCTTAATTACATCTGCAGAGACTGCTCTTCTAAATCAGGTTACATTCACAGGTTCACAGGATAGGGTTGGACAAAGGACATGTCCAAGTGGATAAACCACTATTTAACTCACTACGTGATTCATCGCATTCCTTCAAAACCAGTTCCTTCTGCCAGCTCCATCGAGGGTGGGGAGGGGTGTACCCACGTTTCCCAAGTTGACATGGGAAGTCACCCTTAGACTATCCCCTGCTTCCCCCCTCCCCCCGCCCCCCGCCTCATATCCAGTCAGTCACCAGGGCCGTCGATTCACTTGTGCTAACGCTCGAATCCGTCTTCTCCCCTCTGGTTTCCACAGCCACCCTTACTAGCCTCCTTTGTGTTTTTCAAACTCCCACCTCAGGGCCTTTGCACGAACTCTTACCTCCCTCTCTGGAAGGTTCCATCTCTTAAGCTTCCCAGGCAGACTCACCCTTTTCACAGAGCTCTCAGGTCAAGTGTTAGGGCTTCTGAGAGGGCTTCCCACCCCACCCCATGTACCTCAAATAGCTCCGAGTGATTCTACCAGGTCACTCTACTTGATTCTTCCAACCCCACCCCCCCCACCCCCAATACACACACAATTCCATCAGGACAGTCCTGTCTGTTCACTTCTGTAACCCCGGTCTCAAAGATAGTGACGTGTGCATATCTGTTATCTCTACTGAGCTCCTTTTCAGATGTCAGCATGCACGTACTTACCACTTCTTTCCTCAGAAACCTCTCTCAAAGTCAGCAGTTTGCCAAACTCAACTCCAGCAGACCACATTGCAAACACCGCTTCCTTGTTCTTTCCGTGGTATTTTACACCTGTGTTTCCTCCTCCCGGATGCTTTCTCCTCCTTGACCCCCGAAGGAGGGTGAATATATCAGTTGTCTTCCAAACTGGGCCACTATTTAAAGAGACAAGGGGCACTAATGAATTATTATGCCAGGCTAACCGTCATAAACTAAGACTCTCCCAAGGTGAACCCAGACGTATGGTCTCCCTCCCTCCAAAACCTCCCTCTCTCTTCCGTGGCTGTCTATCCTCAGACTCCTTTTCCTCCATCTACTCTTTAAATGTGTCCCGGGCCCTCCCCTGCTGTCATGCTACACCATCTCCCTGTGTGACCTTACCAGCCGTGACTCAATCTGTCTACATGTCCCCATCAGTCCACCGTGTCTTGATTTCTGTACTCCACGTACAAACCCAGCTGCTGGCCAGAAGTCTCAGCTGCTGGATGTGTCAGCAGCAATTCCACATCGACATCTAAACCAAACTCATGATCTTCAGCCTCAAACACGTTCTCTTGCTGTTGATGAATGGTAAATGGGTGGGGGGCGCGGGTGGGCGGGGCATGGAGGAAGTGGTGGTTAACAGCGTAAGTTCTAGAACAGGTTCTAGAGTTATGGCTGCCTCGGTCCAAAGCCACATCCTAGCCATGCGTGGTAGGGCCATTATTTAACCTTTCCAGGCCTCCGTGTCCTCACCTGTAAAGTGGAGACAGAAGTGCCTGTCTCTTAAGTCGGTTGCGAGGGTTCAATGAGACAATAAGGCCAAGAGCAGATGTTTATAGGATACCACACGTGCTGGGCATTTCTATGGGACCGATGTGTATTATTTCATTTAATCCTTGCAACAGCCTCGTGAGGTAAGTGCCATTATTTATCATCATTACTGATGATGATGATGATTTAAAAAACAATAGAAGTAGGCTCCAGGCCTGCGTGGGGCTGAAGTCAAGAGTCGCCTGCTCTACCTACAGAGCCAGCTAGGCGCCCGGGGAAGTATCGTGATCATGCCTCCTTTACAGAGGAGGAGACCAAGGCACAGAAAGGTTAAGTAACTTTCTCTGGCTTAATGACAGAATTGAGCTTCAAATTCAGCAAGTCTGGCTCCAGAGACCTTTTCTCAAGCACCTCGATGTCCTCTGGGTGCCGGGTGCTTGGCACAGTATCCGGCATGTAATAAGTGCTCAGCAAGTTATTTCCACTTTCCATCCAGCCCACCAAGCCATCTGCCCAGGAGAAGGCCTATTTTCACTATCCTTCCTCATCCCATGTCTGTCAAGTCCTGTCAACCACATTTTATTTTATTTTATTTTTTTAATTTTTTTTAACGTTTATTTATTTTTGAGATAGAGAGAGACAGAGCATGAACGGGGGAGGGTCAGAGAGAGGGAGACACAGAATCCAAAACAGGCTCCAGGCTCTGAGCTGTCAGCACAGAGCCCGACGCGGGGCTTGAACTCATGGACCGCGAGATCGTGACCTGAGCCGAAGTCGGACGCTTAACCGACTGAGCCACCCAGGCGCCCCGTCAACCACATTTTAAAGTGCTAGGTGCTTCTCCCAGAATTTGCTTATTTAATTATTAGTCTATATTCCTAGTTCATTGCCCAATGACAATTGATATTGAGAAGTCCACTAGCAGGGGACCAGGTGTGAATGGAAAGACCCGGATCTCTGCCTCTAGCTTGAGGCTTTTCCTGCAAACCTCAACTCTGCTTTCTTAGAAGCCTGATGCTGCACTGCCGTAAACACAAGCCCGGGCCCACATGCTGGAGGATGAGAGAGAACATGGCGTGGGGACGGGCCGTCCCTCCTGGGGCCACCTGACCAGCCAGCACCCAGCCAAGCCAGCAGCTGGCCACAGACACATGAGTGGACCTGGCCAAGGGCAGAAGAACCACCTTGCTGAGCCCAGACCAAACCGCTGACCCGCAGAAAGGGAAGTTAAATACATGGCTGTTGTTTTCAGCCACTAAATTTTGGAATTGCTTGTTATGCAGGCAAAGCTAACTGATCCGCTTAGATGTCCTGTTAGCTTAGGCTGCTGTAACAAGATGCCACAGGCTGGGTGGCTTCAATTTGTTTTCTCGAGGCTCTAGATGCTGGAGTCCTAGACCAAGGTGCCAGCAGAGCTGCTCTGTGGTGAGGCTTCTCTTCCCGACTTGCAGATGGCACCCTCTTGCTGTGTCCTCCCATGACCTTTACTCTGTGCGAGCCCAGAAAGAGAGAGAGATCTCTGGTGACTCTCCTTCTCCGTATAAGGACATCAGTCCTATCAGATTCGGGCCCTGCACTTATAACCTCACTTACCCTTAATTACCTCCTTAGAGGTCCCATCTCCATATACAGTCACACTGGGGGTTGGGCTTTGACATAGGAATTTGGGGGGCACACGACTCAGTCCCTGACAGGTATCGATCATCAAGAGGAAGTCGGGCCCATGAGAGCTGCTAAGATCACTTGAGCGGAGTGTGAGGGGGCAGAGGAGACCCATCAACTAAGGACAAACGCAGGGTAACGATAGCCTTCCTGGGGCCGGCAGAGGATGATGAGCCCCGGAGGGGACGGAGAAGCAAAGGCAGAGGACGGACACACAAGGAGAAGCAAGCGAGGGCTGAGGAGGCATTGAAGCCGAGCCTGTTTGTAAAGAGGAAATGAGCAAGAGAGTCCAGTGTCGGCAGAAGTTAGGGACCAGGTGGTTTTGGCCAGGTCCTTGGTGGACTGAGGAACCAAAGATGAGAGAGCCGATAAAGCTTCCAAGAGGCTTGGATGAGAAGGAACAAGAGAAATCTGGAACACAGGATCAAGAGGAGCTTTTTAGGACAGAGGGACTTGTGCATCTCTGTGCAGCAAGAGGCGAGAGCTAGAAGCAGGAGAGGCTCGCAATGACGGAACAAGGTCTGGAGGAGGCAGGGAGCAGCTGACAAGAACTAGCCTGTGTTAGCACACAGCCTGACCCTGGCTGCATTTGAAGGCACAGGAGGGCTGAGCCCCGTCCCGTAGCAATTACCCCTGAATCTCCCGAACTGGGCGTGTGTTCGTGGTCCCCGGTGAGGACTTCTGATTCCATTCCAGTAGGGAGTTGAGGCCGAGGCCGGGAGGGTAGGGAGGAAGAGGTACACGCAGAGGAAGGGAGTGGAGGAGCGTGGAAATGGAGGTGTGAGCGCTAGCAGGGGAGGAGGGACACCTCAAGGTCTGAGTTGTTCTGCCTTAAGGGCTGGGAGGGCTGCAGACTTTCTACCCCCTCTTCCACACCCATATTCCTGGGGCCAAAACAGGACGGGATTGTCTCCAACGTTTCCCTTCATCCTTAGAACAGAGACCTCCGAGGGGCTGGACTAGGGGAGGCCTCAGGAGCTGCCTGAATGGAATTTTCTTCCCACGTGACCAGTCCAGCCCGGAAGAGCCACCCAGGAGGACATCAAGAGTGGGTTATCTGCAGGCCTGGGTATATCCCCCAGCTGAGGAATTTCTCAGGGGAAAGAAGAGTGGGGAATGGGTGAGGATGGCTGAAAATGGGAGAAGCATATTCATTTTATCCAACCAATATTTATTGAGGTCCAGGCACAGAACTTGTGCCATATTGCCAGGCAATATCTAAACACGACAGGTAATGTGACCTTGGGTGGCACTTCCCAGAGCCTTCTCTGGGATGGAAACAGTGTCCCTTTAAAAACAAACAAACAAACAAACAAACAAAACAAGGTGGGGTGGGGAGGTGGGATCCAAGTGCAGATAAGTTTGGGACACATTGGGTTACAGAGAGTTAAACGGATTTACTCCCTGCAGGACTTCTCAGAGCCTTTAATCTGTTAACATGTTCTGAGACTCTCCAAGAAGTCGAGAGGCTAGCATCATCCTAGCATGCTTGACCCCGGGTCTCTGTCATTCCTGGCCGACCTAGAGGAATGAATGATTCACGGAACATGCTTTGGGAAGTGTGATATGGTGGCAAAGAACTCAACTTTGAAGTCATAAGACCTGGCTCCCGACGCAGGCTGTGGTGCGCGTGACCTTAAGCAACTTGCTTATGTCCATTTTCACATCTGTAAACTAGAGCTCCTAGTGGCTCTTTCCTGAACTTGTCGTCAGGAGTAAATAACGCCCCTCAAGCACTGAGTGCGGTGCCCGGCACACAGAAACCGCTCGGGAAAAGGGCACTGGCCTGGTTGGGGAGATCCTGGAGCCTGTGTTCAAATCCTATGACGTGCTGGCCTGAAAAACTGACTGGGGACCAGGAGTCAGAGCTTCTGTCTTCTACCTAGTTACTTGGACATAAAACCCAAATGGCTTTCAAAGCCTGCGACCTGACCAGAGAAAGAACAGTCAAGGGGAGGAAGGCAGGCAAGGGATGGGGGAGAAGGAGGGAGAGAGACTTCTGTTTCCATTCCTGCCCAAGGGAAAGAGACTATGGGAATCTGCTGGCAGTGGGCTGCTTTGGCTTCTTGCAGCGGGTGGTGACAGGGAGGGGAATGGCCAGCCAGCACCCCTGCCCCCGGGACCCCAGGACTGTGACTGTGTGAGCGGGCACACAGGAAGCCACTCCAGGCCAGGCGGGTGCCGAGCAGCTGTGGGACTTGGCCCCCAGCCCAGCAGTGTCCTTCCCGGAGGTGACGCTTCGAGAAGGAGATTTCCAGAAAAGCTCCACGGCCCTGCTTCTGGCTGACGTTAGTGCCTCTGGAAGGCTTTGGGCTTGGGGGGACTTCTACCTTAAGGGACGACTGGGGAAAGGATGTCCCTCGCCCAAGTGCTCTGTCCCATTTCTTTGGGGCCCTGCTGACTTGGGAACAGATGACAGTGTGGAGGGGGAAGGCATCCGAACTGGGAGACATCGCGTAAGGAGGGCACCCCATCCTGCAACTGGGGTGCTGCTCCAGAGACCCTGGGGTATGTGCCCACTCCCCGAGGTTCCAGACCCCACCTCTCCACTCTGGCCCCTAGAAACCAGCCCCCATGGCCTCCGTGACACACGAAAGGTCTCTTTTCATTCTCCTGACCTCGGGGGTGGGGGAGGGGAGAGAAGTGCCATCAGGGGACACCCACGAATAACCGTGATCTCCTTTTCACAAGACTCGGAGGTCAAACATCGTGCCTGAGGTCAACAGCCACACCAGAATTTGAACCCACATCCTGTTCTGCACCACGGCTTGCCCTAACTGGGAGGTTCGTGCAGGATCCCCAGTTTAACCTCTGCCTATGTCCTGGTTGGCTGCAAAAACAAAAGAAAACAAAACCAAAAACACACACATGCATAAATCAGTAGGACATCTCTGATGGAAGGAACGTGAATCCTGCTTTTTGTCCTTTCGTAAGGAAAAGACAGAATCGCAGAGCCCTGGTTCACAGAGCTCTGTCAGCTGCCTGTGACCAGGACCTATCGGTTTTTCCAGGAGCATACCCCATCACCACCAGACGGTTCAGACAGGCCCCCCCTTCCCCTGGCTTCTGGGCTGCCCCCCACCACTCCTCCAGTCTCTTTTTCTAGCCAGGGTGGGGCCCCTGGGGCTCATGGCCTCGGGCCCAGAACTTGCCTCGCCCCCTTTCTTGGCAGCTGCTAGCCATCTCTGCAGTTTTTGGCCTAGTAAAACCCTTTTTCTGCCTGCCCAGGGGAGAGTTTTGATTGGCTTCAGCTGGGATGACCTCATCCTCTCCAGAATTTGGGGATGTTCCCATTTTCCACTGCTCCACCTTCCTCCGCCCCCGCCCCAACCCGCCCAAGCTGTGGAATCCCCCAGCCTCACTGGAGAAGGCGAGCATGTGCCCTGGATTCCTGCCGTCTCCCCACCCTAGCGCTCCCGCTGCCCCGGGCTGTCTTTGCTGCCCCCCCCCCCACCCCGGCTTTGCCCCAGCCCCTCCTGCACATTCCCTTGGCCCTCAGATTCTCCTTTCCCCTCCGTGGGCCCCTGCTCTCTTTCCGGGGCTTATGGGAAACTGCATTATTGAAAATAATCATCTTACCCTTGTGCCTGCCCTTTTTGGTCTACATTATCTAATTTAATCTTCACAATGATCCCGTGATATAAGGATTCTCCGGTTTACGGGTGAAGAAATGGAGACTTAGCTGATGTAACCTACTCCAGGCAATCTGTTAGTGTGGATGGAGTCGGGGTCCACACGTAGGTGTGTCTGGCTCCAAGGCCGCGACAGAGTGCTTGTCACACTGAGAGACGCTGCTGGCTGTGCTCACATGAGGGATCCTGCCAGCCACACATTTGGCTTCCCTGGAAGGCTCAACAGCAGATCCCATTAGCTCTACCTTCCAAACGTTTCCAAAATCTGGCCACGTCTACCGCGCCGCCGCGGCTGAGCCGCCTCTGCCTCCCACCGGAATTTACTGAGATCCCCCACCTAATGGGTCTCCTGCCTTCACCCTCCCTGGCCCTTCTCCACACAGCAGAGTGAGCCTTTAAGGTGTTCCCTCTGATCATGTCTCTCCTCTGCTCAGAGCCTTCCCGTGGCTCATGTCTTAGGGTCAATGCCAAAGTCCCCACAGTGGCCTAGAAGGCCCTCCACACCTGCAGTCCCATTATCCCCCGACACATGACCTCTGATTTCACTACTTACTGTTCTCCCTCTCTGCTGCACGTCCACCAGCCTCCTTGCTTGTGCTTCAACACGGACAGCAAGCTCCTGCTTCAGGGCCTTTGCACATGCTGTTTCTGCTGTCTGAAAGGCTGACCCTCAAATAGCTTCATGACTCAGTCCCTCACCTCCTTCAGGTTTTGTTAAAATATCACCTGTTTGGTGAATCTTACCCTATTCACCTTATCCCCTTTGTCCTGCCCAAACCCTCTCCACTGCCTGCTTTTTCCTCCCTATAGTACCATCACCCAGTGACATTATTTTACTGATTTATCAGGTAATTACCTGCTCCCCCTGCTAGAATGTAAGCTCCATGAGTTTAAAAACTTTTCTCTCTCTTTTTTTTTTTAACTGCTATATTTCTAGTGTCTGGAACAGCACTTGGCACATAGTAGTTTCTCAATAAATCTTTGTGGAGGAGAGGGAGGGAGAAAGATGTTGGTCAGCTCATTTCGAGTGGTGCAAACAGAAGGGAGTCTGGACAGGCCTCTGAGCATCCTGGCCAGATGTTGGGAAAGCTCAAGTTTGAGGCCCATCCCCCAAATAGAAGTAATCTGTGGACACTTAGTGCTGCTTCTTTGCAACTTCAGGACCAAACTTTGACTGGAGTCCCTGGAGAGGCCAGTCCCAGGGCAGGCTCTTGGGAAGCTCTGGGATGGAATTGAGTGTGGGGGCTCATGAGGGCGTGCTCTTCAGGGCAACACCCAAGGAAGGGAGGGGCAGGAAGCTGGAGTGACTTGGAGACGTTGAGCTCTGATTTAGGCCCAAGGACAACCTCGGCAGACAGCACGGGACTCTGGAACTAACATAGCCCCTAAGAATTGCCGCGTAGTAGGCTGAAGCTCTGGGCCTTCATACCCCAGCCTCAGCCCGTCACCGGCTGGGGGCCTGGCCTCGGCCTCGTGATGCTCTCTGCAGGGAGGGGCTCCCCACAGCTGGGGCGGCAAGTGCTTTCTGAAGGGGGGTCTGGGCGCACGGCCGGCCGTGCCACCACAAGACCCTCAGTGCGCGTCTGCCTTATTCACTGACGACCTCACCCAGCCGGAGGGGTCCCTGAGACCCCAGAAAGGAGTGAGGTGGATCCCAACAGTACCCCAGTCGGGTGTGACGCAGTCCAGAGCTGGACATCTTCTGGCGAGAGAACCAACCAAGACAAAGTCTAAATTGGGGCTATACGGACGGTGCTTTTTTAATTAAAAGAAAAAAAAAATTGCGGGAGGGGAACACTCCTTCAGTAGAGCAGATGTCCGTCCGTCCCTACGTGGAAAAAAAGACTTGAGCCATCGGCGTGTCCCTCCAGGAGAAAGCATAGAAAATAAGAGATTCTACTTAGGAAGTCCTCGAAAGTGGTAGGTGGGCTTTGTCCTCTATAGTCACGGGTCCCATGTGATAGATGTGTCCTACAGGAGAGAGGCTGGTAGCCAGGAAGAGCCGGGATGGAGGCAGCATAGGGTTTGGCTAAAAGCTGGCGTCAGACTGTCTACGGTTTTGAATATCGGCTCTGTAACTCTTTGGAGGGGAGATCTTCAGAGGCGACTGGACTGAACTGTGTCCGCTTCTCTCCCCCAAGACAGGTCCTAACCCCGATACAGAGAACGGAGTCTTGTTTGGAAACAGGGTCTTTACAGAGGTAATGGTCAAAATGAGGTCATGAGAGTGGGCCCCAGTTGAATATGACCGCTGTCGTTTTGAAAGGGGAAATTTGGACTCAGGCGCGCACCTGGGGAGAATGCCGTCGAAGATGAAGGCAGAGATTGAGATGACGTAACCACAAGCCACGGAACGCCACGGATAGCGGGCAAACATCGAAAGCTAGGAGAAAGATGCGTGGAACAGGTCCTCCCTCACAGCCCCCAGAACCAGCCCTGCAGGCACCTTGTTCTCAGACTTCCACCCACCAGAACCAGGAGGCAAGAAATTGCTGTTAAGGGGCCCGGTTTGTGATGCGTTGTTACGGCAGCTGCAGCAAACCAATATACGGTAAGTCTCTTAAGCTCGCGGATTCTGATTCTCTCTGCTTTCTCACCTATAACACGGGGATGATACTACCTCTCACAGCTGCAGCAATGATGTACAATTAACCATCTCTGTCGTAATTCCAGGCACAGAGCGTGCCCTTTCTATGTCACTGGTGGCGGCTCTTAGGCGTGAGAGCAGCTCATGGCCAAGGTCTTTTCCTACGCCTGATTTCCCCCAGCCATCCCTTTCTTGTCACTGTCCCAGATGAAGACAGCCACCCAGCAGCGGGTTCTGTACACTGACTGCGGTCACTTACAGTTACTGCTGCTGGGTGGTCCGCAGGAAGGAAAGGATGGGAAGGCCGGACTTTAGAGCCTGTGGCAGCCTTCCTACGGCCCGCGTTAACCCGATGCTGATCCCTGCCTTGTGGCTTTCAGTACGCAGACGTGAAGGAAGGAGAAGTTGCCAGATCCGCCCTTCCAGATATTTAAAATGAGTCCCGGGTGCCTGGGTGGCTCAGTTGGTCAAGTGTCCAACTTTGGCTCAGGTCATGATCTTGTGGTCTGTGGATTCAAGCCCCATGGTAGGGTCTGTGCAGACAGCTCAGAGCCTTTAGCCTGCTGCTTCAGATTCTCTTTCTCCTTCTCTCTCTGCCCCTCCCCTGCTCACACTCTATCTCTCTCTCTCAAAAATAAATCAACGTTAGGGGAGCCTGGGTGGCTCAGTCAGTTGAACGTCTGACTTTGGCTCAGTCTGTGATCTTACAGTTCACGGGTTCGAGCCCCACACTGGGCTCTGTGCTGACAGCTCAGAGCCTGGAGCCTGCTTCAGATCCTGTCTCCCTCTCTCTCTGCCCCTCCCCCCCTCACACTCTGTCTCTCTCTCTCTCTCTCAAAAATAAGTAAATGTTAAAAAAAATTATAAAAAACTTCTTTAAAAGATAAACATTAAAAAATGAAAATTACTTTCAAAAATAAATAAGCAGGAATGAAATGAAATAATAAATAAAATAAAATAAAATAAAATAAATACAAGACTTTCAGTAGAGCATCATTACCGAGAGCAAATAGACACTTAAATCACACCCCTTATGCTCAGCGCTGATCTCCAAGGAGTGATCTTGAACATCCCTGTTTGTTTCAGAGAAAGGGAAGTCATGAGACCAAGCATTGCCCCACTTCTAAAGTGGAAAGTGAACATAACTATCGTCAATTAAATGTGTACTGTTTATTATAGCTAACCTACCATGCCTTGCTATGTTATAAAGGTTGTGAAGTTGTGGGTGTTGTTTAATATGTGATACACACACTTAAAAGTTCATTGCAGGCCTTTATATAATCAATGTGATGTGTGTATTTTGTAGGGCCTGGAAAATAATTTTACTCTTTTGAATAATTGTGGAGATTTATAGTCACTATGGCATTGGTTTTATGGTATATTTTTTGGCTGTATTTAGGATTCATTTGTTTAGGAACCTCCAATTGTAACATTATTCCTTTTGGAAGATTTTCTACTTCTCCTTGACACCTTAAAATGTATCTTTCTTTCCTCTTTGCTTGTACAGCTTGTGTTGTTAATTTTGTATTGTAACAACATCTACCACAGCTAAAAGCTTTTATTGGGGGGTGGGGATTATGAATGCGACATATGCTTATTTTCTTAATTTCAGAAAAGATAGCAGAGTATAAAAAAGCAAATAGCGTCTCCCAGAATCACAACCTCTTAGAATATTTCCTTCTTGTCTTTTTTCTCAATCTGAGCATAAATAAGTAGTTCATGTGTAAGAGGAACAGGGGGGAGTAGAGAGCTGTGTCTGTGGCAAAACCGGGACAGGTGTGGGCTTCTGTAGGGAAGTGGTGGGGCAGCTGCCAGGGGCTGATGCTCTAGAAGGAGCGAGGAACCTTCTGAATGAGGGCTCGTCCCATGGGGACAAGAGGTCAAGCAGATGTCTGTGCCTTAGTGAGTGAGCCCTCGTCATTAAAGAAGGGCTGCATCTGAATATAACCTAGCTCAGCCTGAGAGCTCAGAACCTATGGAATCAAGTCTGGGTCATGTGGGGAGGGGAGAGGGGAGGGGTTCCTGACATGGTCCAGCCATGTCAGGCATTGCAGAATTGTTTCACTGAAGAACAGGTCCTAGACCTGCTTCATCATCAGCCTTAGGTGCCCAGCAGGGGTGTGGTACATTTTACACCGGGAAGAGGGGGAAGCGATCATGGAAATCACGTGTTAGCGGCAATGCCTGGACTTAGACATGAGCCCCATGGGAAACACCCATGGGAAACTTCTGGAAACACTTGGTATGAACTCGCAGAGGCAGATGGGAGGAAGAACATGCAAAACTCAGGTGCCTTTTGCCGTGATGTGTTGCTTCATGACTCTAGCCAGACAGTGAGACCGCTGAGAGCACAGTCATGTCATATTTAACTTGACTCCCGTCACCTAGCTCATTGCTTGCCTGGCATATAGTAAGTGCTCGGGGCATGAAATTTTTGCTGATTAAATATCCTCTTTTAAATACCTTCTTTTTGATAATCTGATTTATGACATGGTTTCCAGGAACATGCTATGGTTAAAAATGGGACTCCCTAACCAGAAAAATGAAGTCAAGATGCTGCTCACAAACTTAGCATCAATGAATCTTGGCATTCCCTTCCCCCAAGCACTGGGATTAGAAAAATGCTGGAGTTTTCCATCAACGAATGCCCTTGAGCCCTGACACTTTTCCTCATTATTTAAATGGATCTAGGAATAGAAGAGAGACCAGAACCAACCAAGCCACCTCCTCAGATGGACAGGAGCCTGGAGACCTGGCCTTTGTTTTACTGGTGAACTGGGTGTCAGCCATGTGTCTGGCACTGTGCTGGATATCCCAGGGGTTCTAGACAAACAGATCTCACTCAGCCCTTGTCCCTGGGGACTTTGTCACTAGCGAGAGAGATTAACTGTTGCAAAACCTCTGTACCACAGAGCTGTTCAGGGCAGTGTGCAATCAGGGAGCAATAGCACAGATGAAGTGGCCAGAAGGATCTAGTGAGACAGAGACCCTGGGGGCCAGAGGCAGGAGAAGACTTGGTGAAGAAGGTGGGGAACGAGTGGGCGTGGAGGACAGGGTCATCTTGAGGTTGAGAAGGAAGTCAACTAGCAGGGTTCCCCTCCAGCTCTACCCTGTCACGCTGTGTGCCCTTAGGTTAGTTATGTCACCTGTCGAAGACTTAGTGTCTATAAAATAGTTCCTACCTCGCAAGGCTGTTGAGGAGTAAATGATATGCACAAGGTGCTTAACAAAGTGCCAGGCCCAAGATAAGCACTCAATAAATGTCAGCCATGGCTTTTGTTATCAAGAAGAGTGGGTGAAATTTAGAGACGGCTAGGGATTGGGAGGCCTGACCAAACTTCTGGAGTAGTTCAGTTCTATTTATTTATTAAGCACCAACTATGTACCAAGCATTGTGCTTGGCTCTGGGGTAGTGGAGACAGGGGCCCTGCCCTTAAAGAACTGACAGGCAAGCTGGATACAACAAATAGGCAACACTCCCCGTTGTGTTCCCCACAATAAAGCAGGGAGTGTGTAGGGTCGGAGGAGGTCATGTGGCCAAGGCTACAGGTAGCCAAGGAGCCCTTTCCCAGGTGGAGGATCTCAGCTGAGATCTGGGTATGAGCAGGAATTAGCCCACGGGTAGAGGAGGGCCGGACAGGAGAAGAAAGGGAGAGTCTTGAGCAAAAGGAAGAACATTTCAATCATCTGGAGAGTTCAGTCCATTCAAGCCGCTACAAGTCAGCTCAGTGTGTCTGGATCCAATTAGATGGGGAGGGAGGGAAACCGGTCACCAGGGCTCTGAGGCCAATGGAGACCCTGAAAGGGAGGGCCATAAACTCACTGGTGCCTTCCGAGGATTACCTTAATGCCCAATGGGAGGAGACAAGGCCAGAGGAGACAGACCATGATATTTTGTGATCATCCAGGTGAGAGACTGGGGTGGCCTCAACTAGGGTGGTGGTGGAAAAGGGGACAAGGGGACACATTCCAGAATTACTTAAGAGCAAAAGTGACCGCAGCTCTTTCTGCTCCATGGGCCCTGCCCCTGTGCTTTAATAAAGATCACCTTTTTTCGCACTGAAAAAAAAAAAGTGAATCCTGGTCCTCGGGGATCTCCCACTTCCACCACACTTACATCAGGCACGTGAAAGACAGACACGTATAGACCACGCCAGATGAGTAGCAATGGAGGTACGCAGGACACTGGAAGGGTACAGGAGAGGGCTCAGCAAAGGCTGACAGACAGGGCCAGGCCACAGGTAGAGGCTCCTGCCAGAGGTGATAGTGGTGGCCTGGGAGCCACTGGGCAGGGTGTGGACTTATGCTGGTCCTCGGGATCCCAGCAGGGTCACACTTGATGGTATGGGTTGTAGGAGCCTTTGGGGAGCCCCCCCCCCCCCCCACAGAGGGAAGGTGGGAACAGAAGTGGAGTACAGAAGGAAGCAGCTGCCTGCAGGGTTCATCGGAATGGGCAGGGGGTGGGGGGGCGGGGAGTGGGAGCCCAGAAAGGCAGATGTGCTGGTTTGGGCCCAGGGGAGAAAGAGGAGGAGGAGTGAGCAGGAGAAACTTTGCAGGAAGTGACTAGGCTGATGGAGGGAAGGAATCCACTGCGGCTCGGGGCATGAGACTGAAGCTGAGGCCCTGTCCAGACGGTACGGCCAGAACCAGGGCACTCGGTACCCAGCACAGGGAGGTCAGTGCCACGGCTACCCTTTCCTGGGTACCTGCTGCCGCCAGACCCAAAGCCTGCAGACGGGCAGACATCGTGACACCATTTCCTCCTCACCACCACCACCACCGTCCATGACGCTGTTCCCCACTTTACACACGCGGCCACCGTGGTTCAAAGAGGCTAAGAAACTCACCAGGCGCACAAGTGATGGGAAGCCGTGAATTCAACACAAACCTTGAATGCTGACTATGTGAGGTAGGGTTGAGCATTAAGTCCATGGATGTGTATAGAGGACATGGAACAGTGCCCGGGATAGAGGGGGCATTTTCCAAGCGTTCCCCGTTATTATCATGTCGGGACACAGTGTCAGGCCCTGGAGATATTGTGGTTAACAAAACGAGAGATTCCTGGCCCCGTGGACCTTAGCGTCCCGTGAGGAAGACAGACGTAAAGGAAAGATGCAAGAAAACATAACACAGATCACAGGAAGTGCCAGGAAAGAAAATGGACTCTATGTTACAAAGTGCCCAGTTTGACCCCAAAGCCCAGGCCGCTGGACCACGAAGGGCTGAGGCATTAGTGGTCGGGGATTGGTTCTGATGCAGGACGAATCATGGTGGCACCTCCACAGCAGGGTTCCTTTACGGGAAGAAACAGAGACAGACTAGAGCAGTGGTTTTCAAACTGTTTTAGCTGAGGAACCTTTTATTTAAACAGGAGCGTAAGCAGAAGCCAAATCCAATGAGCAAACAAACACAAGCTCGACTGCTCTGACTGAGGGCCGAACTGCCCCCCCCCCCCCCCCCCCCGCCCCATCTGCCTTTCCATTTCCATTCTCCACAGCCCCAGAGGGGCTCCACCAAATTCCCAGCAGGAACGCCACGGGATCATAATAGGACTTAACATTAAATGAGCACTTACCGACTTACCGACAGCTATCATGACTTACGCTGTCTCATTTCATTTTCTTTTTTTTTTTTTTTAATTCTTTTTAACGTTTATTTATTATTGAGAGACAGAGCATGAGCATGGAGGGGCAGAGGGAGGGGAAGACACAGAATCTGAAGCAGGGTCCAGGCTCTAAGCTGTCAGCGCAGAGCCCGACTCGGGGCTCGAACTCACAAACCGCGAGATCATGAGGTGAGCCGAAGTCAGATACTTAACCGGCTGAGCCACCCAGGCACCCCTCATTTCATTTTCCCCATGACCCTATAAAGTCATCTTTTTATAATGAGGAGCCTGAGGCTTAAAGGGGTTGATAACATCAACCAATCAATGGCTGCTTGAAAGAGCTGCTTGGCGGTCACGGTCTGGCGCCTGCCCAGCTGTGTAGCCCCATGGCTGCCACCCCCTCACACACACTCACACGTACACACCCACACATACGCTGCAACCACACTTCCTTTCTTTAAATCACAGGTACCCATCTCGCTTCCCCGGCCTCGGCACACGCTTTTCCATTCTTCAACCAGTATGTTAGTCTCTTATTGATTCTGTAACAAATGATCACAAACAGTGGCTTAAAACAACACAAACTGTCTCATACTTCTGAGGATCAGAAGTCTCCAAAGTGGGCCAGCAGGGCTTTGCTCCTTTTGGAGGCTCGAGGGGGAGAATCCATTTCCTTGCCTCTTCCAGCTTCTAGAGGCTTCCTTGGCTCACAGCCCCCTTCCAGCAACGCCATCACTTGACCCCTGCTTCCATCTTCACATCTCTGACTCTGACCCTCCTGCCGCCTTCTTATAAGGCCTCCTGTGATGACATTGTGCCACCCAGATAATCCAGGAGACTCACAGCTCCACTCCTTGATAGAATCACAGGTTTCTTGCCCTGTAAGGTAACACATTCCCACGTTCTGAGGATGAGGATGTAGACATCTTTGGGGGCCATTATTCAGCCTGTCACACCTCATAACCCCACACTCATTCTTCACACCTGAGCTTCAAGAGCATGTCCTCAAGGAAACTGTGTCTGACAGCCCAGAGGAGACCTTCTGGAGGTGGGGGTCTCACAGCAGCCTGTGCCTCTGCGTCACAATGCTCGTCAGAGTCACAGTTTGGCATTTGTTTGGACCTTATTTGATTAAGGCCATGACTCAAGAGTGTGGGGAGCCGCTTGGTTTTTCCATTTGTGTTTTCAACAGAGTCTGGCACACAGAAGTGGCTCGATTAACATTTGCTGCATAAATGGATGAACAAATACAGGACCCTGCCCGAGGCAAGTAGCAGAGGCAGGATTTGAACTCGTGCAGCCGTTTTACAGAATCCCATCCTGTAAGCCTTGCACCCTCACAGCCTTACCTGGCGCAGGCCAGCCGCGGGGCTCAGGCGCAGGGGGCATGTGAAGTCACCTCCAGGACATCCCACCAGGTCATGTGGCTGGCGGGCCAGACCACGCCTGAACACCTCCAGGGGCACCAGTCTGACGTCCAGTGATTTAGGACATGGGGTGGGGGTAGGGTAAGAGTTCCGTAAGCCCTAGCCACGTGGGACTGGGGGCTACGGAGGGACGGCAGCCGTTGGAGAGGCAGGGGCGGAGGGGGAGCCCGTGGGCACGCAAGCGGGAGGAGGGAGAGAGAGCCCAGGGCAGCGCCTCGGGCAGGCCCACGGGGAGAGGCTGAGTTGGGGGGGGGGGGGGGCGATGCCAGCGAGGAAACGAGCTGTCAGAAACTCGGAGGCGGCGTGGGAAAGTGCAGTGTCATGGAAACCAGGGGAGCGAGCAGGTCCATCCGGGAAGAGGCGGCTGCCGGAGCATCGGCGCCGCAGGGCGGGAGCGGGAGTGGGAGGCCCAGGGCCACCTGTCCTCGCGGGGCAGGCGGGCTCGGTCGACCTTCAGCAGGGTGGTTTCAGCAGAGGGCAGGGGAGCCGGAGGCGGAGGCCGAGGCCTAGCGGCTTGCAGGGTTCCGGAGGCAGCAGCGGACCAGACCGCCCGTTTCCGGATCTGGCAGGGGGAGCCGAGGGCGGTTGCTAGGAGGGGCGGCGGCGGGACGGGAGCGCGCGTGTGGGCGCCTGGAAGCGCCTGGGAGGAAGCAGTGGAGAAGCGAGAAGGAGGGCACGTCGTGGGCGTGCACCCGGCTGGACGGGAGAGTCCGAGCATGAGTCAGCACCCGGGGCGCTCAGTCCGTGAGAGGTGGGAGCCGCCCGGGCACCGAGACCAGCTCCTGGCTCCCGCCCGGGTCAAACCGGCATCGCGCTTGGGGCGGGGGAGCTAAGCTTTTCTCCCTGCAGGTGCGAATTCAGGTTGCCTTAGAGAGGACCCCGGAGACCTGGGGCTCAGGCCCCTGAATGCAGAAGCCCAGCATAGCCTCCTGCTCGGAGGCCGAGTGCTCCCTAGGTTCTAGGAGACTTCAGAGGGCCCCACGCCCTGGGCTGGGAGCCTAGTATGAAGCCACTGGGGAGGGACTGGATGGGAGTGTGTAGAACCTCCTGCCCCACTCCTCTAAAAGGTTCTAGAACTGCTCTCCCCAGCCCAAGGGATCTGACAGCCATATGTTGAAGATGTGAGCCCAGTTTTGCACTTTCCACTCCTTTGGCGGGCTGGTGAAGCCTATGGACGTTTTCGCAGGATAAATGCATAAAATATATCAAAATACCAACAACATCTTTCACAGAACTAGAATAAATCTAAGCACAGAAGACCTCGAATGGCCAAAAGGATCTTGAGAAAGAAGAACAAAGCTGGCAATATCAGAATCCCAGATTTTAAGATATACTACAAAACTGTAGTATTCAAAATAGTATGGTACTGGCCCCAAAATAGACATATAGATCAATGGAACAGAACAGAAAGCCGAGAAATAAACCCCTTGCTTTTATGGTCAATTAATGTAGGACAAAGGAGGCGAGAATATACAATAGGGAAAAGATAATCTCTTCAACAAATGGTGTTGGGAAAACTGGGCAGCTACATGCAAAAGAATGAAACTGGACCCCTTTCTTATGCCATACACAAAAATATATTCAAAATGGATTAAAGATCTACATGTGAGATCTGCAACCCTAAAAATCCTAGAAGAAAACACAGGCAGCTATTTCTTTGACATTGGCTATAGCAACTTTTTCTAGGTAGGTCTCCTCAGGCAAGGGAAACAAAAGCAAAAATATACTATTGGGACTACACCAAAATAGAAAGCTTTTGCACGGCAAAGGAAACCATCAACAAAATGACAAGGCAACCTACTGAATGGGGGAAGAGATTTGCAAATGATATACCCCATAAGGGGTTAAAATACGAAACATATAAAGAAATGATACAACTCAACACCAAACAACAACAACAACAACAAAATCTTATTAAAAATGGCCAGAAGGCCTGAATAGACATTTTTCCAACGAAGACATACAAATGGCCAGCAGACGCATGAAAAGCTGCGTCACTCATCATTAAGGAAACATCACTCATCATTAAGGAAATGCAAATCAGAACCACAATGAGTATCATCTCACGCCTGTCAGAATGGCTAGAATCAAAAAGATAAGAAATGACAAGTGTTGGTGACAATGTCACCCTCCCCAGCTGTTGTTGGGAGCACAACTGGTGGGAATGCAAATTGGTGCAACCAATTTGGAAAACAGGGTGGAGGTTCCTCAAAACATTAAAAATAGAATTACCATATGATCCAAAGAAAATGACAACTCTAATTTGGAAGATATACACCCCTATTTTATTGCAGCATTATTTACAATAGCCAAGATACAGAAGCAACCTAAGTGTCCATTGGATAGATGAATGGAGAAAGACATGAGATATATAGATTAGATATAGCTACACAGATATAGATATAATGGAATATTACTCAACCACAAAAAAGAATGAGATCTTGCCATTCACAACCACAAGGATGTACCTAAGAAGGTATAATGCTAAGTGAAAAAGAGAAGGACAAATGCCATGATTTCACTCATGTGAAATTTAAGAAACAAAATAAACAACAAAAAAAGCTGAACAAGAACACAGACTCTTAAATACAAAGAACAGACTGGTGGTTGCCAGAGGGGAGGTGGGTTGGGGGGTGGGTAAAATGGATAAAGGCGATTGAGAGTACACTTATGATGAGTACTGAGTACTGCACAGAATTGAGTTATTATATGAAACTAATATAGCACTGTTAATTATACTTCAATTAAAAAATACTCAAAATGCATAAAACACATGGGATTACAAAAGAAACCAATTACATTGAAAATCAGTTATCACACTATATTTTGAAAATCAAACTTCTATCACAACAAATGTGCTTCTTTATCAAATGCATTAAAGAACGAGATCTAGTGACAGGCCCTGATGTTAGAGTAGCAATAAACACAAATGACATTTGGAGACATCCCCAAAACTCTAATGTGATATGCAAATGTCTGTGATTTCTTCTGGTGACAAAGTCACAGATCCCATGACTATCATGATCACTGCCTACAGTCATAATGGAAGGAAAGTTCAGTTTTAGGTAGAGCCTCATGAAAATAAAGATATCGTTTTTGCCCACTCACGTTCGTGGATCCCCTGAATTCTACCCATAACCTTTAGAATGTTAAGAGTTTCTGCCTGTAGCAAAAGTCAAAAGCCCCAGTGCCCACAGGGGCCAGACGGGTGGCATCACGAAACCGTATGGAATGGCTGTGAACTTGGCGTCCAGGAGAATACACCCTCCTTCTAGGGGGAGCAAGACTGCTCAGCTCCTCGTCCCGCCCATCTTCACATTTTTAAGAGATACCACAGCAAACACCAAGTTTTATGTGAGTTCTCCTAATTTTTAAATGTTAGCAAAAATATCCACACTTTAAAGGATACTTTGGGGGCCAAGTATAACATAGCTGTTGGCCAGATGCATACTGGAGATGCTGAATTTTGGATCCCTGCTGCTGGGGTCCTTTGTGGGGCCGGGCCTCACCCTCCAGGTCTACAGTCTTCCATAAGAAAATAAGGGATCAGGGGCGCCTGGGTGGCTCAGTCGGTTAAGCGGCCGACTTCGGCTCAGGTCATGATCTCGCAGTCCGGGAGTTCGAGCCCCGCATCGGGCTCTGTGCTGACAGCTCAGAGCCTGGAGCCTGCTTCAGATTCTGTTTCTCCCCCTCTCTGGCCCTCCCCTGTTCATGCTCTCTCTCTGTCTCAAAAATAAATAAACATTAAAAAAAGAAGAAGAAAGGAAAGAAAAGAAGGGATCGTATGTACCCCACAGCTCTGGTCTAAAAGTGTACTTACTAGGCGATAACCCCAATCCACAGTAAAGTACCACATTAAAGCTAGCAATCGTCAACTGCCACCTCCCTGCCCCCCGCCGCCCCTCCAGGGACCGACAGTGTCAGAGCTATGTTTTCATGTGCACTCCTCTACCACGGGAACCCTACCACAGGAGCTGGATTGGAACCAGAAGCTCTGAGTTTCAGTCTTAGCTCTGCCACTGATCAGACTAGTGACCTTGAGAAGTCATGACTCTCTTTCAACCCCTACGGGCTCTCCTCTACAAAATGGTTTAAGGGGTTAGTGGCACATCCGATGTTGTAGGTTGCTGTTCACATGCAAGGAGTACTGGTTATTTCTGCCCAATTTCTTTTTGTTCTCCACTCCGGTCGGCTGGGTCCCTGTGAGGTGAGGGTGTAAGAAATGAGGGAAGCCGTGTTTGTCCCCAAATGTAGCATAATGGACAATATCTGTCAAATGCCTAAAGCAAGAGTATACCAAAGCAAGGCAAGGCAATTGCCTGACTTATTCAAACGATAATCACTCTGGAAAGGTCCAGGGATTGGGCAATTACCTCGATTTTTTTTCCGGCGGCACCAGAATCTGGGTGTTTTGTAGATTTAAGAGGGGAAGGGAGAGAAACTGCAGACTTGAGGGATGCTGGCTGCTTTCATCTTGCACACACAGTGTTAGGCTGGCTCCCGGGGGGTCTCACTCTCATTTTCACATAGAGCAAAGGGATGCTCTGAGCTGCTCAGCAGCAGGTTCTCAGGGGCTGAGCTGTGATGGGAGCTGGGAAATGAGACTGGGTAAGATTCCTGCCACCACACTGTCGCATCAGAGCTTTTTAAAAAAAAAAAGAAGAAGAAGAAGAAGAAGAAGGCCCTGTGGTTCTGTGGGAGTTTTGCCTGCATTTTCCGGGTAATTGCCTTGCCTCCGCCCTCTGTGAGCTGGGCTGTGGCAGGCGCTCAGGCTGGGGGAGGTGGCCAGTGTCTGAGCCTCCTTCCCTGAAGTCAGGGGCAGGGCTGCCTGGGACCGGATAGGGGACCCGCATCCGCCTTCAGGGCAGCATATGAGAATGAACTAGGGCCCTAGGGAAGCGGGGTCACAGGGGCACAATCCATCCCAGAGGCACAGAGGGAAACCAGGAGCCACTGCTGGCAGATGAAACTTCCATGAGCCACCCACAGGAGGCAGATCCAGGAAAGACTGAGGGCCGGTGCTCTGAAGGCAGAAAGCTGGGGTTGAGTCCCAGCTGTGCCCTTGGGTAGCTTGAACTTACGCAGGTACTTAAATCTCTCTGCACCTCTGAGCACCTATCTGCCTCACGGTTTGTGGTGAAGATCAACACATTGACTCAGGGAAAGCATTGAGAGTGGCCAAAGGAAAACAGAACAACACAAAACAAAACTGTGTTTCTTCTACCCTCACAGAATACTTCTGACACCCAACGGGTGGGGATTTTCCAACCGTTCGGACATCCACTGGGTGTCCTGTGCTTCTATTCTGACACTAACTGCCCCGAGTTAGGGTTGAGGCTGCTGTCCCACGACACTGCACCCCTCCCCCCACTTCAGATGCCACTGATAAGTCCCAGGCTGTTACCTGTACTCTGACCAACTGCCTAGAAATGGGGCTCCCCCAACCCCATCTTCGGGTTTATTTGTTATAATGGCTCAAAAAAAAAAAAAAAAAAAAAACCCACCTCAGTGAAGCACCTATTTATTTACGTTTACCAGTTTATTATGCGATGATGAGCAGCCAGATAAAGAGGTGCCTAGGGGCGAGCTATGGGAGAAGGAACGTGGAGTTTCCATGCCTGCTCAGTGCTCACCGCTCTCCCAGCACCCCATGTGTTCGCCAGCCCAGAAGCTCTCCAGACCCCACGCTGTAGGGATTTTTATGGAGGCTTCATCACGTAGGCATGCTCATTATTAATTAAATCTCTAGCCCCTGTCCACTCCCCAGAGGATGAAGAGTGGGACCGGAAGCTCCAAGCTTTACTCGGGCTTGGTCTTTCTGGTGACCAGCCCTGATCCAGGAGCCCACCAAGAGCTGTCCCATCAGAGCAAAAGATATTCCTGTCACCCCGGAAATCTCAAGGGATCCAGGAACTCTGTGTAAAAATACTCCTGTAACTCCCATCACTCTACAAGGGATTTAGGAGCTCTGTGTCAGGAACCGGGGTCAAAGACCAAATATTACAACAAGAGATGCCTCCAGCACCCCTCTCCCTCTGGACGTCCTACTCTGTACCAGGAACTGAGGACAAAGACCAAACAGATTTCTTAGTGCACCACAGTGGCCCATGCAAAGGGCTCAACAAATGGTAGCTCTTATTATCCGAGCAGAGGCATCCCTTGCGGTCTCTAATGAGGCCCGTGGAGACATCCCTGCAAAACCTGGGAGACGCTTGTGTTCCTGGTAGCCTATTTGGAACCTGGTAAACCTTTGCTTGTCCGTAAAGACTCGGTTCAGGTGACACCTCCTCTGTGACGCCCCTTTCCCATGCTTATGTATAAATGCATTTTACTTATTTATTTCATGCTTATCATTTTTTAATTTCTTGAAGTTTATTTATTTATTTTGAAAGAGACAGACAGAGACAAAGAGCGTGGGGGAGGGGCAGAGAGACAGAGGGAGAGAGAATTCCAAGCAGCCTCTGCACTGTCAGTGAGGAGCCCAATGCGGGGCCCATCCCAGGAATGATGAGCTCATGACCTGAGCCGACATGAAGAGTCAGATGCTTAACTGACTGAGCCACCCAGGTGCCCCTATTTTATTTTATTTTTTATTTTTTAAAATTTACATCCAAATTAGCTAGCATGTAGTCCAACAATGATTTCAGGAGTCAATTCCTTAGGGCCCCTTACCCAGTTAGCCCATCCCCCCTCCCACAACCCCTGCAGTAACCCTCAGTTTGTTCTCCATATTTACGAGTCTCGTCTGTTTCGTCCCCCTCCCTGTTTTTATACTATTTTTGTTTCCCTTCCCTTATGTTCATCTGTTTTGTCTCTTAAAGTCCTCATATGAGTGAAGTCGTATGATTTTTGTCTTTCTCTCACTGACTAATTTCACTTAGCATAATACTCTCCAGTTCCATCCACATAGTTGCAAATGGCAAGATTTCATTCTTTTTGATTGCCGAGTAATACTCCATTGTATATAAATGCCACATCTTCTTTGCCTATTCATCCATCAGTGGACATTTGGGCTCTTTCCATACTTTGGCTATTGCCGATAGTGCTGCTATAAACATGGGGGTGCACGTGTCCCTTCGAAACAGCACACCTGTATCCCTTGGATAAATGCCTAGTAGTGTAATTGCTGGCTCGTAGGGTAGTTGTATTTTTAGTTTTTTGGTGAACCTCCATACTGTTTTCCAGAGTGGCTGCACCAGCTTGCACTCCCACAGGTGTGCCTATTTTTACATTATTAAGCGATCACTCTATGCTAGGATCTATGCTGAGCACTCCACTTATGGTCTCATGCAGAGGCAGACTCAGGTTTTGTGGGCCCTGACACTTAAGCAACTTAGGAGGCCTTCTTTTTAAAAGGGAGTGAAAAATTATCCCCAAAAATGACCTTGTGAACAAATAGCTAGGGCTTTGGAAGGAGCCTGGGCAAGTAAGGGCCTTGACGTTCAAGCTTTGTCAGATTCACAGTAAACTCCTCTCTAGTCTCATGTAAACCCCACAGTAGTCAAGTGAAGTTGGTAAGAATTGTCCCCATAAGTATCTCCATATCCAGATGTTGACAGGGAGACTCAGAGAGAAGAAGTCATTTGCCTAAGACAGTGCCCTTGGTCACTGTACCACACCGGCATTCCCTGCTGTCCCGGATGGGCCGGGACTGTCATCAGTCTCATCCCCTCCATTGCAGGGCTCACCCTGTGAAAACATGACACTGTAAACAGGAGTTGCCCAGCTGCCTCCACTATAATGTCAGTGTTTGCATGGGGGGAGGGGTGGTCCATAGAAGGCACTCAAAGGCATGTTGAATAAATGCACACACTCTACCTTCTCTGTTTTGTGCCCTTGGTCTCCACCAACTAATCTGTTTCATGCTCAGGGGTTCCCAGCCCTACCTTAATGTTTTGGATAGAGTTTCTAGGGAGCAGCGTCAGGGGGGGTGGGGGGGGGTGGAGAAAGAAAAGAAAAGAAAGAAACCTTCCTATAGGGCCTAACAGGGCTCTAGAAGAAGATAGTCAATTTATACATTCAATAACTGTTTCTTAGGTACTGTTCTAAATAAATATCCCTGCCTCCAAGAAGACTGCATGCCACTGAGGAGAAATACACTGTAACGAAATAAATAATATCATAGCCTGGCAGATGCTGATAAGTGCTATGGAAAAAAATAAGGCAGGAAAGGAGATCAGGTTTGCTGGGGGAAGGAGGGTGTGTGGGAGGTCCTCACGCAGAAAGTGACACATGAGAAAGCTCTGAAGACGGTGAGAGAGGGACTCATGTGGCCATCTGGGGAAAGGCCTTCCCAGCAGAAGGAACCACCAGTGCAAAGGGCCTGAGGCAGGAGCATGCCTAATGAGTGAGAGGAATAACAAAAAGGCCTATTGTGAGTGAGGGGAAAATAGCAAGAGAGGGATCAGTAAGGTGACAGGGACCAGATGAGATAGGTACTGTGGGCCATCATGAAGAATTTGGACCATACTCAAAGAGAGATGGGGGACTGACTTTTATTTTGGAAGGAGCCCTCCATCTGCCCAGTTGAGAAGAAACTATAGAAGGCAAGCCTTGAACCGGGGAGACCAGTTAGAGACTATTCCAAGAATTCAGGTGGGAGATGGCTGCAATGAGGACAGGTTTGGTGGCTGTGGAAGATGACAAGTGGTGGCCTGTTTCCAGGTGATTTTGAAGACAATGACAACAGGAGGTAGGATGTGATGGAAAGAGTGGAATAAGTCTGACTCTGAGATCTCTGGCCTAAGGAACTGGAAACGTGGGGAAGTCTAGGGGAGGCGAAGCTTTTGGGGATAAGGTTAGGATATGAGATTTGGACACGTGAAGCTTGAGATGGTTTTTGAAGTCAAGTAGGCAGCTGGATACATGAGATTTGTATCGGGGGAGACCAGGTGGAGAAATAAAATTGGGAGTTGTCCACATATGGTTGGCGTTCAAGGTCATGAGAATGAGTGAGACCACCAAGGGACTGTGGACAGAGAAGGGGGCCACGGTCTGACTTCTGGGGCTTGCCAGTGCTGGGTCAGGGAGAAGGCGCAAACCCCCAGGTCACGGGGACACCCGGAGAGCGCGCTATCCTGGAAGCCAAGGAAAGGCAGTGTTTCCAGGAGGAGGGAGTGATTATCTGGACTCAGTGCGGCTGCTGAGTCTGGTAGATGAGAGGAACGGTCACTGAATTAACAACACGAAGATCTTCGGTGACTTTGTCAGTGGAAGTTACTAAGGCGTGGTGGGGAAGGAAGGTGGCCTGGGGTGGTCTGAGAGAGAAGCAGAGAGAGACCATGTGGAGAGCAGGTACAGACCACTCCCAAGGAGTTTTGCTATGAAGGGGGATGAAGAAACGGACAAGAGCTGGTGGGAGAGGTGAGGTCAGGAGAAGTTTCCTGAGGATGGGGAAGTAAGGGTATGTTTCCACGGCGGTGGGAACCGCATAGTAAGGAAGTGATGGTGCAGGAGAGGAACAGAGAATTCGGGAGCAAAGGGCTCCAGTGGGCAGAGGGTGACGATGGGGGCACAGTGGGAGCATTAGCCTAGGAGGGGAACACCCAGACTGGCAGACAAGAAGGATGGCGTTCTGGACCCTTATGACACGTGAGGGAAGACAGGGAGTTGGGGTGTAGGAAGGAACTGAAGAAGGCCGGGTATGGGGTGTGGCCATGAGGCAGACAGCAGGAATGGTGAGAAGGTGGTGGCTTCAGAAGATCCGGGTCCTGATGGGGCAGGAGAATTGTTGGAGATTGTGGAAGACCCTTAGCTGGTCCCCAATCCATTCTTTCCTTCCTCCATAACTATAGAGTCCTGCTGTGCACATTCCTGCCAAGGGAAAAACCCTATTTCCCAGCCTCCCTTGCAGCTAGGTATAGCCATGTGACTAAGTTCTGGCAACAGAGGATGACAGCAGTGAAGCGTGCAGGTTCCATATTGCTTGCACAGAAGGAATTTGTTTGTCCTGCACCTGTACCCTGCTCCCTTTCTGGAATGTTGACAAGCGGTGGCCTAGCTCCCAGCAACAGCAAGAGCAAAGCACGAGGCAGGGCTGCTTGGGTTTTTTTTTTTTTTTTTGCTTGTTTTTTGTTTTTTGTTTTTTTGTGCCTCAGACCCCTCTGGCTGTCTGGAGAAGTCAATGGATGCTTCTCAGAAGAATGTTCTTAAATTCATAGAAAAAAATCATAAGATTACAAAGGAAAACAGTTATATTGAAATACTGTTGAAATATTAAAGATTCGGCCTAATAGTACATATTACTAACTACCCTGCTTTCAAAGTAATGGCAATCAGTATAAGTGGGATTTCCCAACATCTACAACAACTAAGTGTGATACAAAAATATGTGTGGTTTCTGTCAGACGAGGTCGCAGGTACCACCAGCACTCCTGTGTTTGTGGCCTGATGTCATGATGGAAAGAAATGCTAATTTTCAGGTACACCACGGTGGAAATCAAGAAGTGATGTTTTCTCATGCAAGTTCAGACAGCCCCCGAATTCTGGCCAGCCCTGTTTGGAGCCCAGGTTTAGAATATCAGTCTCTGGGGATGGTAGAACCACAAGCCTGAAAACTCGCCTTCAGGAATGACTGCTTGAGGCCGAGCCATGCCGGGGAGGGGGGGGGGGGGCTGGCTGCTCTTTGAGGTAAAGTCCTGCCTCATTTACACAATCGTCTGTTGGGGGCTTTTTGTTACAGCAACTTAACCTGCACCCTAACAGAGAGGCGGAGGGTGACTAAACAATTTTCAATGCACAGCTGCATGAGTCAGTCGATTGCCTTGTCCCAAAGCAACCTGAAACCCAGCTGAGGGCCTCCGGACTCCCCGGCCTGGGAACGCAGCGAGTCCTTTTCATTTCGCCATGCACCTCCTCAAGCCCAGACGTGGGCTGCCTCACGTCCCACCCCCATCTGGGCCTCAGCAAAGTCCACCTGTTTCCTGTTCTTGGCCTGGACAGGCTGTGCCCTGGCCTCACCCGCCGTGACTGGCTGACAAAAGAGCAGCTGTCGCTCGCTCCCCCCCACCTCCTCCACCCCCTCCCTCCCTCCCAGGCAGGGACACACCCCGCCAGACCTCGGCAGATCCCTGACTACAGTTAGCAGGAATGTGGGCGGAGGACTCGGGTTGGTTGGGGCTGGGACTGCTGGCAGGACCTCAGGACTCCGAGAGGGTCTGAACTGGGGCTGACTGCGCAGCTGGAGCAGCAGAAATGCCCTTAAAAAGGGAAAGGAGAGAGATGCCAAGGAGAGAGCCGATGCCTGTGCCAGGAGCTTAGAAATTTCAAGAGGTGGGCCGAGGGAACGAAGTCAACAATCATAATGGCAGGGGCTATCGTCGATTGAACACCTACTAACGGTCAGGACTGTTCTGGTGCTTTCCACAAGTGGCCTCTTTTAACCCTCACAAGTATTTACTGCACTTTACATCCGGGCAAACTGAGGCTCAGAGAGGTTGAGGTGCCTGCCCGGGGTCACAGAGCCAGTGGACTACTGAGGGTTCAAACTTCCTGTTAATAAGAAGGACTGGAGCTAAGCATGAAGTGTCTCTTCCCTGGGAAAAAAGGAGGACCAGCCTTCACTTTAGAAATTCCTGCTGTTCTGGGTAAATGTGTGGGCTTCACAGGAAAACGGCAAGGCTGGCATCTCCAGGGAAACTGCTCTGTGTCCCCGGGGTGGTATCGGACACCACGTGATAGCCGTGCTGAGCTGTGGGATGATGATAGAACCAGAGCCAGGAGCCCCGGGCCAGGCCACTACCAGGGCTGGTCAGCCTGACCATCCTTGCCCTGGCACAGCACAGGCTAGACAGGACTCTGTCCTGGCAAAAGGCCACAGCGATGGCCTGCGGAGTTCCAAGAGCCCTGAGGCAAGGAACGAGATGGTCCCAGACTCTGTGAGAGGCCCTGATTTCTGGGGAAGGGTGAAGCTAAAGGAGCACCCGCACAGAGAGCTGCACTGTGGGGTCAGAGAGACCCAATGTGTCCCAGATGTGTGGACGCGTGTTTCCGCACCTGCAAGGGACAGTCACCGTCCCGGCAGCATTGGTGTCAGCTGGATGACTCCATCACAAAGGGACAGTGAGGAGAGCACGGGGCACACCGTGTCCTCTACGTGGCCGCCCTCATCACTGCGTGGAGAAGGCCAGAACAAGGTGCAGCAGCCGTGAGTCCTGAGAAACAGGTGAAGCCTCAGGGGGAGGTGGGCAAGGTGACCCCCGCAGAACGGACCGCCTGGCTCCCTGAGCGGCAGACGAGGAAACTGTGACATCCATGTGCTCCCCACAGTCGCAGAGAGCACATGGGACTGCACGTGAGGGGGATCTGCCGCCCCTCGGTGCTCAGGGAAGGCTTCCCGAAGGAGATCGCGTCGGAGCCAAGCGCAAGGGCTCAGCCAGGCAAACGTGGGAAGTACCTTGGGGTGAAGCACAGAATGACGCAAGAAGGTTATTAGAGGGAGCTTGGCATCGCTTTAAAGATCTGCAAGGAATTCAGCGAGCAAGCCAGTAAGGGAGGCAGTAGGAAGGCGAGCAGGAGCCAGGTCAATGGGGAACCACTAAAGGGCTTTACAAAGATGGAAACTTGACTGAGCTGGTATTTTAGAACCACCTTCTGGCTGTAGTGTGAAGAATGGATGGGAGGACAAGACAGGAGCTCGGAGCTCAGAGCTCGGAGTCTGCTGCAGAATTCCAGGTGCCAGGTGGTAGGGGCTGGAACCAAGGTCACAGCCATGAGGGTAGAGACTAGGAAGTGCAGGTGAGCCAGGGTGGTTGAGAGGATGTGGGATCAAGGAGAGGAAGGAGAGAAAATGACTCCCAGGATTCTGTCCTGGGCTTCTGGGTAGATGGATGGTGGGGTTAGTCTCAGGGATCCAGAAGGAGAACAGGATTGGACAGAAGGGAAATGATGATCCCATTTGGGACTTTAGTTTAAGGTACCTGTGGGGCCTCCAAGTAGAGGCAATCCAGAAGACAGATGTACACAAGAGTCTGGGGCTCAGAAGACCACTTGGGATGGGGGCCTAAGGAGGCACATAGGTGGGGCTGGACATCTATGCTGGGAGCCTCAAGAGAAAACCCTGGGGGGAAAGGACAGGCAGAAAGGAAGGCATGTTCGTGTCAGCTCAGGTGACATAAAGATACACTTGGGACACTAAAAGTGGTTCCATGCAGCTGGGACAGGTTAGGATGGGCAAGAATGTTCCAGAATGATGGCACGCTGAAGAGCTATATGCAGGGGGGACTATAAGCCATGTTAAAGAATGTGGGCTTTATCCTGAGGGCAATGGGGGAACCACTGAAATGTTTTCAGCAGGGCAGTGCCTTGATTATGGACTTTCTGATCATCTCACCAGCTTTCATAAGACCACGGTGGCAGAACCTGCTATTGTTCTCCAACATCCGCTTTTCCTTTCTTTCATAATAATGGAGTTTTAAGCGGGAACATGGTTGCCCAGCTAAGGACTATGTTTCTTGGCCTCCCTTGCAGCTAGATGTGGTCATGCAACTGAGTTCTTGGCAATGGGGTACAAACAGAAGTGATTTCTGTCCTCTTGATTAGGTGAGTGCTCGCCTGTCTCCCTTTCCCTCTTCTGGTCAGCTGGCAGATCCCAAGAACTAAAGCAACTCGGAGCCAGAGGTCTATGCAAGGAGAATGGTAGAGTCTCCCCTAAAAGGTCTCACTGACCTGCAGGCAAATAAACTCCTATTTTGTCCATGCCACTGCACCGGCCTAGATCCTACTATCGAAAAGAGCAGTGATGGGGCACCTGGGTGGCTCAGTCAGTTAAGCAACTGACTTCGGCTCAGGTCATGATCTCACGGTTTGTGGGTTCGAGCCCCGCTTCGGGCTCTGTGCTTACAGCTAAGAGCCTGGTGCCTGCTTCAGATGCCGTGTCTCCTTTTCTCTCTGCCTGCCCCCCGCCCCCGCTCATTCTCTGTCTCTGTCTCTCAAAAATAAATAAACGTTAAAAGAATTTTTTTCTTTTAATTTTTTTTAACGTTTATTTATTTTTGAGACAGAGAGACACAGAGCATGAACGGGGGAGGGGCAGAGAGAGAGGGAGACACGGCATCTGAAGCAGGCTCCAGGCTCTGAGCTGTCAGCACAGAGCCCAACACGGGGCTCGAACTCACGGACCGTGAGATCATGACGTTAGCTGAAGTCAGACGCTTAACCGACTGAGCCACCCAGGCAAATCCCCAAAAAAAATTTTTTTAAAGAAAGAAAAGAACAGTGGCAACAGAGCCCAGTGGGCCTCTGACTGCACGGGTTCTGCACGCTTTTCTGGTGTCCCAGGAAGTCTTGGAGGGTCCTGTCCTCACAGTGGGTAAGGCCGTTGTGGCGACTTAAGGTCAGAGAGATGGGCACAAATAAACAAATACAGTCTTCTAACGTCCTGTAGGTACTGATATGCCAAATACAACCACACGGAATCTTCATAATGGCCCTTTGAGATGGATAACGGACTGCTGCTTACCCATCTGCTAGCTTCCTTGTGGAATCCCACCTTCTCCCTGATGGGGAGCCAAGTCTAAAGCAACTGGAACCGGGGTGGCTGGGGCAGCAGAACACCCACAGACACCTGGAACTGGGACCCAGAGCTGTGGCCGTTCAGCTCATTCATCCGGCAGCCAGCTGTGGAGTTCCGATGTGTGCCAAGCTCCGAGCGAAGCATTAGGGGTACAGAGGTGAGCAAGCCGACTAGCGCCTACCCTCCGGGAGCTCCCTGTCTGTGTGGGGGAAGCTTAGGCTAAACAGAGAATCACGCAGGTGATGGGTAATTCCAGAGAGACGAAAGGAAGGAAGGAAAAGACTACTGGGCCAAAGTCATCAGCAAGTTTCAAGCTGGGGATATGGAGCCAGGTATGGAACCGAGACGGGCCCTGGACCTCTGAGAGTTTGAGGAGAGCAAAAAGGAATTGGCTCCCCCAACAGAGGGCTTTAGGAGTCCTGTCAGCACAAGGGGGACATCTGCATGTTTACTATGATGCACTTGGACCATGCGTGCCATGACTATGCATGGCACCATTGCCCAGAGAAGTCCTAAAAATTGGACTCAAAGACTTCCTCACAGATCCTTACTTTTACCCCAAGATGATTATTTTGAAAACGTGTTTTAAAAAGAAAGAGCTGTGGGGCGCCTGGGTGGCTCAGTCAGTTAAGCGTCTGACTTCAGCTCAGGTCATGATCTCACGGTTCCTGAGTTTGAGCGCCCTGTTGGGCTCTGTGCTGACAGCTCAGAGCCTGGAGCCTGCTTCGGATTCTGTCTCCCTCTCTCTCTGCCCCTCCCCTGCTCATGCTCGGTCTCTCTCTGTCTCAAAAATAAATAAAAACATTTTTAAAACTTTTTAAAAAAATAAAAAGAAAGAGCTGTGGGGCGCCTGGCTGGCTCAGTCAGTTAAGCATCTGACTTCAGCTCAGGTCATGATCTCACGGTCCGTGAGTTCAAGCCCCGCGTCGGGCTCTGGGCTGACGGCTCAGAGCCTGGAACCTGCTTCCGATTCTGTGTCTCCCTCTCTCTCTGCCCCTCCCCTGCTCATGCTCGGTCTCTCTCTGTCTCAAAAATAAATAAAAACATTTTTAAAACTTTTCAAAAAAATAAAAAGAAAGAGCTGTGGGGCGCCTGGCTGGCTCAGTCATTTGAGCATCTGACTTCTGCTCAGGTCATGGTCTCTTGGTTCGTGGGTTCAAGCCCCACATTTGGCTTTATGCTGGCAGCTCAGAGCCTGCTTCAGATTCTCTCTCTCTCCCTCTCTCTGTCCCTCCCCAACTCACACGTTCTTTCTCTCTCTCTCTCAAAAATAAACATACATTAAAAAACAGAAAAGGCTCCTACTTTAGCTATTAACAAAACAACTCCATCATGTTCTTACTGAAAATGTAGCTTTTTATGAGCGAAGAACTTCAGACCCCACTTGTGGAGAGATTAAAAGAGCCCGACTCCTTTCTCTTTGTGCCTGTCCATGCAGCACAACAGGCCTTAGAAGTTTCTGGAGACTGGTCTGCTTTATCAGTTGGAGATGGGTTTGTCTGGGAGCCTCCCACTGATAACCTGAATCCTGAGGCCTGGCACATTATCATTTCTCCGGGTTACAGTACTTGTTTTTGTGGCTCTCCAATTTAACAAAGGAGTAAGTAAGGTAGTGGTAATATTTTATGGAAGAATTAGTAGTTTAAATGTTACACAAGCAAAACTCTGACCAGCCAGCAGTTCAGGAGTGAGCAGCTAGCTGTGGGGGACTTCTTATGAATAACAATGTTGAAATTGAATTGTAATTGGCATACAATATTATGTAAGTTTCAGGGGTACCACACAGCGATTCGGTACCTTTATACACTATGAAATGCTCACTTCCATCACTCTAGTTACCCTCTGTCACTCTGCAAAGTTAGTACAATGCGATTGTCAGCCCAGCCTTTGGGTCTGAATCCCTGTACAGGTATCAGCTTCTGCCCAATCTGGATAGTCTTGGGAAGCTGGAGGGCCGCAGGTAAGGCTCCCCTCGTGGTTTCTTTGTGGGCAGTGGTGCCACTTTTCTCTTCCATGGAAATGTGGGCCTCGGGTGGGGGAGAGGGAAGAGGCACACCCGGAGCACGTAGGTTTTGAGTTAGGCATCTAGGGTGTGGGTGATGTCAGTGAGGCCAGTGAGGGAGCAGTCAGGTGGCCGGTGAGGGGACAGTAGCTGTGGGAGTGACATAGAATGAGATCCATTTGGGAGCGCCTCGAGAAATAGTCTATACTCTGTACAGGGTCACTGGAAGCAGGCCCAGCCTCCAGGCCCGAGGTCCGGCTCCCTTCTGGTCAGGAAGAAGGGGCTGATAGCTCTCAGATGGGAGCCGGTCCCCAGCCTGTCTGATTCCTTCCCTCTAGGAAACTCTCAGGCCGACACCAACCCTAAGGGGCTCAGCAGCCAACTGAGTCTCCAACTCAGTCTGCCCAGCAGCTGTTCTGCCCCCAGGACAGGAAACTGTGATTTCCTGCCAGCAGCAGCGCTGGGAAAGGAGAACCCCCCGTGCACACACGCACACATGCACACACGCACACCCACACAGGTGCACACGTGCACCCAGGAAACTTAGTTGAGGATAATCAATTCAGTCATCTGCTTTTAAAGTTGAAAGCAGGGACATAACAGCTCCTCAATAAATGTTTATCAATTGCATGATCAAGTGCCAGCTGAATGGAGGCAATGGCCATTACCCCCCTAGTTAAAGGAAAGGGAGGAGAGAATCCAAGGGGAGAAAAAGGAGGGAGGAGGGAAAGATGGGGTGGCAATGAAATGAGATCAATGAGATCATTGAGAGATCAATTGAGAATGAGAGGAAGGAGGAAGCCCACAGAGCTTTGCTCCTGCTTCGGTCACCCCGCACTGGCCTCCTTTGTCACGCCTGAACACCTGCCATATGCATACTCTTTCCTTCCCTCACTGACTTTGACTTTCACTACAAACCTAGGAGTATGATAAGCCCTACTTGTAGATGGAGTAGACGAGTTTAAATTAAGGGGACAAGGCTACACCATGGATCCAGAACTGGAGCCAGTTCTGCTGGGCCGCAGGGCCCTTGCTGGCTGCCCCGCCCCTCCACAGGCGGCCCTCACTGGCTTTGTTCCATGTGAGTGCCTTCCTGGAGCCCATCCTGATATCTCACCTGGGTCTGAAACTCCTAATGCCTGTCATGGTGTCTATGCCTGGGTAAATGTGCCGTGAATGACAGAAGAGAGGGTGTGGGTGCCGGTGGTGAGGGCAGAGCCCCTGCACTGTTACCAAGATGGGCAGGGAAGGAAAGGAAAGCAGAGGTGACCAAGACAGGAACTCCAGTGCCAAGGAACCATTCCTCGGGGACGACCAGGCTGGGTGGGAAAAACCGTGTGAGGACGCTTGCCCTGCTCAGCTCTCACACAGGCTGCATTAAAGTGAAGCACAGTGAGGATATGGGAGAGGGGGTGCAGTTGAGTCGGGGCCAGCCTGGGTGCCAGCCCCAGCTATGGGGCAGTTGCATTCTATCCTGGGGCCCTATGCCTCTCCCCAGCTGACCGCCCCCAGGAATCACTTGGGGAATTTTGAAAACAACCATAGCTTGGGCCCCACCGCCCAGAGGTTCTATGTTCATTGATCTGGGATGGGTCCTGGGCAGGATTTACTAGAAGTCCCCCAGGTGGCTCTAAGATGCAGCTCACATCGTGAATCTCCGCAGAACCACTGCGGACCCAACCTACCACTTGAGGGAGGAAGGAGGAGAAAACTAACATTTCTCAAGCCCCTATTATGCATCGCCCACTGCCTCACGGGGTATCCTCAGGCCCACACTACAGGTGACTAACTGACTTGCTGGGACATTAAGGGACTCAACAGTTGTCACTCTGGCGTTGTCACGACTAAGGGGCAGAAGTGCGACGGGAATTCAGACCTGAATTCAAAACCCAGCTTTCTTCATCCAACACACAAAAGCCTGCCCATGTGGGACGAGGCAAGACTGGGATTGCCCTGGCTTCCTTATTGCCCTGGTCCACTCTCCTGTGAGAGGCACAGTCCCCTCCTCGGCCAGGGAGGTCAGTGAGAGCTCTTGCCATTAATGACAAAGCTCCATCTGTACAGTTCTAAGCGTCCACAGGGTTTTCCCACCCCTTATCCCATTTGGGCTTCCCACCTGCACCATGAGGTGAGCCTGAAGGAATGATCATGAAGTCCATGTCACCGTGGATGGAACTAGAGCGCGGAGAAGCTCAGTGGTTTGCCCCAGGTCACAGAGCTAATTACTTGGCCCAGGGGAGCCGCGAATCTAGTTCTAAGACCAGCGCTTTTTTTCTGCCTCCTTCTTGAATCAGAGTTGGACAATCTAGTATTGCTAAAGGAAGCCATAATTGGTGACAGAACAAGCCACCCAGCTTAGCCCAGTCAGGGACAGAGCTGCTCTTTAATGGCATAGAGCACTTAGAAAAATGCCAACATGCAAGCGTTTACAAAAGTGTCGGTTACGATTATTATTATCATGTTGCACAAAAGTGTTGTATGCCTTGCTGAGTCAAAAATCAAGAAATCAAGAGGGAATTGGAGAACCGTCTCTCAGTTTTGAAATAACCCTCTCTAGCAACTGTCACTGGGCCAGGAAAGGCAGGACCCCAGGGGCATGATCTCAGTGCCTTCCTGCCTGACAGAGAATGTGTTCTCTGACCTTTGGCCTGTCCTATGACCTTGGCAAGGTGAGTCTGTCCTGTTGGAAGTGAGACCATTGGGTGGGCCAGGTGTGAGACAGCACATGACTCAGAGGATATCTCCTGCTTGCCACAGGTCCTGGGGACTTTTGACTCGCCTGTCTTGGTCCAATGGGATTGCTAAGAAGCCTGAGAACAAGGAAAAGAGAGAAGAACTAGAAAGCCGGGAGATGGATTCCCAGAATATCAGAGGCAGTTCCCAGGACTACTTCTCCCTGGGACAGTGTGAGGAGACGCCACAGGCTGCTGCTTGTCCTCAGCTGACCCAGCCAGCGCTGGTCCAAACTCCAGGAGAGGCCACAGTCACACAGTTGGCCCCTAACGTAGCCCTAATCCTAGGCATAGCCGCATGGACCCTCTGAGAGCAGGAGAGGAGAGACGGGAACCGGAGGGCAGGAGGAGGGTCTAGGCCACCAAGGGGCCCAGACTCCCAGCTGAAGCTGTGCCACTTCTGGAAGGTTGTAGGGCCTCACACAGCCTTGAGATGCTCTGCACGGCATCTCTCTGACTTAAACTGGTTGAAGATTTTTTTGGCTGGCTTGTATTTTCCCAGTAAGAATGAGTATGTCCCTGGAGGGATTGAATCCAACCAGTGAATTCGTTTAATAAACACTGATTGAGGGATTACGACTATGAGCTTGCTCAGGATAAAGGGTACAGAGTTAGAAACACTCCACCTTTGCACCAAGACCAGGCTCTCTACCTTCCCTTGCTCTCTTTTCATCTTCGCCTTGTGTACCCCACCCCACCTCCCACTGAAGATGCTGCACTCCTGCCTGCCTTGATGCCTTTGCACGTGCTATTCCAGCTGCTTAGATGCTCTTCCCTCCCTGCCCCCACTTCCAAAGGTGCCCAGGCTTCAAGATTAAGCATCGTGAATCATTCATGTTTACTGGGTTCCAAACCACGGCTGCTGGACTCCATACCCGTGTCATTACCAAACAGTCTCCGACATCACCCAGGAAGTGAAAGGTTCACTGCACCCCCAAGATGCAATTAATTAACGGGCTCAAAAACAGAGTTCCCTTGGGGCACCTGGATGGATCAGTCGGTTAAGCGTCCGACTCTTGGTTTCAGCTCAGGTCATGATCCCACAGTTTGTGAGATCGAGCCCTGTGTCAGGCTCTATGCTAACAGCACGGAGCCTTCTTGTGATTCTCTCTCTCTCTCCGCCTCGCCCCCACTTGCTCTCACTCTCTGTCTCAAAACAAATACATGAACACTGAAAACAACAGCAACAGAGTTCCATCATTGTCCATATCTCATTTCAGTGTAGCTACTGTCCTGACTGTTGCTCTGTGTAGGAACTTCTCCAGGGTAGGGGTTCTGTTTGATCTTTGGATGTCCAGGGGTTAGCAGAGCGCCTGGTACACAGAGCATAACAGCTGTTGACTCATATTGAATAAATGTTGAATGAACGAATAAATAGGCAAATAACAATATACTAGACAGACTGACAAATACTAGAAGGGGGATCCAAACAACAAAGGAGTTTGGAGCAGGAAGTGGTCGCATCTGGGTGGGGAATCAGGAAAGCTTTTCTGAGGAAAGGGGAAGTGGCATTGAGTTTGAACCTTGGGCCCAGTTGGGTTTTAGCACTCAGCACGGGGAGGAGGGAGAGAGGATGTCAGCCAAGGGAAGAGCATAGGCCTCCCTAGGAGCTTAAATACAGGGTATGCTCACAGCTATGCATTCGGAGGACACAACAGTATACTGAGCAGCAGTGGGAGAAGAGGGTAAGTGCAGTACACTGGTGTTCCCCCAAAAGATATTGACAACCCCCAGTACTTGTGAATGGGGGATCATTTGGAAATAGGGTCTTTGCAGATGATCAAGCTAACGAGGTCATTAGGGTGGGCTCTGATCCAAAACGATTGCTTATAACAGGGGGAAATATGGGCAGAGCGAGACCTGTGCACAGAAGAACACCATACGAAGAGGAAGGTGGAGATTGGAACGATTGTGTCTGCAGGCCAAGGAACACCGAAGGTTGCCAACACACCATCAGAAGCTAGGTGAAAAGGCATGGAACAGATTCTCCCTTGCAGCCCCCAGAAGGAACCCCCCTGTCCACACCTTGATCTTAGACTTCAGTCTCTAGAACTGTAAGAGAATAAATTTGTGTTGTTTAAACCACCCCCCCCACCCCCAGTTTGTGGTGCTCTGTTGTGGCAGCCCCAGGAAGCTCACACAGCGTGAGGGGCTCTCCACTGGCCAGCTGTGGGCTTGCCAACAGGGATTCAGCGAAGGCTTCTGGGCAGGAATGATCCCAGTCAGATATTTGTCCCTCTTTGCTACCCAACAAGAGGAGAGGATTCTCTGGGTGGAAAGGTCACGGTAGCCAGCCTCGAAATAGAGTCAGGCTGACGGAAAGTGTTCCATCCATACTAATGGATTGCATGGCACGGGCCCAGCTCTCCCCCAGGTACGGTGAGTAGATGCTATGGTGCCTGCACCACACTGCTCACAGCGCAGCTAAGGGGCAAGACAAACAAGCAGGGACAGCGGTGAACGGTGCACAGCCCAAGTGTGAGCCCAAGCTCTCTATGATCCGACATTGCCAGGATGAGTCGTGCATGGGCGCGCCTGGGACAGCGCCAGACCTCCTCCCCGCTCTGTGAGGCTAGGGTGGCTTATCAGCTCGGGTGGTTTGGGTTTCGAACTATAAAATACAATTCCAACTTGAGCAAAAAGAGAATTTATTTGGCACATATAATCAGTGTGTGAATAGAGGTTGAATCAATGGAGATGAACTGCCAAATAACTACAGGCAAGTCAGAAGGTGACAAATACTAAAAGAAAGGTCTGAGCAAAATGCTAAAAGGCAGGAATTGGTCACATCTGGTTGTGCGGGAATCCAGAACCAGATCCTGAAGGAAGTTCATGAATAAGAAGGAATGGCTGCACTCAGGAAGGACAAGACTGGGCGCTCTGGGGGCAGACTGGGAACCCTGGAGGTCTCTAGAGGGTGGCCCACAAAGTGGCAGCTTTAACTCTCCCCTGGACTCGAATTTTCAGGGAAAGAGCTGGATTGGCTTACTTTGGGCCATGGGCCCAACTGTGGGGGGTGGGGGGAGCACGTGGCCTGTGATTTGGAACCCGGGTGGAAGGGACTAATTCCTCAAAGGAAAAGTAGAGGAGACCACTCTCACCAGCACGCAGTAGAACAAGGCAGGCAAACAATCGCCTGGGCAAGCAAAACAACAGACCCCCTGTGCAGAGAAGAGGAGGGTCTGAAATTCGGAAGGCTAAACGACAAAGAAAAGAGTTGGAATGAATCATGAATGAGACAGAGGGAGGAGACATCCCTGACCAGAACCCAACGTGAGTGCAGGAGTAGTGGGCACCTATGGTTCATGGCCAGGAAGCCACACCCCACGCCCCTTCCCTACTGAAATCTTTCTCTGCTCCTTCCCCGCCCCACCTGCATCTCCGTGGTTCCCACGGAAGCCACTCTGACATCATGTCCTAATGGATTAATCCGAGGGTGGCACGGGGACCCAGCCTGGGCCAACCCTGGTACATTCTCAGCCCTCGGTGCAAAACTTTTCCCTAGTAGGTCCTTAAGTGAGTTTGAATTACATTTCTATTCTTGTGGTTGTCTAAATGTGGGGTCCTAGCTAACGTACAGTTCGTGCCCTCGGGGAGCTTACAAAGCAAGAGTGACAACTACAAACACAGCTCGAATATAAGATGAATATACTTATATATTGAGCCCAGTATATGTGAATATACTTGAGCCGAGCCTGGCATGCGATGTGAAACAAATGAAGTTTGGACTTCATTCTTAGACGTGGGGAGAATTGGAGAGCCAGGGAGCGAGCTGTGTTTTATGAAAGCGCGTGGTGGTGATGGGAACAGTGGTGGGGAGTCTGGTGATCGGGCCTCCTCAGGAAGACAACGCCGGAGGTAGTGCAAGCCCAGGGGACAAAGGTCTCAACAACCGGAGAGCAGACACCATGGGTGGTCTATATGGGGACGTGCAGGTCAGAGCCAGCAGCTTCCACACTGGGTCATCAGTCCAAAGGGTGGATGGAGCTTGTCAAGGAGCGGAGGCCCAAAGGGGAGGCTGGAGGGGGAGGAGAGGTCGGAAGGAGGGGGAGGCCGGAAGCAAGGAGTGGCAGAGCTGGCCAATAGGAAGCGAGCAGAAACAATGCTGGAGCCACAGTGGACCCCCACTGGCTCTTCAAGCATCACAGACAGACTTGCAGGAGCCCCTCCCCCACCCCCCACTTAAAAGGGCCTGAATGGAAATTGCAGAGCAAACAGCCAGGGGCTCTTTTCATAGTTCAGGCAAGAGTGCACAAGGATCTAGGGCAGTGGTGGTGGGGATACAGGGGAGGAGATAGCCCAGGAGCATTTTTAATTTAAATTTTCATAAAAAATTCATGCTCATAGTTAAAAAGAAACTATTAAAGTATTAGAGGACACTACGGATGAGCATTGTTATTATTCTGAAATTAGGAAAGACTTTCCAAGCCTCATACGAGAGGAAGCCCAGCTCTCATCAAGGAAATGGTCAATAAATATGATTACACGAAGAGTTAAATTCCTCAGTAATAAAGAAAAATCGACACATACACACGGGAAGGGGGAGCAAAAGATCAGGGAAAATATTGACACCATATTTGACAGTCAAAGGTGCTAATTGTTACATTCTGAGAAGGGTTTGTAAAATTTGATAAAAAAAAAAACTATTTGGAAAAAGTGGATAAAGAACATGCATGGATAATTTGCAAGAGAAAAAAACAAATGCCCGATAAACAGATGAAAGGATGGTCAACCTCACTAACAGTCAAAGGCTTGGAATCAACACATGCAGCCTCCCGAAGGCTGAGTCTCAATGAGTGGGTAGGATTTCTAGCACTGGGAGCACGTTTAGTGAGGCAGGGCGAGGCCAGCCTGGGGACACCCTGGAAACTCGGGCCAAATTCCAGATTGATGGGGTTTGGAAATAGGATGGGGTTTGAGCAAAGGAATAACAATGAGGAAGTGGCACTCTAAGAAAACTTGTCAAGGCCAGGCAGAAGGGACAGGAAGCTTGGTGGATTTTAGGGGCTATTTATTTAGCAAACGTTTCCTGGGAACCAAGTATATACCAGGTATGAGGTGTCAACACAGAGATAAAGAAAAGAACAAAGATCTGGGAGAAGGATCAAGAAAGTCTTCTTAAAGGAGCTGGGTCTTGAGGAATAAATAGGAACTTGCCCGCTAAACTCTCCACTGCTGGGAAATGCCCTTATTTAGCTTTAGAAACACGTGTGAAAAAGACAAGCGATGCACAGGGATGTACAGTAAGAGTAACTCTCCAGCGCAGTTTGATCCCAAGCACTATGAGTCCCATGCTTCTTGTTCTGATTTAAAAAAAAAAATGCAAAAGGAGGAAGACAAAGTTTCTCTGTCCCAGAGTGTCTTCACCACTACCTACTGCCAGTGCGTCCCTTTTGCCATGGAGGCTGAGAGCCTGAAAATTACAGAACCCAGAATCCTTCACTGGCAAGGATCGGGGTTCGAATGCGGTCCTTGGAGGTGCCTGTGTAAGACTTGGAAGAGAAGGAAGGAAGAGAAGAGGGGAACACGAGAACGTAGAGTGGCCTCTAGGAATGCGCGTGAACATCTCCCGCTGTGGTCTGCAGCGACCTGTGATCATCCCTGCGGCTCGTTTTACGTTTGCTCCTCCAGCCTTTTCAGCAGTTGTGTGACCACTTAATTCCATGTGTAGAGCTCCTTCCTGCTGGAAATACCTAGAGTGGTGTCTGTCTTCCTGCCTGAACCATAATTAAACTTTTTTTTTTCTTTTTTCAGAAAAGAAAAACGTTCCCAGAAATCCACCATCAGACATTTACTCACATCTAAGGGGCTAGTGCTGGTTTCAGACCCCAGCTAATTGGCGAAGATAAATGGGATTACCGTAACAGGTTTAACCCAGCCACATTCATGCTCCCCATCCGCTAGGCTTGGGCATATTGCTGCCTCACACTTGAACAAAGAGGTAAATGGCTATGGTGCTGACACCCATAGTTTCTGTTTCCCAGGGCCTGGGAGACCCCTATCTGGTTTGGAGGGCCCTAATAAGACAAGCTGGACTGGGAGCGGGGTTTGTCTTCCAAGTTTGGCTGATGGTAGTAATGAATGTCTAAGAAACTGGGCGTCGTGATCAGGCTGAGAACCCATAAGAAAAGAATCCGTTGTGTTTGTGCTGATTTGAGGTGAGCATTCGTATTTTCTTCTCTGCAAGGCTAAGCATTCTTGGGACATATTAAAAAGCAAAAGTACAGGGGCGCCTGGGTGGCTCAGTCGGTTGAGCGACCGACTTCGGCTCAGGGCATGGTCTCAAGGTTTGTGAGTTCGAGCCCTGCGCCGGACTCTGTGCTGACAGCTCAGAGCCTGGAGCCTGCTTCCGATTCTGTGTCTCCCTCTCTCTCTGCCCCTCCCCCACTCATGCTGTTTCTGTCTCAGAAATAAACATTAAAAAATTTTTTTAAAACAAAGCAAAAGTACAGTGCAGTAGAGCAGGACTAAACATTATTTGCACATTATCTACTGACGGAATAAATAGCATGTCTCTCACAGCTATCCTATGTCTTAATAAAAATCGTAGCAATTACTTTCATAGCACTTACAGTGTGCCTAGGACGTTTCCCAAATGACGTTGAGTCATTTATTCCTCATAATAATATAAGGTAGGTATTATAATTGTTCCCATTTACAGGTGAGGACCTTGAGGCTGAAAGTTGAACCTGGAGGGTCTGGGAGAGAGCTCATGTTCAGAATGAATGAATGAACGAATGAATCCATCACCTGGTATGAGCCGGGTGTGGGTTATACTGCTTCTCCAATGTTTGTAGCTGCTGTGTGCTTAATAGACTGTAAGTGCATTACTGAACTCGAGGTGGCCTATTGTCATTATGAATTCTCTTCATCAATCCAATGTGGCTGAAAACAATCATAGGAGGAGCCATGGCGTTTGTTCATGTGTATATTCGCTCCCAGTTACTGCTGCAGCAAATTACGGCAAGTTTGGTGGCTCTACACAACCTACATTTACTCTTTTACGGTTCTGGAAGTCGGAAGACTAAAATCGACACGGCTGCTTTCCTCCTGGAAGTTCTAGGGGAGAATCTGTTTCCTCGCCTTTGCCACCTTCCAGAGGTCATCTGCATTCCTTGGCTCTGACCTGTTCTTCCGTCTTCAAAGCCAGGAGATGGCACTTGTCTCCTCTCTGACCTGCTGCCTTCTCCGTATAAGGACCTGTGTGATTACTTTGGGCCTACCAGGTAATCCAGGAAAAACTTCCCTTTTCAAAATCCCTTACTAAATCATATCTGGAAAGTCTGCTTGACCATGTAAGGTTACGTATTCCCAGGTTCCAGAGATCTGGACATCGCCATCTTCGAGGGGCCATTATTCAGACTACCGCAATGTTGTAAAAAGATCCTACCCCTGGAAAAGGCAGAAGAGGGCCATGGATGGCCCCTCCTGCACATGGATGGGGCCAGCTGGGCTCCTTGGCCCTGAGGAGAAAAGGGCCCTGACGGGCAAAGCAGCCAGTCTCCCAAGAGTGCCCTTGCCCTTGGCTTGGCACAGCCCGCTTCGAGGGGCCTTTCCAGGTGGGCTTTGTTCTTCCAGAAGAAAACTGACAGAGAGACAACAGTCTCGAAACAGTAAGAGTTAAGTAAAAGCTCGGAAGACATCCAGACATCCAGAGCTTTCTGTCTCTCACGCAGGGTCCCTCAGATTGCAGCAGCCATGTGATGCACGGTACGGTCCAGGGAGAGGGGGCGGAAGGCCTACGGTGAGAGGCCCGCGGGCACTGGGCTACGGCTGTCTGGGATGACATCTGGTCAGCACTGTCAGGTCACGTGGGGAGCGTGGGGCTGCAGAGGGGCAGAGGGGAGGCTGCTGCTTCCTTTCCTGTGGAAAAGCTCGGCCTTCTGCACGGAGGCCAGCTCCTCCTCCTCCCCGCTGTCCCTGACAACAAACATCACCCACAGCTTTCACCGGCGGCCCCAAGACTAGGGGCAAGGCAGTGGGGGTCTGGAGGAGAGGGGCAGGGAGGTTGCTACCCGTAAACATCACTTTTGCTCCCTGCCCTCTGCAGCTTGCGGTCTACCTGAGGAAACAGGGCCCAGACGCAGAATGACCACCGCAGGTAGGGCACATCACTTAAGCGTCGCCTTGCTCTCTGGACTCTTACTTGTACACGGAAATCATGGAAGAACAGTTCAATCCGCTGCTCCCTACAGAGCGCGCTCCCAGATCCCCCAGTGAATTTTAACCTGCAGGAGCAGTCACAGTGAAGCTCTTTCTCCAGCGGCTCCCTGTCACGCCAGCTGAAAGAGGTAGTCCCCCACGGTGCTCCCCTCCCTGGAGGCATTAGGGAGCCGGTCATGCCTGCCAGGAAGTTTCCCCTTCACTGCGCTGATGAATGCAAACTCTGTCAAGCAAGAGTTCAGGTCTGCACGTCGCCTGCGAGCACAGCCCGGCCAGCTGCACAGGGTTTATTTTCATAGCAACCCTCCCCGTTCTTGACAACGGCGGCCTGGAGCCCGGCTCCAGGTGACAGGTATGGTGGCGACGTGCCACGGTGACTCTGGTCCCATGTGCCCACAGATATCAGCTGGGCACGTCCCTTATGAGTCTGAGTTTGGCTGATCCCTACCCCTGACCTCCCCAGACTAAGCAGGGGCCCTACACCTCACCTGCCCAGACTCTATCAGGGGAGAGAAGGGTTACAGAAAACACAGGAGACGAGAGAACACTGAGGAGGCAGTCAGAGCCCTCCATTCCTCACACCAGTGGGCAGGGCCGGCCCAGGCTTCTTCCAGCTCAGTGTCAAGCCCGAAGGCCAGAGCCGTGAGAACACATACCCGGAGTCCCCTCCTGAGCACAGAATCCCCGCGTGTGAGGGCAGGAGGCACCTGAAGATGATCAAGACCAATTATGTCATCTAGTAGATGAGGAGACCGAGGCCCGGAGAGGCTAAATGACACACTCAAATCCAGACAGAGGGTGGGCAGCAAAACTAGAACCTGGGACCCACCAAAGCAACACCAGTCACACCGGCCTTCAATTTCCACCCGCAACACATATACACACACAGGTGGCAGGTGACCCTTCTGTGACTTCTGCGCCCTAGTGAGAGTGTCCTTTGACATGAATACATTTGCATACAAATGAGGACTCAGGAGGTGCCTGGAACTCCCTATAGGATGATGACAAGCTTAGTTTTGTGCCAAATACGGGACCAGGCCCTACCTGCATTAGCTCATGTAATCCTTGTGGCCTCGGTGCAGTAATGATTATCTCCAGCTTACAAAGGAGGACGCTGGGCTGGGGGAGATTCCTTCACTTGCCTAAGTTATTCAACTCGAAAGAGACAGAACCAGGATTTGTGCCCAGGTCTGCTGACTCCAAACCCACTCTCTTAGCCATGCCAGGATCTGCCCCCCTTGAGATAGGACCTGCTTCTATTCATCCCACTAAAGACCTCGTGCAGGCCTCCGGGATTCTCCCCTGGGCCTTCTCTTCAGGTAGCAGGCACAGTTTTTGGCAGAGGGGAGCGTCAAGGGTTCTAAAGTGTGATGAATATCAATCCAAATGCAAAAGTGTAAGAAGCCCAAGAACCGAATGGGAGCCATGTAGACCCCTCAAGTTCACCTGAACCTGGACAGGGGTGGTGGCCTGAGGGAAGGGGCCAGGCGGGGGCAGCCTGCAGGCAGGGTTGGAGGAAGACTGACTTTGCGGTGTATACCAGATTTATATCTTTTAAATCTAGTATTATGTATATATCTGGCCTTTTAAAAAATAAAACAGGGGAGCCTGGGTGGCTCAGTCGGTTAAGCATCCGACTTTGGCTCAGGTCATGATCTCGCGGTTTGTGAGTTCGAGCCCCACGTCCGGCTCTGTGCTGACAGCTCAGAGCCTGGAGCCTGCTTCCGATTCTGTGTCTCCCTCTCTCTCGGCCCCTCCCCTGCTCATGCTCTGTCTCTGCCTCTTAATAATAAATAAATGTTAAAAAAAAATAAAATAAAAATAAAACAGATTTTTTTTTTTAAGTTAACTCAAACATATTCAGAAGGTGCTATGACCTCAAACTGACCCACAATACATGCTTTTTGTAGCACAAGCCCTTGTGACACCTGCCAGCCTCCAGAACCAGCCAAGCGCTTCATGCTTTGGGGATTTATTGTGATAAATAATAACCTGTCACCACCTTGGCAGAGCGGTACAAGTGGGTTCTCGCATCTCCCGGCCCAGTTCACAATTTGACTAGCCTGAAAGTTCCACTGAGCAGAGGCCCAGGTGTTCTAGCCTCCTCCTGACTCAACTAGAGAGATGGGTAGAGCAATACAGGAGATACGGCTGTCATCAACTGCTACTCACCCACCCCCAGCACATCATCCCCTGTTACTTTCTTAGGTTCACTTAGCTACTTGAAGCCATCCCCTTTATGTGTTTGTTCCCTGCTAATTATATCTCTGCCCAGGGAGCAAACACCATGGGAACAGGGACTTAGTCCTGTTCCCACCACCTAGAACAGTGCCTGGCACGTAGTGAGCCTGTTTTAAATAAATGATCACATAGACTCATAGACTGTCAGAGTAGAGTTGCGTATCTACCCTATAGAGCTGAACTGAGAGTTAAATGAGATCATCCATGATGCATGTAAAGCTCTTATGAGTGAAAGTATTATGCCTAGGGGTGTCCGGGTGGCTCAGTCAGTTAAGCTTCCGACTTGGGCTCAGGTCATAATCTTGCCGTTTGAGAGTTCAAGTTCCACGTCGGGCTCTGTGCTGACAGCTCAGAGCCTGGAGCCTGCTTCCAATTCTGTGTCTCCCTTTCTCTGCCCCTCCCCCACTCACACTCTGTCTCTGTCTCTCAAAAATAAACAAACATTAAAAAGATTTTTTTTTAAAGTACTATGCCTAGCACAGTGCTTTAAACATAGGAGTTTAAGAGATAGTGAGTGAGTGATGAAGATACAAGGGAGCCTCACAATGAACTGGCCCAGCCCAAATATTTAACTGAAGACAGCAAGTGGCCTTCACTCATCTCAGCACCCTTGAGAGATAAGGAAAGCTGTACCCCCTCCTTTTGCTTGTGAGCCAAACTTGGGGATCTGCTAAACAAATGCCAAACCCCGCCTAGGCTCTGCCTAGCCCAGCAGCCCACAAGAACATTCAGATCCCTATCCCTACCCACCCCTGTCTGGAGAGGAGGGCAGCAAAGCAGGACACTAGTTCCTCTTTCCCCACTGGCTTGTGGGGTTTAGAAAAACTGACCTTGACACTATAGTCCCATGGGCTTCTATCCCTAGAGAGTCATGAGTTTCTCTCTCTCTCTCTCTCTCTCTCTCTCTCTCTCTCTCTCTCTCTCTCTCTTCTAGGTATTCCAGAATATTTCAAGGAGAGGTCAGGCTGCCCTCACAGCCATTTCTGCTGGGGTCCCTCAGGCTCCTACTCTCCCAGGCTGGCTCCTACGTTAGCCTGTTAACCCTTACACCATCTCTGTGCCACACTTTGGAAGCTCAGACCCTGTTGTGCTCTTTCAAATCAGATCTATACCTGGAGCTGGCCTGCAGCTCCCTGGCCATCATTTGGCCTTGAGCGGAACTGTCCAGGGCTTCTCTTGAGACTGCCATTTCAGCCTCGCTGGCCGTTCACCCCTCAGTTTTGCTTGCTCCTGAGCCTTGCCTCCCAGCATGCCCCAAGCCCAGCAGAATACCCCCTGCCCTCCTGGAGGTCTGAGGTGATAGCAGAAGGGAGGCCGGGAGCAGAGGGAGGTCATCCTGCAGGGAGCTATTAATTAGTTACCGCCTTGACTCTTTACCAGGGCCTCTGTGGTTCCAATCTCTCCCATGCAATGATGTGCACAGAGCAGGTGTCCAGCGACTTCCCACCGACTTGAATTTCCCTGCATTTTTTGTCTTCCCAGAAGTCCCCTCGTCCCTCTAATTCAGTTACCCGGATGGTGGTGAGCACAAATACTTCCTAGACGCTCGGTAACTGAATAAGCCGACAGAGTTAGAAAAGGACTGGAACAAATATCCTGAGAGATTGTATTTTCTGCTTGCTCCTCCATAAGCCAGCTTCACATCCGGTTTCCTGTAGGTACAGAGACCCAGGCAGGGTCTGGCTGCAGACCCAGGCAAACTCCCCAGAAGGAAGGGATCTGGTTTCCTAATCAGAGGAAAGAAGTCTGTAAACAGCCTTAGTAGGCCAGAGGGCAGGGAGAGGAGCCATGTTGACTTTACCTTTTCCAGGTGTGGGAACAGGACAGTTCAGCGATGGATGGCGGGTGCCAGCGCACGGCACGGAGAAAACACTTCTGACTGGCATTTCCTGGCACACCTGAGTGGCTTGGTAATTTCCTGCTCCTGAGACACATGGGTGCTTGGGAACATTTTAACCCAGAGGCAAGTAAGGGAAGGCTTTGTGTTGATCAAGACTCTTCCAGCCGAAGTGACAGAAAATTCAACTCAAGCACAAGTAATAATAGGTGATGTTGTAGAGCGTTTACTGTGTGTCAAGCTCTAGCTAAGTCCTCTATACCGTAACTGCTGCTCCTCTCAACAATTCTATGAGGAAGGAATTATTATTCTTGTCCCCACTTTACACAAAGTCACTGAGTCATCTGCCCGGGATCACACAACGTGGCCAGCCAGGGTTAAAACTCAGGGAGGCTTTTCCTCCTAACCCCTCCACTTTCCTGCCTCTTGAGATTGAACAGGAACAAAGAGGTTTGTGCTAGCTCACGTCCCCTGGTCACACAGAGGCAGGATGCAGGTGGGGCCTGGAAAACAGGTGACAGGAACAAGGGTGCCTGCAGATGCCCCTTCTGGGTATTTAGTTCCTCTTTTCCTGTAGGCTAGACTGGTTTTCCTCTACTGCAGCTTGATTTTCTCCACCCATAAAGGGGCACCGACTTCTGGCAGTTCCAGAACTACATTCAGTCCCCACAGAGACACAGACTGCCCTCTCTCTGTGCTCCCAAGTTGGAAACTTCCAGAAGAGAGCCCTGACTGGCCAGTCTATAGAGAGTAAGGAGAACGGATCTGTAAGAAGATGGGAGCCCCCACTCCAATTCTTGGCCAGAACTGTGGGAGGGACCGGTTCCAAGAAGAAAGGGGTAGAGAGTCCTTTTTAGACCCAAGTGCCCGCTGTCCATGACACAAATGACAGTGGTGAGAAAAGCCTTGGAATCCAAGCCCAAATAACACCATGGGCCAGGATCCTCACAGGGCAGCAGGGTGGGGGCAAAGGGGAAATAAGAGGACTTCATTGCTCTGAAAGGAGACGAGGGTAAGCAGAGAAGGAGAGAAGTCAAGAATGGAGGCTGGCACAATAGACTACTGTCCCTGAGACAGGCTGGGAGACGACCATGAGTATGAGGGGCAAAATGCTCTTGGATTCCTGGGTCAGGGGTGAGGAGTCAACAGGGACCCATGCTCTGCTTTCTTCTACAATGACAGTTTCTAGGGAATGTCAGGATGCCTGCTGGAAATTAGTCCCCACCGTCCCCCCCGCCCCCCAGCTTGCATTAGACTTATTCCTGAATAATGACTCATCCCCAAATTAAAGCAACAGTATTCATGTATTATCTCTCACGTTTCTATTGATGGACATTTAGGTGGTTTCCAGGTTTTTCTCCTTTATAAACACTGACACAATGAATGTATATGCACATGTCTACCTAAGCTGTGTTTCCTGGTATAATTTAGAGGGTAAGGGGTATATCTGGCTCAAATTCCATCCCCTCTGCCTAACAGCTGTGCAAACGTGGGCATGTTTAACTGCTTGACACCTCAGTTCCTTCGTCCCTGAAAAGGTAATAATGCCTTCCTATAGGGCTGTTGGGAGGGAAATCTCACAGGATTAGCCGAAGGATCACATCATATAAAACATGTAAAGCATCTAGCATATTTAGCCTCTAAGAGGCACTTTCCCTGCCCGTAAAATAGTGGTATTACTTCCCTGGTTGAATGGTTTTGAGGATTAAATCTCACAGACTTGTGAAGATTAAATGAAATAACCCAAGTAAAGCACGCAGTACTGACCTGGCCCATAGAAAGTGCTCGGCAAATGTTAGCTCTTGTTATGACCCATGATCTCCACTAAGTTTGCTCTCTTATTACAGGGATTAAGACTACCATACCGCTTCAGAGCAGCTATATTTTGTGTTGATTATGGTTCTTAACAACTGACAATATTTACCGAGGGCAATCTAGGCAGAACACTTAAAAGCAGACCCTTTAGGGATAGAAATGTACATAGAAACATGTCTCATTAATTTGTTTCTTGTTATTTTCTGTTGGGGAGATCAAAGCTTCTTCCTTAGCTGTAACATGTAAATGAGTGTTCACAGGCTGGTGGGGTGAATGGAATGGATCCCTCTGATAATCGTCCCCGGGAAGACAAACGCCAGATTGATATTTTCCTTCATGTTGCTCTCTCCACCAACATGTTTGCTCCTCCCAGGTGCCTTGCCCTAGCGAGGGGACGGGGGACACAGAGAGGGAAGGAGACATTTCAGAGTTCTTGAACTACATGCCTATAAATATTGGATGGGAATGCTAACCCCACAGAGCAACCAAGTCACTAGGTGAACCCCGTGAAGTGTCATGGTGGCTTCAGAATAAACACCTCCAGAAGCCAGGTGGTTCCCAGCTGTTAAAGAGATGTCTGTGGGTTTTCAGAACAAACACCCCCTGCCGGAAAACTGCCAGTTTTAACTGCACTTGTGACAATTAAGCAAGAGACCTACAAACATATTGCTTAACACCCATCCATCAGCACCCAGGCTGTCCGGAGGGCTGCGCCTGCCTTGTCCTAGAACTTGACATCTCTATTTGGGCCATCTCCCCACAAAGGGTTCCCATCCAGAGAAAGTTCCCCAGGAAGCAACAGGCATCAGGCTGGCAGTCGCACTGCCCACTAGGGTAAAAGCCACTGGGACTGACATCAAACCATGTGGGGCTGTGGAGAGCCAGAGCGAGGCTGGGAGGGAGCACGGGCGTCTTCTTCCTACGGGGCCCCTCTCTGCCTCTCCCTGCTCTTGGCACAGAGAAGTATGTGCTCTGGACACTGTTTGCCCTGACAAACTGGGACCAAGCCACGGATGCTCCATGCCAGCGCAAACAGGGAACGTGATCCTGCCTGCCCAGTCTGCCACTCCATGGGGAGCTGCCTCCCTGGCAACTCCAGCGTGGTGGCTCTCAGACTCCACTGAGCACCAGACCACCCTAGAGGTGAGGGAGGGGAGAGGAGGCTTGTTTAGATTCTCCCCCCCCCCCCACCCCGGGGCGCCTGGGCGTCTCAGTGGGTTAAGCGCGTCTGACTTTGCTCATGGCACGATCTCACGGTTCGTGAGTTCGAGCCCCGCGTCGGGCTCTGTGCTGACAGCTCCGAGCCTGGAGCCTGCTTCGGATTCTATGTCTCCCTCTCTCTCTGCCCCTCCCCCGCTCACGCTATGCGTCTCTCTCTCAAAAATAAACGTAAAAAAAAAGAAAAAAGAAGGCAGGTTCCCAGGTCCACCCCTAGACATTCGGACGCTGTGAATGACGCTCCGTATTTGCCAGAATCACATACTGGTAGACAGTTCACCAAACCTGGCCCGCAAACCATGTCATAAAATTTCTGTGCCATCATTACCAATTGGAAGCTTTTGTGTAAAAATCTTATCTCCAGCCTGTATGAGGCCAGGCCCAGGTCCACATTACCACTTGGCAGGAAGAAGCCAGTACAAAGCAGTTTCTGCCCTGGGAGGCAGGGCTGGTGCCCCCTAGTTCACCTTAGCACCACCCCCCCAATACCCGTACAGACGCAGGCACACTCACCACTCTGTCCCTCTCCTCTGGGAGCCCCGTAAGCCTTTGAGTTTACAACCTTTGCTCCATCCCGCCAGGGTGAGGAGGGATAGAAGAAGCCCGAAGAGGTTGCGTTTCTCTTTCCCCAGCTGCAACCAAACGATACTAATGTCCCTGCTAACTAATGGAGTTAAGTCTCCTAACTGCGTTCTCCTGTGTCACCTCCCTACCAGGATGAACTTCCACAAAAGCAGAGTCTTTGTCTATTTTGTTCTCTGTAGGGTCCCCGGAGCCTAGCACAGTGTCTGGGGTCACAGGAGGGCGTCAAAAAGAGGTACTGAGCAAATCAAAACCACAACAAGAAGACACTTCACACCCACTGGGATGGCAATAATCAAAAAATGGAAACTGACAAGTGTTGGTAAGGATGTAGAGAAATTGGAACCCTCGTACATTGCTGATGGGAATGTGAAATGGGGCAACCACTATGGAAAACAAGACTAGCAGCTCCTCAAAAAGTGAAACATAGAGCTACCATATAATCCAGCAATTCCACTCTTGGCCATGTGTCCAAGAGAACTGAAGACAGTTGTTCAATCAAAAACTTGTACAGTGTTGTCCCTAACACTATTCACGGTAGCCAAAAGGCGGAAACAACCCAACTGTCCATCAACTGGATGAACGGATAAACAAAATGTGACATATCAATACAATGAAATACCATCCAGTCATAAAAAGGAATGAATTACTGATACATATTATGACTTGGATGAACATTGTAAGCTAAAGAAGCCAGACACAAAGGGCCACACGTTGTATGATTCCATTTACATAAAATATCCAGAATTGGCAAATCCATAGAAACAGAAAGTAAATTAATGGTTGCCAGCAGCTGGGAGGAGAGGGTAATGGAGAGTGACTACCTAATGCACTGGGAGGAGGGAGGGAGTTCTCTTTGGAAGTGATTAAAATGTTCTGGAACATTGTGACTATACTAAAGGCCACTGGATTGTACACTTTATTTATTTATTTATTTATTTATTTATTTATTTATTTATTTATTTATTTATTTATGAAAGAGAGAAAGCACAAACAGGGGAGAGGGGCAGAGGGAGAGAGACACCCAGGCACCCTGAATTGTACATGGTTAAGACAGTGGGGCGCCTAGGTGGCTCAGTCAGTTGAGCATCCGACTCTTGATCTCAGCTTAGTTCTTGATCTCAGGGTCGTGAGTTCAGGCCCCACGTTGGGCTCCGCATCGCATCGGGCTTCGAGTTGGGTTCCACGTTGGGCGTGGAGCTTACTTAAAAAATATATATTAAAGCGGTTAAGATGGTAACTTTCATGTTACATGCATTTTACCGCAATTTAAAAAATAGGGTGCCTGGGTGGCTCAGTCAGTTAAGCGTCCAACTCTTGATTTCAGCTCAGGTCACCATCTCACGGTTCATGAGATCAAGCCCTACATCGGGCTCTGCTCTGATAGCCCAGAACCTGCTTGGGATTCTCGCTCTCCCTCTCTCTCTGCCCTCCCCAACACCTCTCAAAATAAATAAACAAACATTTAAAAATACAAGAAAGGAAGGAAGCAGCCACTGCCGTGGTATTATAGTGCTGGGCCCTGGAGAGACAGATAACTAAGTCCCATCCTGAGCCTCAAGAATATTCAGGCCAGAAGGGGAGCAAGGAGACAGATGATTCAGTGCAGGGGGAATGCAAATGACCCAGGTGGAGAAAGGGTTTCCAGAGACGGCCAGCCGGCTGAGCTGCTCGCATGGAGGCAGGGGTGAGAGACAGCTCCGCCTTTGGAAGACTGCTGATAGTTTTGGTAGCCTGGAGAGCAAGGGAGAGGAAGAGGTGCCTGCAGCGGTGGTCAGGCCGGATTACAGAGGAGCTCACGCACCTGAGCCAAGAGCTCTCCAGTTCCCCACAGGCAGTAGGGAGTCACTGAGGGATTTTAAGAAGGGGAGTTAGGCAATCAGATTCGCAGTTTGCTGGTCCTTGAACCTATGGATGTTCCACGAGGCCCCCAGAGCAGCGGTGGTGCCCTACCCCCCTTTCGCACCCCTCGGGCCCTGTTCGTTCTTCACTCACACACATATATTAAGGGACTTTCTCATAGGTCAGCTGCCCCGGAAACGGAGACTGAGGTAGAGGTTTGTGTGTGGGGTGGCCTATTGGGGAGAACAGAAGAGTAACACCCACAGGTGAGCAAAGGAAGCAAGACAGCGTAGGGGCAGAGGCTGGACCGGGGTGCATTTGTGACAGACACCGCTTTAGCTGATCCCACGGAAAGCTCCGAAGCTGGGATGTCCTAAATAAGGCAAGGGGCGGGTCTCTGTGCCCCTCACTGACTGGCCAGTCACGGGGTGCAGGCTGCTGTCCCGGAGGGGTACAGCCTGGAACGCGGCAGCTCCCTTCAGCTGGGGGCACCTCCTGGGGAAGGACTGCGGGCGGAGTGCCTGGGTTCTGAAGGGGGATCTGGGCAGGACCCCACAACATCCACTGCCAGCCTCCTGGGCTCAGAGCTCTTTGCAGTCAGGGGTTCACAGAGATGAATGTTGTTCCCTCAGCTTATGCCCCCATCTGTTACCAGAGAGCCAGCCCTCAGCAAAGCTTCCCTCAAGTGTTTTGGGGCATCATCTAGAACGTGTTTCCTATCTTCCCCCCACCCCGTCATCACCAGCTACCTCTACTGCAGCTGTTGAATTCCTCCCCTGCCACACCACCTGGCTGCCTGCGCAGGAACAGAGAGCCATAAGGTCTTTTCTGGCACAATAGGGAAGGCTGCCCCCTCCCCTTTGTGACACACTCGCCTAGAGGAGCCCTCAAGAACTCCTGTGCCTCAGTTTACAGGGTTAGCTCTTCATTTGGCCCTTACGGAGCTAAGGGAATAAAAGCCTGGAAAGCTACGGTTCTCAGCCCGGGCTACCCTGTAGAATCCCCTGGGAAATTTAAAAAAAAAAAGAAAAGAAAACAGCAGTGCTCGGCTCCACCTCAGCCCAATGGAATCAGAAACTCGGAGGGTGGGGCCCAGGCACCGGGAGTGCTTTTTCAATCTCCCCTGGTGATTCTAATACGCTGCCAGGGCTGAGAACCAGTGACCCCGATTTTTATTTACAAACGTCAGTCAGGGAGTGTGGAGGACAGAGATGGTTGCGGGGAGAGAAGTGAGGGCCTGACCCGGACTAGAGGTGATGGGAATGGAAAGAAGAGGGTAGAGATCACAGAAGTAGAATGAACAAGGGTCAGAGCAGGGGAAAGTTGGAGGAATCACGGGGTGGGGGGGGGGGGGGCGGGGGGGGGGGAGCCAAGAAATACTCCTACCTGGGCCCTGCCCCCAGGGATCTTGATTTGATTGGTCCAGGTGGCTGCGGGGTGGGGGTGGGGCGGGTTTCATTTCCCCGGTGAGTCTAACAGCAGATTCCACTGGCAGGCCAAGCCAATAGACAGAGCTCTGGGTCATGGCACCGCCTCTTGCCTTGGGGACCCCACCAAGCAGGTGTCCAAAGTGTCCAGGTGGCCTCCACCCATTGTTGACAGGCCAGCCACGTTTCTCACCGTCTGGACCCCGGGCTGAGGTCTTGAGCAACACCAGTTTCCATCCAATCTAAACTCTAACCCTGGCACGCCCGGCTGGCCTCCTGGGACAATGTTTGGGGCTGTTCTGCAGGATGTGGAACTGGACAGCTGTTTGGGACTCTCATTCCCCGGGGCGGGGGCTCAGCATGCTGGGCTGTCTGCCTTTCCCACCAAATGCACTGGCATATGGTTTATCCGGTTTAGCATTTTCTTATATAGGTGATTTGTTTTTCCCAGAAAGGAAACAGCTGTTTTCTAAAGACAAGTAGATTGTCTATTTGTTGTTGATTGTCGTCAAAAGAATCCTTTTTTTTTTTTTTTTCCAGAATGTGAGGTGGAAAGTAAAAATCACCCTTCGTGCCAACACCTGGAGGTGGCCCCATGCAGGTAGCGCAAAGCCCCTGACAGCCGGGCGCTCGCCTGGCCCTGCTGTTTAGCGTGACCAGCTCCACAGAACACCAGCCAAGGCTACTGGATTGTGAAGGTCAAGACGAAAACAAGACCATTCTGCAATCATGTCTGAATGAGACAAAAACAAGAACGTTGTGCAAACGACAAAAACAACCAAGCATCCCCCTATCCTGGCTAATGGCAACCGTTGTTCCTGTTTTTACCAATTATAGCCTAGCTCCCCTTCTTCGTTCTTAGCACTCCATTGACCAGAATTATTAAGATATCCAATCATAAAACTACCCCGGTGCCTCCGCCGCATCCGACCCAGAGCAAAGCCATGCTTGCTGGAACCGTCCCCCCAAAGCACCAAGCGCAAGCCCAAGCCTGGAACTAATTGCTTTCAGCCTCGTCCTGAGATACCTCGTGTTGCCCATGATGTGCCCCCTCCCTCACTGTAATAAGCAGATAAACCCCACTACCCGTGTATTCCCGGTGGCCTTCAGCTAAAGAGCATTGACACCATAGATTTTGGAACATATCCTTCCAGAAATCATTTCCCTATTCACATAGATATAGTTTTATTTTAAATGTGAGAAGGCACTGTGATTCTAATTTGCACTCTACTTTTTGTTAAATTAACAAACTTTTTTTTTTTTTAAGAGAGAGAGAGAGTGCGAGCACAAGCAAGGGGAGGGACAGACAGACTGAGAGCGGGGACCCAAGGCAAAGTCGGCTCTGAGCTGCCACCATAGAACCAAGGTGGGGCTTGAACTCACAAACTGCGAGATCACGACCTGAGCTGAAGTCGGTCACTTAACCGACTGAACCACCCAGGCACCCCGTTAAAAAAAAAAAAATCATCATTTTTGAACACCCTATTTTGTTCAGATCCAACTTTGGCTCAGGTCATGATCTCATGGTTCGTGAGTTCAAGCCCCACGTCGGGCTCTGTGCTGACAGCCTGCTTTGGATTCTGTGTCTCCCTCTCTCTCTGTCCCTTCCCCGCTCACTCTCTGTCTCTCAAAAATAAAGAAACAGTAAAAAATATCATTTTAAACAGCTGCGTCTCTTGTTGTGTGGCTGTTGTAGACTTGCTGATACCATTCTCTAATTGTGTGATGCTGTGTCTCTTTAAGCCCATTGAGAGTAGGCTCATACGCTTTTTTGCTATCAGCCCTGGGCTGCTGGCTGTCTTCGAAAATCCCGATAAGGATCCCCAATCCTTCAGGCTTTGGTGTGGGGAAGCCACAAGTGAGCGTGGAGGTGTTGCAACTGGTCTCCGGGGAGGCAGAGCACAGGTGAGGCAGGACAAGTGGCCACAGATGCAGAGCCACGCTTCAGAGCTGGCCCTGAAAGGAGGCTCCCACTCCCTACTCTACTCCCCAAAGGGTCACCCACCCAAAGATCGGGGACATGGAACACAGCTGACCCTCAGCTTCGAGAACATTCACTGCCTTAGAAGGGTGTCCACTTGAGATAATCAGGCTTGGGAACCATTTCGGTAGATTTCTATTTCAGAGGAAGATTCTCCAAGGCAGCAAAGCCAACAAAATTCTGAAACAGCAAGGTCAGTTCTGCTCTGAACTAATTTAAGATAAGTCCATTGAATCAATGCCAGGAAATAGGCCTTGTTCTAGCTCAGTGCTTCTCAAGCTTTGCTCTGCTCCCCAATCACCTGGGGATCCTTACAAACAAATCTTGATTCTGCAGGTCTGGGGCCAGGTCTGAGTCTTTCTTTCTTCCTTTCTCCCTCCCTCCCTCCCTCCCTCCCTCCCTTCCTTCCTTCCTTCCTTCCTTCTAATTAATTTATTTTTAATTCACATCCAAGTTAGCATATAGTGCAACAATGATTTCAGGAGTAGATTCCTTAATGCCCCTTCCCCATTCAGCCCATCGCCCCTCCCCAACCCCCTCCAGTAACCCTGTTTGTTCTCCATATTTCAAAGTCTGTTATGTTTTGTCCCCCTCCCTGTTTTTATATTATTTTTGCTTCCCTTCCCTTATGTTCATCTGTTTGGTCTCATATGAGTGAAGTCATAGGATATTTGTCTTTCTCTGACTAATTTTGCTTAGCATAATACCCTCCAGTTCCATCCACGTAGTTGCAAATGGCAAGATTTCATTCTTTTTGATTGCCGAGTAATACTCCATTGCATACATATGTATATATATATATATATATATATATATATATACTTACATATATACATATATATATATATATATATTTACCACATCTTTATCCATTCATCCATCGATGGACATTTGGGCTCTTTCCATACTTTGGCTATTGTCGATAGTGCTGCTATAAACATGGGGGTGCATGTGTCCCTTCGAAACAGCACACCTGTATCCCTTGGATAAATGCCTAGTAGTGCAATTGCTGGGTCGTAGGGTAGTTCTATATTTAGTTTTCTGAGGACCCTCCATACTGTTTTCCAGAGTGGCTGCACCAGTTTGCATTCCCACCAGCAGGGCAAAAGAGACCCTCTTTCTCCGCATCCTCGCCAACATCTGTTGTTGCCTGGGTTGTTATCTTTTTTTTTTTTAATGTTTATTTACTTATTTTGAAAGAGAGAAAGAGTGTATGTGTGCACGCGTAGGAGGGGCAGAGAGAGAGAGGGAGAGAGAGAATTCCAAGCAGGCTCCGCACTGACAGAGCAGAGCTCGACACGAGGCTCGATCTCCCAAATTGTACACTTGTACACTTACCCGACTGAGCCACCCAGGCGCCCCTGAGAGTCTGCCTTTCTAACAAGCTCCCAGGAGATGCTGAGGCTGCCAGAATAACCAGGTCCTCACTGTCAGGCTGAGACTTACCCCTAAAAGTCTGGTGAGTCCAACCTCATCTCTTACCAACATGCAGGCAGAACGTGATGATCACCAAGTGACATGTTAAACCTCTCTTCCCACCTCAGAGAAGTCTTCCTGTCCCTCGGAGAGATGAAACCACACCCAGCTAAATGTCCTGCTCTGCGGCAGTTAAAACGTGAGTTTTGACACCACATTCTGCTCACATGCAGCTGTACTTGGGTAACACGGGGCGGCTCAGACAGGAAGGGCTCCCAACCTTCCCATTGCAGAGTTGACCGGGAGCTTAAACAGACCTGCTTCCAAAGAACCCGCTTTCAAAAATCGAATGACCCTGAGGCTCAAGAGTCCCAAACTGGCACCCCCTACCCATCTCTACGGTCATCTCCATAAAAAAGTTCATTATTCCCAGGGTGCCTGCGTGGCTCAGTCAGAAGACTGTGTGGCTCTCAATCTCATGGTTGTGAGTTTGAGCCCCATGTTGGGTGGAGAGATTAATTAATTAAATAAAAACTTTTTTAAAAGTTCATTATTCAAAATCAAGGGAAGAAAACAAAAAAATAGGTCCAAAAGAGTTTAGCTAACTTCATGACTGGCAGATTCATAAAAGATTGCTAAGAGATGTGGGGAATCAGCAAATTGGAGAGGAAACTCTTACCTCCTCAGGCAACCCTTTCTCTCTTCCTCCTTCAGCTATTGGGTCCTTGCACCATCCGGGGTTGGGTGTTGAACAGTATCAGTGGAGTGTGGCCATACAGCACTGTCTAGATTTTCTCGCTAAAACCCAACAAGGCCATAGGGTGCCTTTGTGTGTTTCAGAAAAAGGTACCCCTTCCTCAAGACACCTTCCTGACGCTCGCAGGAACAATTGAGCAATAAGCAGTCACACTACAACCAAGCTGTAAATGGCACCCCCACTGTTGTGCAGTGCACAACCTGCACCATCATATGCAGCTACCTCAATGAAAGTCCTCCATTGATCCTTTGAGTTTCACCTTGCTCTGTCTTTCCCACTTCAGACCATGGCCAAGGTTCTCTTTTCCTCTGGGTGGGGGGGGGGCGGTTTGCAACTGGTCCTTGTATTAGTTTCCTAGAGCTGCGGTAACAAATTACCACGAACTGGGTGGCTTAAAACAACAGAAATGTATTCTCTCACAGAAGCTCAAAGGCAGTGTGTCACATGCTCTTTCCAGAGTCTTCCTTCCCGGCCTTGTCCAGCTTCTGGTGGCTCCAGGCCTTCTCTGGTGCGAGGCCACATCACTCCAACCTTTGCCTCTGTCTCCACATGGCCTTCTCGTCCATATCTGTGAATTATCTTCTGCTCAAAGCACACTTGTCATTGGACCTAGTACACCCTGGATAATCCATGATGCTCTCATCTCAGGATTCCTGATTGCATCTGCAAAGATCCTTTGTCCAAATAAGGTCATAGTCCCAGGTTTGGGGGATTAGGACACGAACATACCTTTTGGGAGGCCACCAGCCAACCCACCAGAGTCCTGTTGCATGAGTGTCTTGATTGCAACCTCCAGCTGGTCACACTCAGCAGGCTTCTGACAGATGAGTTGTCCTCCAAACTAGACTGGACCTGAAGGAGAAGTTCTCTCCTGCTACCGGGAGATAAACTTCCTCCTGTGCAGGCACGAGGATGCTCATCCATCCCAGTGCAGTGGAGGCCGGCTCTCCTTTCCACCTAAGGATCATCTGCAGGGTCCCCACGGCTTCTCCAACACTCGGCACAGGTTCCCTGCCGTGTGAGCATCTGCAGATTTCCAAGCCACCCATGCCACCCTCAGCCAGCCTGCCAAGGCTTTGGGAGGACAGTGGGGTGATAAAGATCGAACTGCAGATGTGGGGTAAGAGGGAAGGGGAGAGAGAATAATCATAATAGTAACAACATTGATCGCTACCAACATTTACATGGTGCCTGCCGTGGGCCAAGGCTACTTTCCATCTTTTAGGATTGTTACCACGACAGTCCTTGCAACAACTTTAAGCAGTACGCTTCAGTAGATGTTCTCAACCCACATCAGAGTCAAGGGATCTGAGGCAGAGAGAGATTAAGTAACATGCCCAAGTCTGATAAGTTTCTGAGCCAGGATTAGAACTCAGGCAGTCTGGCTCCGAAACCCACACTCCAGCCAAGAAGAGACATGGTGTAGGCTGGATGGTTCTGGAAACTTGGAGGAGCTACGAATGTGAAAGAAGAAAGGCGCTTCTGAGAAGCACAGCTGAGTTGAGCCTCAGCAGAGGAAGTGCAAGGAGGGCTTGGAAGTCCATTTTAATGACTTCCTCGATAGACAGCGCACTTCTTTGAACAGACCTTGAGCAAAGAGCTGCGTGGGCTGTCAAGCCCAGCCTCCAACCCCTCCTGTGTTTCCCCATCCAGCCAACGTATACTCAGGGCAACCAAACGAATACATGAGTGAGGTTCATGATTAGGAGAAAGAGAACTCTCTCTCTTCCCTCCCAGCTCACCCTGCTCAAGCCTCCCCTCACTTTTCCCCCACCGTGCTCAGGACTGGAAGTCTTTTGTCATCTTACTGCTGTGAGGTGTTGAGGGGGGGGAAGATTAGTGAGGCGAGGTGGTGTGAGAGTCAGAGAGCAATGGAAACACTGAAAGCCAAAAGGGGAAGACAAGGAAGGCTTGACTCCCTGTGTGCGGAGAGATCTGAGGAGGGCTCAGGTGGCGGGGATAACACCCAGCATTCCTTGTAGGTGGGGAGGACATCATGGGGGGCCTATATCCCACAATTTGACCAAACTCAACCAATCACATGGTTAGATTTAGGAGTTTGATCACCAGGGAGTGTGGTTTTTAGTCTCGGGAATTACCAGGTGAGTCGTGCAAGGGCAGGGACTGGGGACAATTCCCTGTGTGCTGAAACCACCACAGCCTGGCCCTGAGCACCCACTCGGCTCTGTGGGAGGAGGGTTGAGAGCCCGGGAGATGGAGTTCCTGGTGTAGACACAGAGGAGCACAGCTGTGTCCTTTCAGCATTATTTTCTAGTGGAAATTTCAGTCACAGCCAAGTCTTGGAGGTCACGGGGAAGCCAGGAACCTGACAATAACAGAGTAACAGAGTTGACAGTAGATATTTCCTCCTGAGCTAGACCAGAATTTTCCTGGGCAGTCAAATGGAATAGAATGGGCCCAGATTTTGGAGTCAGAGCAGTCTGGGTAGGATTTCTGCCCCCTATCCCCCACCCCCGACCACTTATTAATTGTATGACCTGAGGAAAGTTCCATAACCTCTCTGGTTTCATCTTCTGTAAAAATGGGATTAAAAGCACCTCACAAGATTATCAGAGAGATGTTCTGCTCATAGGCTGTCCTTCCTTTGTTTCTCAGCACTGCCGTGAATGCTCTGGTCCAACATACAAATTGAAACTTCCCAGAGCAGGCCTGCCCTTTCTCCCTCCCTCTCCTGCCCTGTTCACTGGGAAAGGACACAAGAGCAGCTCCCACACAGCCCTGGGAAAGGCCCTGAGGAGGCCTATACTGCATCAGAGCTAGCATAGCAGGGGGGCTGGGAGGGGGGTGGACCTGCGGCTCTCAGGCCTGGGGGTGGGGGTGGGGGTGGGGGGGGCTCCCCGGCCTGTGGAGGAGACTGCCGGACTCTCTCACCCAGTGCTTTCTCCAGGTTCCTGGGTACAGGTGTCCACGCTTCGCCTCCCAGGGTACCTTTGTGCAGTGCACAAATAACTCACCCAGCTCGTGCCCCTGGGTAGGCACTCCAACCTTGCAGGAAAGGCCCAGAGATATTCAGTGACCTCAGCCCCAGAGAATGTGGGGGAATTCAGTGTGAGGCAGGGCTGACACAGCCAGACCTGAAGGGGAGGTCAGTGTAGGCTAGGAAGCTTAGAGGGTCAGCTGAGGCGTGGTGCCGTGTTTCCATACCCTTGGGAGTCAGTGTGACCCCTCAAGCCCGCAGGAGACAAGCCAGACACGTTGCCAAATACCCTGAGCTTATCTTCTCCTGCACTGGCAACTGCCCAGAGAAGAACTGTTTTCAGGTTGTTTTCAAGGCTTCCTTCTGCAGCCGTTGGGCCCTGCCTCTTCTGTCCAGGGAGACAGGGCTCCGAGAAGAGGCCCAGAGCTGCTTCCCAGGGCCCCACTGCAGCAGCCCGGGAGCGGGGGGGGGGGGGGGGGCCTGGCCCTCCCTGGAGTCCCCGTGATTTGGCATAGGCCTACCAGCCTCTTTTCTAGAATTCTCCCCTCTATCTTCCCCTACTGGGGTGGATATGGATAACACCTACCCAAGGTTGCCAAATTGAACAAATACAAATACACAATGAACAGTTAAATTTGAGTGTCAGAGAAACAACGAATAATTGTTTTAGGATAGATATATCCCATGCAGTCTTTGGAACATACTTCTACTAACAAAATATTCCGTGTTTTATCTGGCTTTCAAATTTAATAGGCCACCTTGTATTTTAACCCTGGCCACACCTCATTCTTTAAATTCTGAGAATGTCCTTTTTCTCTACATCTTATCTGTGGGGAGACAACCGGACATGAGGGTACATGCAAGGCGTTAGTGCTTCTCATGTTTTACAAATATGTATTAATCGGGCTCACCGGTGAATGGGAAACACTCCCAGTGCATGCATATTCTTGAAATTGTGTTCTGGACTTGGAGGATGTGAGGTCTGAGGCCCGATCCATTGGGCCAGGGCCCCAGGGGAGCCTCCAGTTTGGGTATGCTTGGGGATATAAGAACGTATCCTGTCTATTTTTGCCTCCTTGTGCAAAAAGTTAAAAGAAATAGCAATGTTCCAATGTCCAGGGTCACAGGAGTAGGGAGGGGCAAGGGCTCTTCCAGGGCGGGCACAGAAGTCCCGGGTCTCTGCCTCTGGGCAGGTACCTGAGCCACCTTTGCCACAGCTGAGGTGTTCAAATGCACCTCAGCTTGCAGGGTCTTGCCCTGGCAGCCACCTGGTCCCTCCAAGGCCCAACTCTAGGTCACCACGAGAAGATTTCGTGGAAAAATGCCGGTCCTCTCCAGGCAGCACCCTGGCAAGGGACTGGCTTGGGCCCTCCCTGCCCTTGCAGGGAAACAGGCTTCCAGCTGCCCAGCCCAGCTGAGTCTGGAAGCTCAGAAGCCAGTGCCGTGACGTAGGCCTTCCTCAGGCACACCAGGCAGGGCCTCCTGGGCTGAACCTCCCGGACACTAGCAGCAGGCTCGCTCCTCCTTCCTACCCCCCACCCCTTCCCATACCTCTCTCCCAGGATTCCCAACGACTTTGTCAGTGTGTCTCAGGCCAGCACCACACCCACCTTGACTCAGAGAGTGTGACAACGTACATGCCACTCAGGGGTAGTTCCGTCCAGCTCATGGCACGCATCTGCCTTCCCTGAGCACTGGCTGGGGAGGCTTTTCTTCCACTTTCCATCTTCTTCCATCTCTATTAGGAAGCACAGTGGTTAAGCTCTCAGTCTCAGACTGAAATTGCTGGGTTCCAATCCTGGCTTTCCCACCTGCTAGGTTAAGTTACTTAACCTGTCTGTGCCTTAGTTTTCTCATCTGTGAAAGGGGGCTGATAATCACCCCTATCTCATAAAGCTGTTGTAAGGATTAAATGAAGCAATGCCTATAAAGAGCTTAGAAAAATGTCTGGCACATAGTGAATGTTTACTAAATGTTACTTATTGGCCATTATCTAGATTTGCCAGGTGTCCTCTGTAGGCATCAATATTTTGTCCCTATAGTGAACAGCACCTAATACTAGGCACTAAAGGGAAGCCATACGAAATGGAAGCTGTGGGGGCACCTGGGTGGCTCAGTCAGTTACTATCTGACTTCGGCTCAGGTCACGATCTCGCGGTTCGTGGGTCTGAGCCCTGCATCGGGCTCTGTGCTGACAGCTGGGAGCCTGGAGCCTGCTTTGGATTCTGTGTCTCCCTCTCTTTCTGCCCCTCCCCCACTCATGCTCTGTCTCTCTCTCTCTCTCTCTCTGTCTCTCTCTCTCTTTCAAAAATAAACATTAAAAACTGATTTTTTTTAAAAGTAAGAAATGGAAGCTGTTGTCTCCATTCTCTGCTCTTGTGTCCCCTTGGAGAAATCCTGAAAGTACCTGCATAGCATTTCTGTTGTGCTTTGTGGCCATCTTTGCATGAATCCTTTGAAGGTTCTTCCTATATCTGGGGAAAATCCTACAGTAGAGGTCCATGCCTCCCCAAGGTAGAAGCCAGAAACTTGATTTCCCAGCCTGCCTTGCAGCAAAGAGGCACATGGTATAGGCTCCACCAATCAAGTGCATTCACATGAGACCTTGAAGAAGCAGGAGATACCAGGTACCTCAAGGGCAAATGACTCTCCTCCATACTTGCCTAGGCTTTTCTCTAGAGGGTGTCATAAACTGAATCGTGTCTACCCCCCCTCAAAAAAAAAAAAAAAAGATATGTTAGCATCCTAACCCTCAGTACCTCAGAATGTGACTTTTTTGGAGATGGAAGCTTTTCATAGATAATCAAGTTAATGAGGTCATTAGGGTGGGCTCTAATCCAATATGACTGACGTCCTTATGAAAAGGGAAATTTGGACACTGACAGACACACAGGGGGAAGATGAAGGCAGGGATGGGACGCTGCATCAGGAAGCCAAGGAAGACCAAAGATGGCCAGCACACCAACAGAAGCTGGGAGACAGGCATGGAACAGATTCTCCCTTGCAGTCCCCAGAAGGAACCACGATGCCAAGACCTTGATCTCAGATTGCCAGCTTCCAGAACTGGGTGAAAATATGTTTCTGTTGTTTAAGTCACCCAGTTTGTGGTACTTTGTTACAGGAGCCCCGGGAAATGAACACAGAGGGGAAGTTCCTATGCTTTTGTGTCAAATGGAAACTCCCAGGAGCAGGCAATTTTATCTGGTTTATTTACTGGCACATAGATGGTGCCAAAGAAATATATGTTCAACAAATGAGTGTCTTCTTCCTCGTTCACAGCTCAGGCCATACAGGACAGAGAAAGGTCCTACCTTCAAAGATGGCGATTTTATCCATTACCATCCAGCTCAGCTGTGGTCCAGGAGGGAACCCACCCGCCAGACATCTGCAGAGCTCCGTGATGCGACGGGGTCTCAGGCCCCGTGCGGGCAGCAGGTTCTGGTGGATGGCCGCCTGGCCTTGTGGCTTTCAGGCCTGGACTGATTACTGAAGAGACTTTAGAAATCCTACTTGCACTCTTTCATTTTAAAACCCATGAGGCTCAGTGAGGGTTTAAATACCTTCCCGACCCATCCCTTACCACGGCATGGCATAGCCACGCAGATAAACCTCAGGTTCTGCTAAAACACATCAGCATGGACCTTTTCAATATGTCTTCCATGCTATTTTGCTTACCCCAAAGTTTCTCCCTTCCCTTCCCTTCCCTTCCCTTCCCTCCTTCCCTTCCCTTCCCTTCCCTTCCCTTCCCTTCCCTTCCCTTCCCTTCTTTCATGCAATGCAGAGTCACAATGAGAAGGTGCCTGATGGCAGGGAGAGACTCCAAGTTCTAAAGAAAAAAATGATAATTATGCCTGTGGCCAGTACGGTGGTTCTTGTTGCATACTTGCTAGCCTGATTTCTTTGAGACCTAGTCTAATTTCTCCGTGACAATGACTTGGGGGTGGGGGCAAATGTCTGCACAGCATGTTTGACTAGTCTAAGTATGGCTGGAGATCTTCTCTCATTTAGACTGAGTGTATGATTGCATGGATATGAGTATATGTGTCTGAGAAAGAGAGTGTGTGTGTGTGTTGTGGGGAGTAGACCTAGGAAGTCTCTTTCCCAGAGGACGAAGAGGCAATTGCCCATGTCCTGTGATGTTAAGCTGCCTGCCCAGGCCTCTCTCCATCTTCGTGTGCAGACCAGATCATAATGAGGACTGAAGTCACCCAGATGGGTCACCAGGAGTCCACAGGGCCCTACCCAGCAGGATTCAGCCTACAGGCCACACCCAAGCCCGTCTGGGAATGGGCCTCCCTGTGGTAAGAAACGTGAGCCTCCATGATTGCACAGGGGCTGGGCGTGTCCCTCACAGAGCGTCCTTTGTGCCCAGGAGAGGATTGGCCCGGTTTGTTCTGGCAGACTTCCAGGCACTGCCCACCTCCAGCCACCCTGCCCCGGAGCTCCCCGCCTTTCCTCTCCAGCTGGGCCTCCCTTCCTCACAAAGTGCAACCACCTTACTGAGATGCTTGTGGGGAGGCCTGTGCCACAAATGTGACCCTGGAGCCCCTGGCTAGAGGTCAGGGTGACTCCCAGGACTGCTGCCACGGAGAGGAGAAGCTTCTGGGGCCAGCTCACATGACTGGGGCTGCTGACAGGCCCACCCTGGGGTACCGGGGACAAGAAAGAGCCTGCTGTCGGGATGGAGGAGAGAATACTGGAGCAGAAAAGCCCCTCTCGTTCAACCTGCCTGCACAGGGGTGAGATACAGCATCTGGTTTGCTGCTGGGGAGACACCATCACTGAAGGTCCACAATTACAATTGCAACTGTTCGTGTTCCTTTAAAAAATTAAATTAAAAAAAGCCCACTAGAAATCTCATGCTTGTCAGAGCCTTCCTCCCCCGCCGTCGGCTCCCATTATGAATCCATGGCATCTTCTGCTGAGAGTTAATTACATGTTGTGTGAAAGATACAGGGCTTCCTTTTACATTTTTTTTTTCCCTCCTTGATGGGTCCTAACCCTTTTGGCTGTCTGCCTCTGCTTCTTCCCTGTGCTGCAGGAAAGAGGGGCACGCGGTGAGGAGGAGCAAGCCTGACTGTGCTCCTCAGAGCCTGGCTCTCAGATGCTGACAGCTCAGGGCCTCCCTGCACCAGTGAGCTGGCAACAGCCCTACCCATCCAGGTCCCCCTGCGCCACTGCAGGGAGATCCCAAGTGCCAGGGATTATGACAAAGCGCAAATGGAAGGTGTTGTTTAGGTGCCCGGCACTTCGCCCCTCTGGAACCTACCTCCTTTTGCCCTCCTCCCCCACAAGCAGGGGCGTCAGGTGGAGGGCAGCGTGAGGATGGCATCCTGAAGCCATCTGGGTGAAGGCACAGAAAGGGAATAGGACCCCTTCCAGGAGGCTTGATTCAGAGTTTCACAGTTGCTGTTCTTCTTGGTTCTTTTCTCTGATTGCTCCCACACATAGCCAGATATTTCATTCTTGAGATGGCTCACCTTTTCTCTTAAGAGGCTATGACCAACTCCGGAAGCAACAAGTGTGGACTGATACCTTGAATTATTGCCTCTTTGAGGTGTTGAATTTCACCTACAGATGACATGGCTAATTGCACAGCTGTTGGGCCCTCTCCGAGCATGCTACAACTCCCCTTGGCCTTGACAAGTCGCAGCACTGCAGGGCTGAAGGGCGCTCTTGGCCAAACCCTGCCCCAAGGCAAGACACACCTTAAAGTGGAGAACTTTCTACCATCCTCCAATATCATTCCAGTAAAACAGGCAATAAAGGAAACCTCAAGGTTGTGAGTTAAAAGCAATCAGGTCTATAATTATGATTCTCAACTAACTGCGCACAGATTAACCACTTTTTAATGGGGCAAACCTTTCATTGCGGGCTGATGTCCTCCTGCAACTACTTTTCCTAATTCCAAATTAGGGCCCAGTCTGGGAATGTTAATTCATTTTAATTATTAGCCTTGCCTAGTTTAAGAAGCGCAATCTGCTGCTACTGGATTCCAAAATAAAATACAAACGTGAATTTTCTATTCTTCTGAATATGGTGTTTTGCAGCTTCCCGACTTAGGTACAACCAAGAGTAGACTTCGTAAAAAAAAAAACAAAAACAAACAAAAAAAAAACCTCCTCTGTTTGGCTTGATTCTTCAAAGTCCAGTGTAGGCTGAGAGGGCATACATGGCTGGTGTGACAAACCACACTGATTACTGATGAGTGGGTTGTCCCCAGCCTCTAAGGCAGGGGGAACTCAGCCCAAATGTGCAGAGCCTGTGAGAATGCCAATTCCTGGGCCCTGCGCCCAGAGATCCTGCTTTGGTGGGTCTGGGGTGGGGCCTAGAATTCTGTATTTTAAAATAAAAATAAAATAAAATAAAATAAAAATAAAAAAGCACCGTGGGTAATTCTGATGCAAGTAGCCACAGGTTAAAAAACTCCAGAGGGCTATGGCTGTGGCTTATAAGCGCAGAAATCAGCTGGGCACCCAGCATGCTGCTCTACTCCCAGCCAGAACCTTCCTGGAGTATATATTCCAGGAAACTATTTATATATCTATTTTTTCAATGACATAATTTTTTTCCCCTTGGTTATAAAGCGATTGCAGAGAACTTATATAATGCCATAATAAAAAAAAAAAAATAACAGCCACTCATAATCTCTCCAAAAGGGGTGGGACTATCAGCATCACGTTGTGGTTTTTTCTTCTTTGTGTATTTTTTATAAAGTTGACAACATACTGAACAGATCGTGTTATTTCATCTTCCCTCGTGTCACTATTTTTTCCTGAATATACCATTTCTGAGGCTACATAATATCCCCCTCGTGTGGATGTGACTTATTTTAATAACCACCCTTACCTGTTAGATGTTGAACAATAATTAATGATTGTAATATTGAGTCGGATATCTCTACGCATAAAGTTTTATCAACATTTTTGCGGACTTCCGATAGCTAGGTTCCTAGAATTGGATCACTGGATTAAAGGATGTGAATGTTTTTGAGGCTTCTGATAAAGAGATTGCCAACGTGCTGTTCCAATTTGCCCCCTCGCTGGCATATAGTGGAATGCCCCCGTGTTGACTAGCCCTCAACCTGTACCACAGCCTGTTACCAAAGATATTACTCTTACTGTATGTTATGAGTTGAATTATTTTCCCTAAAAAAAAAAAAAAAAAATTTGTGGAGTCCTAACCTTATTTGGAAACAGGGTCTTTGCAGAGGCAATCAAGTTAAGAAGAGGTCATTAGGGTGGGCCTTTGTCCAATATGACAGGTGTCCTTACTAAGAGGAGAATGCCACGTGAGTCACAGATACACAGGGAGGGCATCACGTGCTAAAGGAGGCAGAGACTGGAGTGATGTTTCTGCGTGCCACGGAATGTGGCCTGAAGCTAGGAAGCGACGAGGAAGGCTTCCACCCAGAGTCTCAGTGGGAGCATAGCCCTGGTGACACCTTGATTTCAGACTTCTAACCTCCAGAATTCTGAGCAAATCAATTTCTGTTGTTTAAAGCAAGTAAATTTCTGTAGCACTTGGTTATGCATTCCTGGGAAATGAATATACGTGTATTTCCTGGATTGGTGTCACCTCGACCAGAAACGGCTGAGGTGCAAAGGACAGAAGAGTGTCCAGTGCAGCCAGTTAATCCGTCCTTCCTGGGAGCATTTCCTGCTCCTGTGCACAGGAGTAAGAGTCCAGGGCCCAGCATGGGACTCTGGGGCCCATAATCCATTAGAGCATCTATTTCCCTCAGTCACATCTCATGGTAGACAGGCACACAAAACATGAACTTTGCATTTTTCTTTCAAACTCTTGGATTTGACTCAATGGAATAAGGATTTATTGGGCTCTTTCAACACCTCCTGGATTAAAGCCTTGTTCAGCGGTTCAGACATGCCTAAGTGTCTGCGCAAAGGTCATCTTTGTCACTGATAAGGCCTCAGACTGATTCAGGATCAGGTTTCTCCCAGGCCCCAAACCCACGATTGGTCAGTAGATTATGCTGCAATTAAATTCCTTACTCCTAGAAATGTTGGTCTTTACTCCACTGGCTTCTGAAAAAGAGCCTGTTTCTCTCTCAAGTTGACCTTCTTGACCCTGGACATAACCTAGACCTAAAGAACCCCAAGTGGAAAAAATTATACACGCTAAGGAAGTTTTTACACCCACAGTTTGAAAATCTAAAACACGTTAACCTACTCATTACTGAGCATCCCTGACGTCTGGTCCTCACAAGAGTCCTGTGGGTGGGTATAATGATCTCTATTTTACAGGAAAAGAACCCAAGGCCCCAGCAGATCAGCCGGCAGATGGCCCAAGGTAGCAAAGCTCAGACATGGCAGAGCCAGACGTGGAGCCAAGATTTTCTAAAACAATGTCCTGGGCCCTCTCGTCTATTATGTGGCCAAGGATGGCTTAGGGAAGGTTAGCTCCTCAGTGGAGCGATAAATGCTACCAGAGGAAGCCAGATGTTTTGAGGAGTTATGCCCAACTTTCGGAGGCAGATATTCCTAATTTAGCTCAGTCTCATGCCCAAATTTTCTGGTATCTGCAGTAATACAGAATTTTGTTACATGACCCCTGAAGAGTCTAATCTCTGCTAGTTCATCTTTTGATCTTATATCTCACTTTCAATATATTTGCTCCACAAGAGTTGCAAAAAAAAAAAAAAAAAAAAAAAAAAAAAAAAAGTAAGCCCTCTAAATGCAGATGAGGACTCTTACATTTAATGGAATGCTTTGAAAAAAGTTTTGTGATAAGACAGAGCCCCTCAGGGGGGAAAAGAGAGACAGCCCCTAAAATTTTTTTGTATTAATGAACGTATTTACACATGACATGTTAGCTTTAACGAAGTCCATCGGTATTCTTGAGTATGGACTTGCACACGATGGGCTAGCTCTAGTGAGGTGCCCTTATATTCCACTGGCCCTCTGCCCTAGTTCCAACTGCTAAGGGAAGGAGCAAAGGCTCTTCCTGCTGAATGGCCGCTAGGAATCAATGAGGATGATGAGCCAGGGAGCGCAGAGGCTGAGCTCAAGCCAAGAGCAGACTGGGTCAAAACCCAAGCTGAGGCTCTCATGGAAGCAGACACGGCAAGCAGGAAGCCCCGTCAGACACAAAGGAAGAGTATCAGGCCAAGCGTGGGGCAGAGGAGGGCAGAGATGACAGCTAATTCGTTTCCTCAGGGGTTCCACCAAGGGGGAGCTGCAAAGATGAAACCCTGGGCCTCCCCGTGGGCCTCCGGGTGGAGAAAGAAGTTGAATTCAGCAAAACTGCTCAGGCCAAGCAAAGCAAAGTAAGAGTTACGTGGATACGTTTAGAGCCAAGTGCACTCAGGCAGGCAGGAGAAGAGTTTTGCAGAGAAAGTGGCAACTGAACTGGGCCCAAACCAGAAACATGAAAAATCGGAATGTGAAACAGTGGAGGAGGCAAATCCTACCCAAGGGAGTTCTCAGCCTGAAAAAAAAGATGTGGAAGTTGGGGGTGGCAGTGTCTGTGGCTTAGGTATCCGGCCACAGCTCCCCTCCTGCACCTGGCCTTAGCTCCCAGGATAACCCCCACTGGTCCAGCCCACCAGCTTCCCCGAAGGGCCACCACACAGAGCCCAGGACCTTCCACCACTAACACTTTCCATACCAATCCCTGGCCACTATTTCTGCCCTCTGATGTCACGGGGCTCTGCATCCTGACCCATCTCGGCAAATTAGACCTCTCGACTTCCCAAGAGCTGTCATTCTTAACTCTTTTCTGCAGAGGCCTATAGCGCAGAGCTTCCCAGAAGTCTGGTTCAGTGCTATTTTGAGCGGGACTGGATTGGCAGAAATGAGCCACCCACCCGCACACTTGGGAAAAGGCTGCCCAAGGAGAAGGGGGCCAGGAGCTCCCACTCTGCACGAGTTTGAGTGAGGGTCATATGGGGCAAGCAGCAGCTCACGTGGCCCCTGTCGAGGCTGTACCCACAAACAGCTCTGGACAGATCCGGGCGGGTTCTGTTCACCCAGCTGTTGTGCTACTTCTCCTGCAAGATGAGACACGGACACCCCCCTCCCCGGGGTTGGCATCACTTGTTGAGCCGTGGCTTTGGAAAGAACAGCAAGTTAAATCCCGGAAAGAGACTGAGAATGAAATCCAGCTGGAGGCCCACCAACGACAGTTGTGTCTTGCTCATCCTGGCGGCCACAGCCCCCCTCCTGCACCTGGCCTTAGCTCCCAGGATAACTCCCACTGGTCCAGCCCACCAGCTTCCCCGGAAGGGCCACCACCCAGGGCCCAGGGTGGTGGGGGCGGGGTGGGATGGACAGGGAGTGGAGGAAGCCCAAGCACCTGTGGGGCTCCTCTGCCTGCCTTCCTGTCTGACAGGGGCAGGGAAACCTATCAGGGTTAAAGCAGCTTCCGGGTGCCTCTTAGGCCACTGCAAGTGGGTGCTTTTTAAAGGGTCTTTTGCCCTCCGTGAGCACCCTAGAACCACAGGAGTGGTTACTGAACACCGACTCAGGGGCAGACCATAGCGCCCAGAGCCGCTACAGCCTTGTTATCCAGACCAAGGCCAGACTCCTTCGCATGTCTCATTCCTGCCTACAGCTAACCCGTCTTCTGTCCTCAAGGGGCTTTGACCTAACATCTCAGGTAGGAAGCAGCTCACTTTCCCAGGAGCCCAGTCATGTTCCTCACACGTTCTTCATATTCTTCCTTCCTCTTTTCATACAGCGGCTTCCTTCCATCTTCCTATCACCACCCCCTTCACTAAACCACCACCCACCTTCTATTTCCTGAGGTTCTGGAAAGCCTTTCGGCTAGGATACACGTCCTCTTTGAAGGGTGTGAGGTGGGGGGAGTCACCAGCCTCAACCCCATCCCACCACGGGGCAGGGGAGGGAGGGAGGCTAGGCCAGTACACCTCTTCAGGCTCGGCTAGAGCCGCTCCCACCGAAGGGAGCTGGATCACCTCCTCCAGACTCACGAGCTCCCCGGTGCCCCGGGGCCAGGGTGTTCACCCGGGCTCCCCGTCCTCCCCCGGAAACTCGGCCTGCGGCCTTTCCCAGCATGCCCCCCTTCCCCAAGCCACTGTGGGGCGGGTCCAGCCACCCACCCAGAGCCGGCTTCAGCACGTGGCTGTGGGGCGGCAGGTTTCCTCTCCGCCCGGCTGCACCGCGGGGCGGTTCTCACCCTCTTTCGCCCCTACCCCCCGTGACTTCTTGTAAAATGCTGCGCCCGTCCCCACCCACCTCCGCCCTCCCGCGGCTGCCAGACCGGGGCCGGCCCCCCACCGCCTCCCCCGGAGGCAGCGCTTTCTCCGCCCCTGGCAGCGGGATCCGCTTCGGAAACTGTTGACTCAGAGGGTGGCCGGGCGGCCAGCGTCTGATGTCAGCTTGGAGTGGGGCCAGGGGAGAGGGGGCGGGAACGCTGGGGGCTGGAGGCGCGGGGCGCGGGGCGCGGGGCAGGGCCCACGGGCGCCGGGCCGCGGCGGGGGGCTGTGCGGCTCGCTCGGCGGCTGCGGCGGCCCGGGCGCCCGTGAGTCACTGTGCGTCACCGGAGCAGATGCCCGGGGCGGCCGGAGGCTCCCGGGCTCCCGCTGACTCATCAGAAAGCCCTGCTGCACAGCCCGGGGGGCGGGACGGCGCGGCGGGGGACGGGGGGGGGGAGTGAGACGAAAGGGGGGACGGAGGGAGTGAGGCAGGGGACAGAGGGAAGCAAGGGGAGGCAGGGGGAGGAGGAGGCGGGGGTGTGTGTGTGGCGGAGAGGCTCGGGCGGGCGGCGGCCGTGGTCGTCTGAGGCGCGCGGGCCGGAAAACCCCAAGAAGGCGGCCGCGGCGAGGGCGCTGGGGCCGGCTGGCAGCTGCAGGGGTCACCTGCAGCGCGGGCGGGCGGCGGGCGACCGGAGAGGGAACAAGTCCCCGCCTCCCCGCAGCCGGCGCGCCACGTCAGGGGCCTACCCAGACCCGGTGCGCAGTCTGTCCCGGCGAGCGGGCCCCCGCAGGGTGCGGTGGGGGCGAGGGCTGCGGGGGGCCCCTCGCCCCTTTTCGCACACGCCCAGCTATCGGGAGAAGGCGGTCCCGAGACACCAGGGCTGGCCTCTGTGGCGCCCGAGGTCGCGGGGTTCTTCCCTCCGCCCAAGAAAGCCTTTCTGTGTGTCTGGGAAGAGACAGCACCAGCATGCAGGTCCTCGACCTTGCATTCCTAGCCTCACTCTTTATACCCCTTCCCTCTCCTGGGGCGTCTACCCTGGTGCTGTAGCCACCACGTGCTGGGTCAAGGCCTGGTTCCAGGGCTTTGCTGTCACTGTTGGCTACCTACAAGACCCCGTGGCTCTCAGAAAATTGAACAGAGGGACCAGAGAACTTCAGGAAGGCTCATGAGCCGGGAGAATTTCTCTGGGTGACTGTCCACCCTGTCCTGCAACAGGGATAAATTCTGTAGCATTCAAGAAATGAGACTCTTCTATGCAAGGCGCTCCCCATCCCCTGTGACAAGTGGGGGAAGAAGAAGCACAGAAGAGTCTAATGGTTCTCACTCTGCACATACAACCTAACCAGGGAGGCACCCAGGGCACACGTTGAGCAGAATGGGGGTCAGGGGTAACAAGAGCACACAGAAACCCTGGTGGAGGCTCCCTGGTGGGGCTGGCATTAGGGTAGGGACCTTCTTGAAGAGGAATGATTTGAACAGATGGGGAAAGGACATTCCAGACAGAAACAAATGCCTGGAACCAAAACCTAGAGGCGGGAAGGAGCAGGGTGAGTTCTGGGAATGGCAAGCAATCTAGTTGGACCGGAAGAACGGAGGCTCACAGGAGCATCAGCGGCTTGGCCCAGCAGACAGATGTGGATCTCAGAAGCAGGCACAGTGGCCCAGAGGGACCTGGAGCCACAGGGTTCCGCCCTCTGCCCCAGGGCACCGAGTCATGCCAGTTCCCAGACAGATGGATTCCTTCCAAGAATTCCATAGTCCTGCTCAGTCACAGCTGCTGGAACCTCCCTGCTTTGGATGGCTTTTATTACTTGGTGTCTAATGCAAATCCTCTTTTGTTCAGATTTCAAACTTTCCTACTCTGTCCCTTGATCACTATCTGTATGTATTGATCTCCCTCAGTGTTTCTCGATCCCAGCACATTAGAATTACCTGGGGGTGCTTCCGAAAACAAAAATTCAGATGCATGGGCCCCACTCCCTGAAATTCTACTTCCTTTTTCTGGGGTGGAGCCCAGGCATCAGCTTTCTTTCAATGGGCAGCCAGGGATGAAAAGTACGGATGCAGATGTCACCACTGAGTGCGTCCAGGTCAGGCCCACCCTCAGAGTGGGGCCTCCTGGCCTTCAGACTTCCCAACTCCGACAAACCCGGAGAACGGCCTTGGCAGGTCTCCAGGAGCAGCCGGACTCCCTGAAGCTGGAGTTGAAATGTGTTTCCCAGGCATCCACTCTGTAGCTGAGCCCAAAGTTTCCAACAGGAAGGGAGGGTGAGGCTTGTGGCTTGTTTGCTTCCCAAGAGCCAACTGGCCTTTTAAGAGCCAGTGATAGCCAGCCACCATGAGCCCCACCAGCAGAACTGGGCATCAGTGGGACCTGCAGGCAGGTCCCATTGACTCCACATGCCTGGTAGGGGGCTTAGATGTGGCACCATCTCCTGCCACACCGGCCCTCGGAAGTAGAAGAGGACCACTGGGGATAGACTGGGGACCCGGCCTATAGGTCCTCTCTTTCTTACAGGCAAAATGGAAGGGATGGTTCCTGCCCCTGTGAGGATCTTGAGCTAAGTCACCTCAGCATAGGGAAGGTTTTCAGTAAACATTCTCTTCTTCCTGTTTTGCTAGTAACTCTTTTCACAAATGTAGGAAAACTCTCCAAATCTGGGCCTCACAACTCCCTCGGTATTTGTCCACCCCCACCTCCCCAGTCCACAGCTTTGGGGAGGAACCTGAAGCCATATCTAAGGCCCTGTGGTAGGAAGGTCAGGCTTAGGAACTTGGCAGTGGCCTCCCTGCTGCAAGGGAAATGGCATCGACTAACAAGAGGGTAACCAGCCAACCTCTCCCAGGACTAAGAAGCAGAATTATGGCCTTGAGTCCAGGGAGGATTTAGACCTAAAGGGAGAATTTCCTGACAAATGACAATGTTGCCTATAGGACTCATGGAGTCCCTAACAGTTTGAGATCCATCCCGAGCACCTGACCCTGTCCCCGCCAAGCAGTGTTGTTCCCATTTGACAGCTGAGAAAACTGAGGGTGAGAGACATTCAGTAACTTGGTGAAGCAGCCACGTCCAGCGGCAAGTGGCAGGAAGGAGACTGGAATCTGGAAGAGCTGCAGTTGAAAGTAGTGTGGCCATCTCTCCCCGCCTTTTGACTCTTCTAATATCCTAGGATTTTGCGTTTTTCATCTCAAGCCTTGCACCCAGAGTCCTAGAGAGGCCACACTTAATCCTACGGTGGGGGCATTAAACCCAAGGGGAGTCATTGACATGCTGGACACTCTTTTCCCTTTGAATCCCCATCACGCTAGAGGAAATGCTATAAAGGTAATAACCAGTGGTTATTGGAAGGTCTTTCCTGGCCAAACTGAAGGCAAGCTAGAGACTGTCCAAGGTCTCGAGAAATGCAGCAGAGGCGCCACGAGACGGCCCTTTGTCGGATTTCCGCATGGACAATTCTGTTCTCCCGGGCACCTCTCCTTACAGCGTCGCAAGCTTCCCGGTGTGGAAGCTCCAATTTTACAGATTAGAAACTTGAGGCTGGACAGAGGTACCACTGGGAAACAACTGTGTCTGGATGGGACGCCACCGGTTGCCTCCCCCGTCGCGTCCCGAAGCCAGGCCCGACCACCTACTGCGGACGGGACCGGTAATCCGGGCGCCCTCCCAGGTCTGGCCCTCCGGGCTGCACGGCGGCCCAGGGCGCGGCGGGGCAAACAGGACGCACCTTCTCGCCGCGCGCGCACGAGCCCAAGCCTAGGGCCGGGGCCCCGAGCGCCGGGGAGGAGCCCATTTCCCTTCCCCTTCCCCTGGGAACCGGCCGCTGGCGGTGGGGGTGGCCGCTGCCCTCCCCACCCGGCCCGGCCGCCAGGTGCCCAGAAACTCGGCCTCCCTCTCCCGCCCCCGCGGCTGCTCTCCGCGCGGCCCGCGTCTCGGCGGTCACGTCTCCCCATTCGGCTCCAAAGTACTAGTCAGCCGCTGCCCCGCCAACCGGGCCGAGAGGCGGGGGCCGGGGGAGGGGAAGGGCGGGGCGGGGGCGGTGGGGGCAGGGGAAGGAGAGGCGGCCCGGCCGGGCGGGTCAGTGCGCTCGGCCCCCTTTCCCTTCCGCTCGGCGCGGGCGCGGCCGGGCCCCGCCCACTGTGCCCCAGTCGGCCCGAGCCCCCGGGGCGAGGCGTGGGCAGGGCCGCAGCAGCGTGGCCACCGCCCCTGCCGGGCGCTCCGCGGGCGGGGGGCGGGGCGGGGGGAGGCCCCGCCAGGGAAGCCGCGAGGCCGCGCTTCTGGAGCGGCGCGCGGGCCGGTGTTGCTGGGGAGAAAAGCGCCGCCGCGGCCCCGCCCCGAGCCCAGGGGACGCTGCGCTCTCTGCTGGTACAGCCTCAGAACTGCACGCGGGCCCCACCTGCACCTACAGCGACGACCGGCCTTTGGACACTGAGGGGGCTGCTCGGGTCTGGTCAGTAGAAACTACTGGTTAATTAAAGATCATAATTCCCCCCTCCCCCCAAAAAAATCCGATTTCAAAAGCGAGTCCTGGGCATTTCAGGAAAATTCGGAAATTTGGAGAAGAATAAAATCACTCATAGCTCCTGTATCTAGAAAGGAACACTGTTAGGAGTTTTCATGTCTACCCTTACGGTGCTTCACATCGGCAAATCTGTGTGTGTGCACTCTTTATAGAATAAAAAATACAATATTGCCAGCTCTGTGAACGCAGAGGCCTTATTTTATTCATTGCTCCGTCCTCAGTGTTTAGAACACTGGCAGCATTCTACATGCTGAGAAACCATTCGTCTCTATCTACAGGGGATCAGGCTTTATACGCTATCAGGATCGTCGTTGTTATCATGCTTAAATTTTCTTTTATGATCCCCTGACCCCACAGATGTGAGTATGAAAGGGATTGATGGTAAAACGGTCCACTAGCCCTCGTAGCAGATGTGCTTGGGGTTCACAAGTATTCACGGTACACATATAAGGTACCCCCCCCCACACACACACCTGGAATCTGGACAACACCCTGTAATCAAACACACGATTCCTGCAGCAAAATGCATGGCTATTCACACCAAGTAGGATACACAAACACCATAAACAGCTGCATGTCAGTTCAGTCAAGTTTTGAGGCCAAATGGGTTTTTGCCAAACCAAACTAAAAACTTTGGGTTTCCCGAGCAATTTGAATTTTGAATTTGTAGACTCTGTGGACCGTGCACTAACCTCTGGCCACACCCGAGGGTAGACGACACAAGTCTCTGCTATGAGCTCATGCTTTCCCGTGCGCCTGTCTCTTGCACCCTCGGTGTGCCTCGTAACTCCAGACAATTGAGGTGCCAACTGATGAGATGTGATTGAATCTGGGATGTGGGATGTGAAGGAGTGGGATTTAGTGGGGTTGGGCTTTTGGACGTGGTCACACCTCCTTCCCTACTCGCAGCTGCCTTCGAACCAATGGACCTCAGCACGTGTGCGGTCACGTCTTCTTCCTGGACTCGCTTCCAGGGCGAAGCTGGCCCCAGTGGACCTTCCCTGGGGATTTTGAAAGAGAGGAGCCCAGCTTCCCCCGAACACCCCCACCCTCCCAGAGCACTACCGGGACGAAAAGGACACTGCTGTAACTTCTCAAGAAAGGTATGGGAACCAAGGCATTCATCTCTGTGGCCTTTGTGTCTGGCATCTCTCCAAGCTCCAGACTGAAGATCCAACCTCCTACTGACATTGCCACTTGATTCCCACCCCCAAATTTACCTTAAATGTGATATGCCCAAGACCACACTCACAAACCTCCCCTCAAACCCTGGTCCTCTTCTGTTGGGACCCGTGTCAGTGATGAAGCCTGTCATCCATCCATGCAGTTACACCAGCTAGAAACTCGGGCATCTTCTTCTTCCTTTTCCTCCAGCCTTTTTTTGGACTCATTTCACGTCTTTGCCCATTTACCTCTGAAACAGCCCTCCCACCCTTCCCTGCTCTCCACCTCCACCTCCGCCAATGCAAGGGCCTAACCAGTCTCCACTTCCAACTCTCGATTTACTCAGGTCTTTTCTCCACAATGCAACGTGACGAATGCCTTTGAAATACAAACTCAGTTATGTCACACATAGACACATTCCAGGGCCACCAGGAGCAGCTGCCCAGGAATACGAGCTCACCTCGGATTCTGCGGCACGTGACCTGCAAAACGCACATCGTTTGACAGCTCTGAGGCGCACCCCACCCGTAGCTATAAAAACGGTAACGTCTTTCCCATTTCTCCTAGGATAAAAATGCATGGTGACTGCATTTTGAGCCTCTATAAGGCTTCTATAATTGGCTGCCTTCCTCAGTCCCTCGAGTTTCCACCCCGGGACCTTTGCACACGCTGTGCCCCTTACATGGACCATTCTGCCTCCATCTCTTCACCTGTTTAACTCCCACTCTTCCTTCACATCTCAGTGCAGCTATTCTCTAACCAGGAAATCTTTCTGATCAAGCCAAATGCCCCATCGAATGCTGTTCAACACCAGGTGCTACTCCTCCATAACCGTGACTCTCGTAGTCTTACGTGTATTGGCTCGACACTCATCTCCCTCCGGATACTGTCACTTCTGGTTTGCCCATAATGGTGTTGCCAGCACCTGGCCCAGAGCCATAAATATGTGTTTGACAAACATGTGAATGAACAGATGATGGCTACCCTCCCTGTTTGCTCACCTCTGGGGTAGCGTGTGGCGTTCTGCTCACCCATCTCAGGACAAGCCCAGGAAGAGAAGCAGAAGCAGAGAAAGGAGGGGGAGTTTGAGAGTTCCGACAAAGAGCGTCTGTTATGTGCCGGGCTCTGGGGATACGTAAAAGATGTAGCCGTGTCCTCAGGAGATGGCACACTGAGAAACCAATTCACTGAATGCCTTCAAGATCTTAACTCCTAAATCACAAAAACAAACCCATGGATCTCGCAAAGCCACAACCACACAGGGAGCTTTCCCCCACAGATAAAAGGTCCCTTCTTTGAGCCCAAACCAATCAGCAAAAAATCTCCTTTCTCCCAACCAACCCACCAACCAGTCCTAAGGGTTCCCTGCTTTATGAGTGCCTCAACCACCTCCGAAAAGCCCATCCTAACCCTATCAGGTTGAGAGGCTCTGAAGGCTTGCCTGGTGTAGGAGTTCCTTGCATGTGTCAAGCTAAGTAAACTTGGCCTGTGGGGCCACACGCCTGTCCTTGGCGGGCCTGGCATTCTAGCTTGAAGGAGTTCAAAACCCACCTGGAAAAAGCCACGCAAAAGTTTACCAACCACATCCCTTGAGCATCCAGGTCTTCTAGCCTTCCGTTACATTTTCTCACACCCAGGAACACCAGCTCACATTGCGCTCAGGGGTCCAGAAGTTGTCACAGTACCTGGAAACCTGCACTTAGTTTGGGATTTACAGTGGCAAAGGCTGTTGCTTCTAGTAGTGGGGATATGGGGGAGGGTGGGGAAAGTGAGGCAGGAATGCCCCCTTCCTCCTAGCTCCTCCCCACTACAAAGCCCACTGTAGCAATGCAAAGGGTGGAAAGGCGGGAGCACACTTGAAGTTCAGAAACATGAAAGAACATTAGAACTTAATATTAAGTGAAATCAGCTTAAGCACATTGGGGGGGAAAAAATGGGGTAACGTCATAGGCACTAAGCAAAAGGTAATCCACGAGCGCCACCTAGTGTGAATATCTGTCACTGCCGTCCTCCCCGTAAACTTTAAGCTGTGGTGCACCGCGTGAGATACCAGAATTTTTCCCATCAGGAAGTAGACCCGCCTGGGTCCTCATCAGAGAAAACTTGTTGAGCTTCATTGTCCCTATCGCTGCGCTCTGCGTTGTAAAAAGGCAGCCAAGAAAGCCTCACTCATCACCTATAGGTGCTTTAAATTTTGTTAAACTTCTTTAAAAATTTGACTTAGATGTGATTTTCCTCTATGGCTGCTAGGAATCTCCGAGCCAAAACGGGGCCAACCTTTATCAGGACCTTATAATGATCACTTTTGTATTAACCCCACCTTCGTTTTATCTCATTTTTAAGGTCCCCCCCCCCCGCAACGCCCCCACTTCATTGCCGTTTTCCTTATGTAGTTTCTATCTTACATGAAAAATATTTTTTTCAAATCTTTGGGAAAACTTGGAGTCATCCGTATTTCACACAGACTCCCCGTCACCTTCCTAAACATCTTATCCAGGAGTCATCAGGAATGAGAGGGTTCAGAACCCCAGGATACATCAAGCTAAAGTTCAGTGAGCAGAAACAAGGGAGACGTAATGGCTACCGCATATCGAAACTTTACTATACACTGGGCACTTTTTTAAGCACTAAATGTAAAATTCATTGAATTCTTACAATTTTTTGTGGGTGGGGAAATGAACCTCAGAGAGTTTGGGGGCAGTTTTCTATGCAGCATTAAATAATTAATATGCCCTTTTTATGGAAGAGGTAACTGAGGCTCAGAGAGGTTACATAACTCATCCAAGGGCACACAGCTAGTAAGTGGTAGAAACAAAGTTGGAATGCAATGCCCCAAATCCACATTCTGAAGCTCCACTGCTTTATGAGCTCTGTGTCAGACATCAGCCAAAGCCAGAGTGGGGGGAAGCGGGGCTCTGTTTTCGGGTCACAGGCTGGAAGAGGAACTTGCCAGCAGAGAGGGGTGGGGGCTGTGATACAGAGTCACCTGCAGTTTGCTTGGTACGTGATTGGGGTTGTGTGGATATTAGTGTCGTTTCCTCCTGCCCAGCCTGGCATCCTGGACGAGAGATATGGGGCACCTACAGGGTCAGACCATTTGCTCCGCCAGGTCCAAAGATCCAGCAGAAGCTGGTTTGTCTGTCAGACATTATCTAGAAGTCAGTTGAAAGAAGTCAGTTGGCTCCCTGGAAGGGAAGTGCCACGTGGGCAGCGATTTAGGGCTATTTTGTTTACTGTTGTCCGAGTGTTAAGAATGTCTGGCCTCTAAATATCAAAAGGTACTTGGAGAATAAATGATCACCCGAGTGAATGAATCAGTGATGAAGTTGGACCCTCCCTCAAGCTTTGCCCTGCAGAAATCAAGCTATTTGACAGGTGATGAGGGATCTCATGGGATGGGTAACAAGATGGTTCCTAAGGCCGACTGAGGCCTGCCTGGAGAGCACAGATCCCAAACAGAATCTTCCCGAACACAAGATTGTAAAGCGGCCCAGTCATCCCATCAGACCAGTGACAGAAGCCCACTTTGCAGCCCTAAGGATGGTGGGCTGAGGGGGAGTTCTAGGGGCAAGGAGACCAGGTAGGAACTATTGCAATAGTCCAGTGAAGACACAGGAGGGAGTCAAACTGGCAAGTCTCTAGAACCAGGCATGGTTTCTGGTATGCCTGTTGCCTTCACCTGGGTGTCTGGGTAAGTCTGGTGCTGCGTATCCTCTGGGTCACGCAGTACGTGGAGGTGGTCAGCAGGCTGGAGCTGGGAATGGTGAGTGAGGTAGAAGGAAATGGGTGAGGGCCTTCTGAGCTGCTGGTCTGGGGGCCGGGTTACGGGGAGGGAGACGTTAAAATGCTGGGAGTGAAAAGTGGCCACTCAGACTGAAGAAACTAGTTCTTGGACAGAGTCTCACGCCCTCAGCTACAGGTGCCCTCCGGGCTAGGCCATGGAGGTCTGTCTGCACCCTGGGCTTCCCCTTCCCCTAGAGAACCATCTGGAGAGTTGCAAAGTAGCCACACCCCTTTGGTACAATTCGAACCCACCATTTCCAGGTGTACCCGAGGGCTTACCTGAGGGGTGGTCTCACTTCAGAGCGTCTCTCTGGATTTTCTTCTCCGGAGTCACAGACCCCTGTAACACTCAAAGCCAGTTCACTGCACTATTGGAGGGAAAAAACGATTGGAAATGGCAGAAGTAAAATGCTGGGCCCTCAAGTGTTAAGGAAGCCATACCTTTCCCAGGAGGAAACAGAGGGCTGGAATGTTGAGGTGGAAACGGAGGTGTCTGGAAGCCAGCGCCACATGGCATTAAAAGCATTTGTCAAGAGTTTTCAGGTGATTTTTAAAAACGGTCTTCTTTATACCTTTCTGTATTATTGGAATTTTTATAACAAAATCACTTCATAATGGGAAAAAACAAAGATCTCTGTAGGAAAAAAGGAAGATAGACAAGAGAAAGGAAAGCTGGAGAACGTAACAGGCAACGGAAAGGGAGGGGACAGAAGAAAGGAGCAGCCGCTGAGAGGAAAGGAGTGGACAGGCAGGCACACTGAGGCAGTCAGGCCAGGGTCCCAGGGTCAAGGTGTTGCCCCATTCGGATTGGCAGCATAGCTGTTGTTAATTTTGTACCCCTAAAATTCATGTTGAAGTCTTAATGCTCAGTACCTCAGAATACGACCTTACTTGGAAATAGGGTAATTGCAGATGTAATTGAAGTTAACATGAGGTCATTAGGGTGGACCCTAATCCAATGTGACTGGTGTCCTTACAAAAGGGGAAATTTGGGCACAGACGCACATACAGGGAGAATGCTAGGTGTACGTGAAAATGGCCATCTACAAGGCAAGGAAAGAGGGAACAGATCCTTCCCTCACAGCCCTCGAAGCAACCAACACTTACCCTGACCTTGGAATGCTAGCCTCTAGGACCGAGACAATGAATGAATCTCTGTTGTTGAAGGCCTCCAATTTGTGGTACTTTGTTACGGCAGGCCTAGCAGCTGCTAGCCTTCTTAGCAGAAACTGCTTTTGACCTTAGATATTAAACACGATCTAGCCTTTTTCTTTTAAGGACCGGATACTGTGGCGCTCCTCCAAGGTTTCCTGCAAGGCTGATGGGACTCATCCCCCACTACCAGGAGTATCAGGTGCGTCTTAAGACTCACAACTAACGGCTTAAGACTCGCAGCTAATGGCTTCATTCTCCACTTGGAATTGGCTCACAACATTGTCCAGAGAATTGTCCTTTGCCACAGGGAACTGCTCACCCAAACTTACGTCTTGCAAAGTGCAGCCCATAGCCAGCCAGTGACTGGCTGATACTGTGATACAAAGTCCCAGCGCCCGCTTTTCAATTTGCTTTAACTCTGAAGAGCCATCCTAGCTCCAGGACTGCCTGTAGCTGAGGCCTCCTCTGGAACTGCATTGTGACAACTTCCTCCTCTGTCCATTCCTGCCTCCCATCTCCCAAGAGCACTTCCGACCAACATTCTGCATGTGGCTGTGCATCCATCCGGGAAGCCCAATTGAAGACAATGACACAGGTTTATCAAGTATTAGGTTCAAATCTCTGCTCTGACATGTTTTAGCCATAAAAATCTCAGGCTAATTCCTTAACCTATCTGGGTATCCCAGACTTCTTCAAATGCAAAATCAAGGAAGTTAGAGAGAAACCCTTAGGACACTTGGAGCTTCTCATTTGTGTCATACAATAGTGTCCCGAGGCTGTTGAGATGTTGGTCCTTACACAGCTTAAGCCTAGGCTTTTAGCTCCAATGTCTGTCTTTTTAATCTTCTCGATTGCCGCAAAACTGCCATCACTGAAGAGTAGGGTTGCTGATAGCTAAGGCTTGAGCCTAATCCTTTATTATTGGTACTTTTCAACCCTACTCCCTCCTGGGAGGTATTTTGAAACCGCTTTGTCCCAAGGTGATTGGTTTTATTAGGGATCAATGTTAAGATAATATTGCACGGACAAAGTGTTGTGCTCTGAACCCCACATTTTTCCCAAGGGCCCATGGTACAATTTCAGTGCATTTTTTTTTTTTTTTTTAAGAGAAAGAGAGCACAAGCAGGGGAGGGGCTGACAGAGACGGAGACACAGAATCCGAAGCAGGCTCCAGACTGAGCGGTCAGCACAAAGCCCAACGCAGGGCACCAACTTTGGACTGGTGAGATCAAGACCTGAGCCAAAGGGGGACGCTTAACCGACTTAACCCAGGTGCCCCTCAGTGTAAACATGTTTAGGTAAGAATGTCAAGTTAGAGCAAAAATGTACCTGAAAGGGAGGGGGCAATCGTGTCATGCTGTTTGGGAAGATTTTCCTCCTCAATATGAATTTATGTCCAGCTCTACACCCTAATGCCCCCCCTTCAGTCTAATTCTCAACCCAGTTCTTATTGGGGCAACATGAGATATAACACATTCACAAACATTTTTAAATGCTTTTCTTTTGGGAACCACTAAAGTTCTCCCTCTCCCAGCAAACTCTTGAAGTGTATTACATCTTTTTTTGAGAGAGAAAATCCAAGCAGGGTCCACAGACAGCACAGACCACAGCACGGGGCTCAATGTCACCATCCGGAGATCATGACCTGAGCCAAAATCAAGAGTCAGAAGCTCAACTGACTGAGCCACCCAGGCACCCCAAGTGTGTTGCATCCTTGTAGAATTAGAGGAAACTGAACTTGGAAAATGCTCTTGCTTCATTGCTGTTGATTACTTAAAAGGAAAAATATGAGTAGGTTTGTCATGAAGAATTCAGGGACAGTCTCCTGGATAAAAGATACTGCACCCTTAGCTTGGAAATTAAAAAGTTGCCAAAGTGAAAAATAGACTTGGAATACGGAGCGGAGAAGACCTCCTAGAAAGCAATTTGAGACACCAAGTGGATGGGAGGAAATCAATAAAATCCAGAGAATTAAAATTCCTAACCTTTAGTCATAGGTCTTCTGCATACTACTGCTAAAAATCGAGGTGGTGTCAAAGTTGTAGATATAGGCACACACCAGACAGTCTGGCACCATTATTTAGGAAAAGCTTTTAAGTTATCTGGCCCTAAATTGAATCTGAATAATATCCTACTAGTTTACTACAAGATTTTCTTTTGCACTCTTACAAAATCTTTCGGGGGGGGGGGGGGGACCGCCAATGCACAATCAGGTCATCGGTCAACTGCAGATTCTTTTTAACTTCCCATAGTTAATACAGTAGTAATCTTCTCACTAGGCCATCAACTGCACAGGTTTTAACAGGCATAAGCAGTGTTATGGTGCAATCAGGATTAGAAAGACCATTTACCAATGAATATGCATTTGAAATTAAAGTCAAGATAGGTCAAGGGATTCAGAAGAGATGGTTCTTACCTGCTCCAAGACAACACACAAAATGAGCGTGTTGGGTAGATTAAACCTTCTACTCATTGCCATTAAAAAAAAGTTTGCCATTTTCAACAGATAAAACATAAATCCTTCCACTGTGCAACACTGGACAGAGTGCCTGTAGCAATTCTGTCTTCCCCTATCTACACTGCATTCTGGGTGAAGATAAAAAACTGTGATTAAGATACATGTAACACCCACAATCTGTAGTAAGCAAAGGAAAAACAAAGTCCTTCAGTAAAGAGTAGGCACTGCTACTTTTCAAGTTAATTTGCCCAAATCGATGATCATACGTTAGCAGAATTTCTTCAAACTTAAAATGCTTTCCTATTTCTATACTTTTGAAACCCCATCCTGAATTAGCAACAGACCTAGGGGAAAAAATCTAATCCAAACCATCCTTAACGAATTTGATTGCAATCCCAGCAGAGTAAAAAGGCTTCAGAAATTCATACTTTTGCTATCAAAAGACCAGAATAAGGTTTTTTTTTTTTTTTTTTTTTATTCCTAGGCTAGGTTTATTCTCATTATGAAAGCCTCAATCTGCAAATAGACCATTCTTTTGTGCCTTCAGCATGGACAAGACAGGAATTATAAAGTATTTGTAGGATTTATTCACAACTCGAATGTGCAAGACTACGGATTTTTCTCCTCTTCTACTGTTTTAGTCAATTAAGCAAGTATTCTTGCTATATAACTGGTCAAGTTGCCATTATCAACAGTGAGAAAACACAAAGTCCCGAAAAAGGGACAAAAAGATTCAACAGTGGCTTTTTAAGCACAGTATTTTCAGTGAATGTTATCAGTGCCCACATTTATTTGGAATATCTATTTTAATTCATATAAATCAATTTCATTTAGTTTTCAGTTTAAAATTATTAAAAGGCTGGTGAATTAATGGATCAATCTAGAAAATGTGGCCCTGGAAACATACTCGTGCTCACGTATGTATTGAACTTTACCAAAATCTTCCATGTGTAATGCCCAGCATGTTACCGGATTTGCTACTTTATAATTAAGATTCTGAAAGAATAACTGGAAGTTCATAATATTCAGAGTTGAAATGCAGAATTAACTCTTTCACAATAGAAGCCAAAGTAAAACATAAGGAGGAATAAAAACATTTTATCTGTGTATTCAGAATCACACACAAATTACCTTTACAGTTCAATTTACTACATAGAAATCATTTGGGTTTTATATTTTCAGTTAAATTCTGAACTGAGATTACAATATTGTTTAAAAAAAAGATTGTTACATTAATTCAGTACTTTTTAGCATACCAAATTGAAATACATTAGTTCAAACCTCAGATTTTACGGCAAACAGTCTTCAAATACAATACAGACATTTCTTAAGGTTACCATTTCATTCACATGTGATATTTGCTACTCTGAGCTGTATACATAGAACAGCTCTCCTATGAATATGGCAAAGTTGACAAGCCATGAAAACTCAAAGCTGTATACTCAAGCCAAGAACTCAAAGTTGTACCATCTTCTAAAAGGTCTGTCATTTCTGGACCACAAAGCACGACATGTAAAGAAGGTTGGGAAGAATTCCTCCTCTTTATTACGGTTAAAAAAAGTTGCATGTAGCTTGGAACTTTGCATAAAACCCCATATTATGCCTTGGTAAAGTCCAAGGGTAATTAGATGACAATGGACTGGGGTCTTAAATTTAATTAATAGAACCCATGAACTTCAAATGGGCATCAATCAAATCAAAAAATATTAAGCACCTACTGGTTTAGATTGAAATTTATTAGAGATTCATGATCAATTTCTTTCCACCTTGAAATCAAGGTGTAAAAACCAGCTATTAAGTGCATTCCAAACTTCTCCTATGTAGCACAGGTAGAATTTTCTGTCCATTGGCACCAAAGTGAAGTCACATTTCCTCTTGGGAGACAGAAATTCCACATCTGAACATAGAGTAAGTTAGGAAAAAATGACCCCTGTTGTTTATATTTTATTACTATTGTGATTCTGAGATCTAGGATTACTAATACACTAGCAGTGAACAACGTAAACGCCTGGCAACAACTGTCAGGTTAGTAACGCTAACTCCCTTCCCCCAGTCACAAGATTTTAGTATGAAAAGAATTAAAATTACTAAGCTGAATGGGAAATAACAAGGAATGGAGAGTAACTAAAACAAAGCAAACTCCTAAAGTTTGAAATCATTGCAATTGAGAAACTGAGAACAGGTGTGCTTCACCCCACCCCCTTACAACTCTGAATTTAAATAATGTTCCGTGCAAAAGAGCATCAGGTTTCTGGATATAGATGTAGCCCTTCTTTAAGTTTTAGTGCGCTGCAGACTCTTCTGCAATTTTATTTCCCTCCCCCCAAGTTTATTCAAAGTATTTAATAGAATCTTCCATTTCAGCCGAAAGATTTGTAATTCAAAGATTTACTAAGGTATTCTATGCATTCTATCTATACAGAAACACCTATTAATTATTACAATCGGTTTATGCAGAATTAACATTTTTGGTGTTAAAATTGTTAAAACATCATGCTTACTGCACATCGACTCTCCATAATGAATCTGAACTTCACAATGATTTACCAAACATTTTACTTAAATTACTAATTAAATAACTGAAAAAATGTACTGAGCCAAACTAAACTTAAATGGGCTATAAAGGAAAAACAAAAAATAAAAAAACCCTTCAAAACAGTCCATATACACATCTATTTCAAAACTACCTTTGCTAGCTAGCCCCTTTCCCAAAGTTTTAGCCTGAAAAAACAGTAAAATCTACACAAAATTTTATTGCAATCATACAAGGGTTACATTAGGTCAAATACAACAAATACTATGATGCAATTTTACATTTATTAAACTACAGTTCAAAGCACAAATTTACACATTCTAAATACACTAAACGTATCTAATGAAGTCACACTGGTCTTCCACTGACATTTGATATATCTGGGTGAAAGACATTAACTTTACAAGACTTTTTAACATGAATCCTTAGTATAAAAACTGTGTACTTGTATGTAAACGATTTAATGGGGAACCCAATTAATGGGCTTCCATCTCCACTAAGTCATCCATTTTGTTGCATATTTTATTTTAAATGCTTAAGGGGTAGGACAAACTGGTTAAGTTTAAATCTGGATACATTATCTAAATCTCCCAATTACCCCCCAATGAATTATAGATGAAAGCTGATTTTGTCTGGTCCCAAACAGCTATTACTAATAGATTTTGTTTCCAAGAGAATTAACAGAATAAGATTGTTTGAATTTGTTTCACACTGGAATGTAGACCAGACAAGCTTAACCTGCAACTTCAGATCTAAAGAAGCATTGATTGATGCCTGTTTAAGCTTCAGAGGAAAAGCCATCTTCTTGGCTCAGCTGAATGCAAGAAGGCACAAAGAAGAAGTTCTTCATCATTGTGTCTGAAGTAATTCCAGCATCCTGCATCTCATACCTAACATTAAAAAAAAAAAAAAAAAAAAAAAAAAAAGTGTAATTCTAAATTTAAGCACAAAGACTACACTACCACATAACAAATGGACAAGACTATAAATATAACTAGTCTTCCAATAATCCTTAACAGAGGGAGGGGCACTTTGCTATTTATTGCTTGTTAGGCATTTGTTACAGAATTAAAATTATTAGCAAACATCTTATGTCATCTCAAATATCCAATCAGCTTTAAAATGAAAACAATACCTTACCAATCATTGAATGACATCATGTAGTAAATCGCTGGCCTCTGAAAATCATTAAAAGCAGATGGTTCATGGAGAGAATCTGCTCCCATGTTATCAAAGATAAGCCAATCTCCCACATTCAGCTCAGGAAGAAGACAGTTTTCCACAATTTGATCAAGCTCATCACAGGATGGACCCCAAAGGCTGCTTGTAAACAGAGGCTCATCTTCCTTGTATTTCTGTAGGAAAAGGTTTTATTTCTTCATTAATTTTTACTCGTGTTCATGCAGGTAATGAATCCGAGGGAGGATGAGAGCATTTTTCACTGAGTCAGACCCAATGCACCTATGAAAGGCAGGCCTGGAGCCAGGGGCACTGGTGCTCCTTCTTAACTCCATCTAAGGAGGGCAACTCCTCAAAAAAGGGCAACATTTCCCATCCTAAAGTATATCTCCAAAACTTGGGATGCATCTTTAAAAAACAGGGGGGGGGGCCTCAGTTTATAAACTGCCAAATAAGCAGCTCTGGTATTTGTAATAAAACTTGCCTTGTGAACCTCTGGAATGGTATTTAAGTCCTCAGACAGTTTACTTGCAAAAGAACCATAAACACCATCATTCATATAATACATGAAGGCTGGTTCATCACTTCCGGTTTTTTCTACTGAAATAAAGCAGAAAAAACAAAGATGAATTTATATTGAAATTTCTAATAGAGTTACTATGCAAGGCATAGCAAACAGACTGAATATTTATAGAGCAGACTTACAGCTTTCACATTTCCCAAACATTTAATTTAAAAAAATATACTGACATACTTTAAAACTGTTAGCCTAAAAAACTGAAAAGACATTTCATACAGGAAGATAACCAATACACATGAAAAAAGTTCCCTACAGAAGTTACCAGGTAAATGCAAATTAAAACTACAATGAGCCATCACCACCACCTACCTATTGAATGGAGAAAACTAAAAAGTGACAATGCTGAAAACATCCATGAAAGCGGGGAAACAATCAGAACTTGCACATATATACCACCAGGAGGATAAAATACCACTGAAATCTTCGGAAACATCTACTCTGTGACCTGGCAATTCTATTCTTAGTCATTTCCCCCAATGAAATGAAAAATGTCCATAAGACTTACACAAGATTAAGTTTTACTCATAATAGCCCACAACTGGAAACAACCAGTTGTCATTCATTGTTATTCACTGCCAAGGAGAATGAATAAATTGCATATTCACAGTGGAATATTAGTACTGAACGTGAAAAAAAAATCGTTCAGACACTATACTGAGCGGTCCTAAAATATATGCCAGAGGATTCCATCTATATGAAGTTTGAGGATAGCTCAAACTAATATATGGTGGAAAAACCATCAGAATGGTCGCTATCTAGCAAAGGAACAAAACTGGAGGGAAATTCTAGGATATGAAATTTATGTTTTTATAGGGATGTCAATATATGCCTTCATTATTTGTCAGATCGTGTATTTAAGACTGTACTCACTGAATAAAAAGGACATGTCAGAAGTAGTGAACACAATCAATACTCTTCTCGGTTTTTAAAATACCACTCTCCATTAAAACGAATTGGAGCTCTTTGGAGAAATGGCCAACTCCAGGTCTGAGGCAGGGTAAGAAGAGCTTGGAACATCTTGATGTACCAGAAAGTAAAGAAGCACTCAGGAAATGATGGGGGCACGTCAAAAGGACCCAAATTTGGGGCAGTAAATAATGAAAAGTAGTAGATTACATAACCTATTGAATAAGTACCTAGGAGTCTAAACTAATATAAATAGGTAGGAAGGTAGAAAGAGAAAGCTATTCTTAAACTGAATAATGAAGTAAAAATACGAAGAGAAAAAGGTTATTTACAATGATCTTTCCAATTCATTATGAAGAAAACTCACTTGATACCATCTTAACCAAGTGATCAAAATGTAAAGTTCCTTGTATCCTTGCAGCTCTTCAAGTTTGAAATTTTTAAAAGACTATTTATAGAAAAAAAACTTATTCCCGTTAACTTAAGGAAAAAAACTATAGGAGTAAGTCTTCTTAATGTTCAACAGTCCTTTCTACATTTTTTAAAGTAGTATTTGTCAGGAAGACAGACTGACTAGTGCCTTTTTGTTGGTTTGACAAGGGAGATTAAGACTGTTGGCCCTTGTTATGAAAGAAAGCATAAAGTACATTGTCCCCCATGAGTAAAAGTTCCATGACAAGAGACATTACAATAAAACACCGGTTCTTAACAAGATAGGAGAATCAATCAGCTGGGGAAGCTACCTAAAATATGCTTATCAAAACACCAGAACCAAGAGTTAGATTCAGGAGGTCCTTCACAACATATAAACAACCATGTCCTACAGTATTTTACACTTGACAAGTATCTAATCATTTCAATTCATTTGTAGATGAATTGATCTAACAGAAACCAAACTATAAGGGGGCACCTGGGTGGCTCAGTTGGTTAAACGTCCAACTTGGGCTCAGGTCATGATCTCACTGTTCGTGATTTCGAGCCCTGCATCCAGCTGTCAACATAGAACCCGCTTTGGATCTTCTGACCCCCACCTCCGCCCCTCCCCTGCTCACACTCTCTCAAAAATGGGGAGGGGAAAAAAAAAAAACTTACCTCCAGAGGAAAATTTATCATTTTCAACAACTTTCTTTGCAATGATATTAACTGCAAGTGTAAATGCAGAAGACACATAGTAGCTTCCGGGTTCTGAAATTATCTTAATGCCAGATCCTTCAGGAAAGTAGACATCCAACAAAGGGCTGATAACATGATTAACCTATAAATTTTAAACCCCACATTATGATTTCAATATTGAATTAGATAATTCATCACACAGTCATGTTCTATAATCTAACCCTAGTAAATCAGTTTCTAAAACAGCTTAAACTATCCAAATGATAAATTCATTTGTGCAATCAAGTACCCCTAAGGGCAGAAACGCAACTGTATACAAATTTTTTGTAAATAAGTTATGTTAGAGTTCACAGAATTTTATTAAGCTTTTCAAAGTCAGCTAGGTCTTCTCATTGTCTCTTTATCTTAGAATCAAATTAAAAATTTTTAAAAAATATTTGTTAGAGCATGCGAGCGAGAGCAGGGGAGGGGCAGAGAGAGGGAGACCCAGAATCCGAAGCAGCTCTAGGCTCTGAAACTGACATGGGGCTCCAACTCACAGACCATGAGATCATGACCGGAGCCAAAGTCGGATGCTTAACCAACTGAGCCAGCCAGGTACCCCAGAATCACTTTTAAACAGATAGTACAGGGTTTATTTCCTGCCATTGTTAAACTCTAGTCTATATCTACCATTTTAGTAAAGAATGAGATTATTCCAGCACATCCATCCACTGAACAAAGTTTACCTCTTCCAACTGAAATTCAGATCCTGTGAAGCCTCCACCAATGTCTAACATCTTCATTGTGAAGCCAAATTCTCCCTAGAGATAGGAAAAAATACTTCAAATGCTTATCCAAATTGTTATGGCTACAAGGACACTTCAAACACCCCTTCCCAAGGAGGTAAATAAGATCTGTTATAATCTTTAGTATAGCAAGTGCTTTGGTCTCTATTAACCGAAGAAGGTTTACTCAATGGTATATGTATACAGTACAGTCTTCCTGAGGTCTGTCCTGGCTTGTAGTCATATGCAAATAAATTACTATTTCATCCCTTTACCTAGTTAAAAAATGTGACTGTATGGAACTGATTATAAAAAATGATGCAAATGTTTTAAGTATATGAGGGTACTTCAGAGGTAGTAAAAACACTGGATATTAGTCTTAAATAACACCCTGGCTTAAAACATCGAAATAACGTAAGGAAACAACTTACAGCCATGTCAAACACACATCGAGCATCAGACAGAGCATGTACATATACTTGAGATTCTTTGCAAGTACTTGAAACATGAAATCTGGAAGAAAGAGAGTAGTAAATTTAAAGCAACAGCACATCTTAGAGGTCCTTCCTGTCATTCTCTTTCAGTTCTCATTTACCAGATGTAACATTACCAAATATTTAAAGAACTGGAAGCACACACCTCTAATTATCCAAGTTACAATAGCAGTGTTTTTTTGTTTGGTTGATTTTTTTTGTTTGTTTTTTAAGAAAAGGCAATGTATGGGTAACACTGTAATTTTACAAAGAATTTAACAATGAGCTGTCAGGCTTCATAACTATCAGAAAGGGACAGGCTTTTATGTATATGAAGCATCAAGCACCACTAATAAAACTGGGTCACAAAATCTTTAATTTGAATGTACAATTTTATCTGACAAAATATAAAAACGTGTCTATTGTAAAATACAAAGGTACTGGGTGGCTCAGTCGGTTGAGCGACCGACTTCAGGTCATGATCTTGCGGTTTGTGGGCTTGAGCCCCGCGTCGGGCTCTGTGCTGACAGCTCAGAGCCTGGAGCCTGCTTCGGATTCTGTGTCTCCTTCTCTCTTTCTGCCCCTCCCCCACTCATGCTCTGTC